>NW_004524707.1:3132282-3175512 GCF_000260255.1 Octodon degus
ACACACACACACACACACACACACACACACACACACACACACCCCTTGCTGCTTCATTAGTTTCACTTCTCAGGAAAACCAGTTCCCCATACCACATGCCGTGCCAGCCCTGGAACCCTGGGCATACCGGTGCCAGCCACAGAAACTGGGTGTGGTGGTGAACTTCTATAATCCCAGGGCTGGGGAAGCTGAGACAGGAGGATTACTATGAGTCTGAGCTGTGTAGTGAGACCCGGTACCAAATATATAAAAGATCAAAAACTAAAAGAAAGAAAGAAAAAGAAAGAAAGAAAGAAAGAAAGAAAGAAAGAAAGAAAGAAAGAAAGAAAGAAAGAAAGGAAGGAAGGTAGCTGTGAGAAATGAGGCAGGGTGAGGACTAAACAGAAGCCAAGTCAGAAGTCCGTGTGTGCCGCGGATGGCCACAGGTGTGCAGCGAGCCAGAGTACAAGGCGCGGGTGCAGGGTCATCGGAGCCTGCTCCCTACATTTTCTTTTCTCATAGGCTTGTCCCTCCGCACGTAGAGCCCAGCTCTCTAGGATCCTGTGTCTGCAGTTTGCCGACAACAGTTGTACTTCTAGCAAAATGCCCATTAATCCCTTCTAAGAAAAGGGGGGGGCAGGGTTTGCTCTCTCCCACGGCGTAAGGATTTGGCGCTGACATTGGATTGTGGGCTGCGGGAAGCTGGCCCCCTAGACTCAGCTCCCATGCATACTCCTGCAGCGCCGGGCCTGGAGTCTTGCTTGTAGCAACTGGCGAGCAGCTGTGGATTGTGCTGGACAAATACGAACGTCAGGGAGTGCTGCTGTCTCTGCTCCCAAAGCACCTGCCTGCTCGCAGAGGGAGAAGTCCGGGGAGGACTTCTCAGTGTGAAACTGTCCGGGAGCTAAGGAGAGGGAGCTCTGCGCAGAGGAAAAGCATGATATCTGAGCTAGAGTCCGCCATCTGTGCCACTCCCACCTAGGAATTTAGCAAATCTCTCAAGTTCTCTGAACCTCAGACTAAAGGAAAATGGAAGGCCCCGGCCATATGAGGACAGGGGGCCTGTAAGGACAGGACAATGGGTGCCTGGGGCCTGGAGGGGCCTTTCACTTCCATTCACTCCACCGCTCAGTCATTCCCAACGCACTTATTGGGCAGCTGCTGGGGCCAGTCCCCACTGTCCTGCAAACACAAGGCGAACAGCATAGACTGGTCCCTGGTGGGCTCCTTCCTCCTCTCCTTTTTCCTGCCTTCAGGTTATAAATAGTAGGGATGTCCCAAGTCCCACTGGCTGAGGCAAGATCGGCTGGTGGAAACTCAGGAGTATCAAGGTCTCGACATCCCCCCCATGCTCCCTCGGGTGCCAGCTGGCTCCTCTGGCAAAGCTGGAGACCATGTCAGGTGGCGACTCTGTCCTGCACGGTATTCATGCCAGGTCTCACAGAGTCCCATTATTGCTTTTGCTGGGAAATGATTACATCGATCTCACCACTGCACAGCAGTGCTTCTCCAGGGCTTTGGACTTGCATTTCCAACAGAAGCAGAGGTGATTTCACGTGAGTCGGAGCAGAGTGCCCGCCTGGGCTCTGCTGTGCTACCAGGAGCTGCACTGTTCCCACGCTGGCTCAGCCCGCTGTGCTGTGTTCGCGTTGTTCACTCTCAGCAATTACATGTGTCCCGCCTCTTCCTCTGGGAGGTGTGTGTGTGTGTGTGTGTGTGTGTGTGTGTGTGTGGGTGTGCACACATATGTGAGTCATGGGGCACATATAGACATCATGAACTCAGGGGCTGCTAGGTAGGGGCTGAAGAAGTTTTACAACTATTTCTTAGCACTAGCGAACATTCAGTGACTGGTACACACTTTAACCTCCACTTTCCCCATGCTTTGGTTTCACAAGTCCTAGGCCCTGCCATCCACACTGGAGAGGGCCTCCAGAGGGCAGGATCCCATCTCCCTCCTCAGACTGGGGCTGTGCCTCCTCCACCCACCTCCTTCGGAGGCACTCCTCTTGGTGTAGGTGCCCAGCTGTATCCCAGAGAACCCTCTCGGTCCCTTTGCAAGGGAATGGAAGGGAAGGGGAGGGAAGGGGAGGGGAGGGGAGAAGGGAAGGGAAGAGAAGGGCAGTCTCTTGTGCATAATTGGCTGAGGTGTCAGGTAGGTTCTTGAGTTCTTATTTTTTTGTGTCACCAGTGACACTACACATGTTGGCATTTTAGGATGGAAAATGGAGTGGGAGGACAGAAGGTGCACCCTCAGGTCAGAGGGCACCAAGGGCCGGGAGTCACGCGATCATGTTGTTATCTTGAAGCCTCTTTGTAGATCTGTGAAATATTTGCCTTTGGACTCCATCTCCTGCCCTGGCAGGGCCTACCCTCTGTGCTCCCCTGCTGGACCTGGGGAGACCTACTGTCTGTTATCTTTCCCACAATAGAAAATAAATAAATAATAAAGTAAAAACAAAATCCAATAGAATAAGCAAACAGTTAGGCCTGTACTGCTTGCCAGTGCCCAGCCGCAACTCGTTGGAATCCTCGCACTGGTGCCTCACTGAGGTCATCGCTGGTGGCCGCAGCCTTCCTTCTCATGTCTTACTCTGTCCTCAGCACTTGCTGCAGAGTCCAGGCTAGGCTGTGCTTACCAAGGGATTTGCACAAATGACTGCGAGCGTTTTTCGAGAAGAGCCAGGTATGGATGTCCTCCCTGTGGCCTGGGAAAGGGCCTCAACTCCTAGGGGGCAGCGTTGGCCTCCACTGGAGGGGATCTGTATTCTGGGGTCTTGGGGCTAGGGGGCAGTGTTCACTCACAAGTACAGCCAGAGAAGGGTGCGTACATGTGTGTGTGCGTGTGCGTGTGTCTGTGTGTGCACATGTGCGGTAGAATGCTGACTGGACATTAATAAACCCTGACTCCAGAGAGAATTCTAGAAATCCCTTGAAGCAACTTGGTCATTCTTCTGAGTACCTCAATTTAAATAGGTATTTAAGTTATACTCTGTAGGTGCTGCCACAAAACCATTTATCTGAAGATTTAAGATTTTTTTATCCAGTAAACTTTATTTATATATAACAACAGTACAAATTGTGTCCTTGGCTTGCAAAATAGGAGTGTTTGATATTTACAGTAGATACAGGAGAATATATTAGAATAACAAAAACCCCATTTATTGGAACATTTTAAATAATTTTCTTATTATTCCACAACACCTATAAAAACAACAAAACCAGACAACCAACATTGCATTTTCTTAAAAATAGATATAATACAGATTCCAGTGTGTCCAGAGGATGGGGTGGGGGTTGGGCGAGCTGGGGAGAGGTGGGTGGGCTCAGGTCCCTCTGTCCTGCTGCGAAGAGATTCTCTCTTCTGCCCTGTGTCTCGGGGATATGTGGCCCGTGTGGTGGAGGCTGCACTTCCTGGTGCTGCCTGCCTCCTCCACTGCTGCCAGGGATGTCAGCTACAGTCACAATGCAGACTGGCTGAGCTCCGGAATGGCTTCTCACCTTCCTCAGGGGGAGGCGGGAGTGGCCACCAGCAGGAAGGGTGCAGAGGGAGGGAGAGCTTCAGAGCAGGGAACGGGAAGGGGAAGCTCCAGTGTCCTTACTGGGCTGAGGCGCAGTCCTCTGGGCCATCTTGATCATCTCTCAGGACACTCCCTAAAACAAGCTAGAGGGAACATTATCCTTTACTCACGGGCATCACTGAGCCCTGGATGCTGAACTTTACTCTGGGGAAACTGGAAGACAGGATGGAGACAGGGGAGTGAGACTGGAGTTCTGAAAAGGCTGCTGTTCTGCAGAGATGTTCCTGAGAAGCTGAACTTCACCTCCCGGGTCCCCCACCCTGAGGGATCTGCTCCCAGGCCCTGGGTCCCAGAGGCAGCTATACCTTCTCTCCCCACAGTGCCCCACCACCTGCCTTCTTCCTTGCCTGTGTCCACAGCACAGCACGGCTGGGAGAAGGGCCTGCACCAGAGAGGTGCGCCCCGTGTCTCTAGGCAGCCAGTGACAAGACGGACACTGCAATGGTTCCCAGCCTCGGCACACCCACCAGAGCTTCTTCCTCCCAGGAGCACCAGGGCCATGGCAGCTATTCTAGTCCTCATCGGCTGGAGCCCAGGAAAGGTCAGGAGCTGAGACGGCAGAGGTAGTGCCAGCAGAGGAGCGGGCGGCGGAAGAGCGAGAGCAGCTGTCCTGGCTGGGGAACTGTCCCTGCAGAAGGGAAGGCAGCTGGGTGGGCCGGCTTGCCTTCTTCACTGCACTCCTGTTTATGTAATGGGAGTATCCGCCAGCGGGGAATCAAAACTGTGCCTGCCACATTGGAACCAGCAGCCTGCAGAACAGACATTGTCTTGAAGAAGGACCCTCTTGTTCTTCTCTTTTCCAACACCTCAGAAAGAGCTGCTGTTCCAGAAGATTCTCTGAATGAGCAGACGCAAGAAATAGCTCTTTCCTTCCCGGGAGGTTAGCAGCTCGTCCGTGTGCCTAATGCCTCAACTGTGTTAGGAGAGAAGACTCAGTAGTGGTTTTGAGAGCCGTGCTGTGGAAAGAGGTAGGAGGAGGACAGCTGCCACAGAGGCACCTGGCCCACGCGGGGCGGGGGGAGGTCCAGCTGGGCACTGCATCTTGTCCTCTGGCATTGTCTGCCTAGCCAGGCACTGCTGGGGCTCTGCTCCTTCTCCTGCGGCTTGGGGAACAAACACAGCTGGACAGCTTTGGGGAGAGAGAGTTCCTGCTTCCCTGCAGGAGGGATGGCTTCTTGGGGGGACAGTGGCTTTAACACTTCTTTACACAGGCCAAAATAGCCTCGAATTGGATAGTAGCAAGAAGAGAGCAACTATCGTTGTCTCCTCCCCATTCTACAGGGAGTTTCCATAGGTTCTTGGTGTCCCAAAGCAAAGAGTTGGTGGAGGATGGATAAGTGGAAGCTACCACTGTCACTCTCCTGGCCTGGCCTATGTCCGGCTGTTTCTCTTGGTCTTTTTCTTTCTGCAGGGATGTTCCTCTGCCACTTCCTTTGCCATCTTCAGTTTTCCTGGCTCTCTCATGGAATCTGAGGAATGTGGCCAGACCACCCAGAGCTGCTCCACTGGTCTCCTCTCTGTCTCCACTCACCATCACATATTGTCCTGGGTGCTTTACAAGCACCTCCAGATGGCCTGCCTCCACAGCGACAGGATGTGGTCACCCAAGTAGCCACCGGGAGACTCTAGGTAAACCCATAGCTGTCAGGTGCTGCTGGGCAAAACATAGCCTTGGATGCTGGCCCAAGCAGCACTATGACCCAGAAACCTTCCTTCAACTGGAGCTCAGAAATAAGTGAGGGTGGGCTGGAATCTTCCACAGGTAGCAGGGGGTTGCCATTCATCCTTCTGCCTGTATCTCTTCTCTTATTTCCATAAATTATTTGTTCTGAGCTGATAAGCTTCGGGTGCCATAAAGAGCAAGCCCTTTGGCTTAGTGCAGAGGGTGGGTTCGTCATTAGGCTTTCTTTCGGGCTATTAACAGGGCCCCAAGAAGCTTTCACAGAAGTAGATCATCAGAAGGAAGCGGCCTTGGCATAGCTCATTGTGAATTATAATGAAAACAGCAAGTTTCCTGAGTATTTTGCTGAATGCTTGTTTCTTCCCATTTGCCAGCTGCATTCAGGCAAGAAACCAGAGCTGAAGGGATGAGGCAAGGTCTGCTGTGCAGTTAGATAGCCGTCGAAAGCCACAGGCCTAGGGGAAGCCAGTCCTCCAAGCACGCTTCCCTGGGACTCCCACGTGGTCAGGAGAGCCTCTGAAAGTTGGAAGTGCCTGGAGGTGTAGCTGAGCATTGCAAAGCTGAGGCCCAGAGTTCATGGCAGGGGAAATGATGCTGGCCCAGCCTCTCTTGGTGTTGCTGGTCTAGTTTTCCCAGTAATGCACCTGGGGTTCCTGAGCCCTAAAAGCAGAATGTGGGAGGGAAGATTGTCCCCTTTTGCCACCCTTATTCTGCTGCCTTGCCTTTCCCTGCCCTCCTATCCTGGCTGCAGTGCTACTTGCAGGGAAACTGGAGCTGGCGGCTTGGATCCAAGCCAAGGTGGAGGTGGGGACTTCCTGATGGAGACTTTTTTGCAATGTCCTACTGCCACCAGAGCTGTCCTCCTTTTGAATAACTCCATCAGCTTCTTGGGGGCTTCTGGACCCATGCATGGAGCTTTGGTTTCTTTGTTTGGAAACTACACTCGGGAGAACTGGCCATCCATGGTTTTAGGAGTTAGCAGGTGAGAGAAGCAAAGGAGCCTAAAAGAACACAGCCACTTGTCCCTTGTCCTCCTAACCCACAGATCCATGAGATACAGAAGAGGATATGGCGTGGGGACATGTCAGTCATGTCTGCCAAGGCAAGTATGGTCCTCTCAGGTAGTCAGGAGCTTGGGAATTTGAGCGAAGGGTTGTCTGCCCTCTCGAGGCACCAGAGAAAGTACAACAATAAATACTGCAGCTTCTTAACCCTACACTCTTCAAGTATTGCTTGCTGTAAACAGTTTTGATTTTTGTTTTCCTTTTAATTGCCAGGAGCGGGGGGGGGGGGGTGACTGGAGAGGAATCCAAAGCCAAACACCCTTGTCCCCAATCCAATCCCCAGGGACCTCCTGGAGGCCAGGCTGACATGCCCCAGGCTGTTCCCTCAGAGTCCCTGCTTTGAGACAGGGCCTGGAGAGGTGCAGAGCTGCTTGGCATTCTCAGGGAAGCCCTGTGTCTGGTTTGTGAGAGGCCCATCTCTCGCTGATTCATAATTCACTTTAGGGAAATCAAAGGGAAAAGTACCAGAACCAGCTCCTCCTTTGTTGAGGTATGGGAGGAAATAAAGCAAACCCCAGAGCGTAGCAGAAAGCACTAGTGTGCTATCGATAGCCCTTCTCTGCGCAGCTGAGAGCAGACAGGTGTGGGGTGAAGCTCAGGTCCCTGCCGGCCAGGTGCGGCGACTCAATGGCTTTGCAAGGTGCCCACGCTCTCGCAGATGCAGGAGCTCGCAGGTCTGCCTGGCCTCTGGATTGCGACGTGTCAGTCGGGCCTTGTGCTCATTCGTCCTCCTCCTGCTGCCTTTTCTGTTTTCTACTCCAAGGGAAAGGAGACCTTCTCTTCCCCTTGGCTCCTCGCAGGGTCTCTCTGTGGTTCTTCCTGACATTTGGAAAGAGGACTCACACAGGGAGGACAGACAGGGACTAGAAGGAGGGGTGGAAATCAGAGTTAAACAAAAGTTGGACGGGATTAACAGGGAAGCTTTTTGTTTTGTTTTATTTCTGTTTTTTTCCCCCTTTTTCTTAAAAAAATTAAATAAAGTTCTCATTATTTCCCCAATATACATCAAGTGAGCTTCATGCAAAGCAGCAGTCACAGAGGCAGGCCGCTGGGGCGCGAGCCTCTCAGCTTGAAGGGCCACCGTTTCCTCTCCCGGTGGTGTCCCTAGAGGTCTCAGCCACGGATGGACGGACGGACGGCAGTGCCTGCTGTCCTACCCACAGGAACTGGCCGTGAGGAGACCTGGCTAGCGCCAGGGGAGGGCCTCCCCTTCCCCTGGGCGGAGCCTCAGTGGGCAGCAGGCTCGGGCTGGTGCCCTGCACGCGTCCTTCCTTCTGAGGCTCCAGCGTGATGGCTTGGACGGGTCCCTCTTCCCAGGAACGCGGGCTCTCTCAGCCCTCGATGGACATGGCGCTGATCAGCTGCTCCACCTTGTAGGCCAGCCGCTGCCGCCGGGCCTGCTCGTCCTGCTGCAGTGCGCCGATAAGCTGAGGGACGAGCAAACGGGTGACTGCGGGCTGGGC
This sequence comes from Octodon degus, assembly GCF_000260255.1. Taxonomy (NCBI): domain Eukaryota; kingdom Metazoa; phylum Chordata; class Mammalia; order Rodentia; family Octodontidae; genus Octodon; species Octodon degus. Next base: position 3,140,051 of record NW_004524707.1, read on the forward strand.
CCCAGGACCGCCTCCTGCAAGTCTGACATCCCTCCCTCTACCTCCCTGTTCTGCCTTCAGGCACCTAACCTTCAGCAATGGAAACGGCCACCCGCATGCACACATTTGATCAGCAGACACTCATGAGTGCTTAACCACGAGGGCACTGTCTGAGAAATGGGTCACTAGGTGACTTGGGCGCCACACAAGTGTAAAATTAAGTCAAGGACAAGAGACAATGATATCATCAAGAAGCCCAGCAGACGAGCAGTGTGAGACTGGCAGTGTAAGGGCAGCATCCTCTTCTGTGGTCAGGTGTTCTATTTTGTGAGCAGAAAGAATGTATTCCAGGATGATGATAAAATGTCTACTAGGTAAGTAGGCAAGTTGGCCTTTAAACACAGCCCTTTACTGTCAGGCGTGACTCTTGGAGTCGGCTGCATGTGCTACCCCTCCTTTTATAGACCGGCTGCTAGCAGAGGAGAGGGGTTTACCCCAACCTCATGGAAATGCGAGCGGAGCCTTGCGCTAGGGCAATAAGGTGGCGCCGACATCACAGAGAAAGGCTTCGGCTCTATTACCACCTCCAGAGGCCACTATCAGGCGCCTGGCGTGCTGGTCACCCAAACGTCATGTAGTGGGTGATACATGCACACATCTAAATATGTACATATGTTTGAATATATGTGCATGAACATACTGACACACACACATCAGCTGTTTAAAGCAGTGTGGGCACGCAGGAAGTATTAGGTGTTAGCTATTACTGCTACTTCTCTTTCCTTTGGGCTCTGGGTAAGGCACGACTTCTCAGTCTCCGGAAGCTGTCTTGTTTAACCGCTCTTCATGTTAAGGTCCCCCTACCTCTCTGAACTGTGACTGATAGGATCTGCCCATGTGCAGAAAAATAGTTGGATCCATGGTTTCAGAAAGAACGAGATTAATCACCTTGGTGGCCTGTGACGGCTGTATCCCGAGCCCTCATGTGGTCATAGGTGGGACTTTTTGGAGGTGGCTGAGTCTACAGTGTGATGGATCTGTGGTGCAGTGCCAGGGTACGTGGTCACTGAGCCAGTACACTGATTGGCTTGGTGCTGCTGTAATCCCGGCAGCCTGGACACAGTGTAAGAGGCCTGTCTTGTCCCTCCTGTTTGCCTTGCTGCCTTCTGCCCACCGTGTTCTGCCCTCCTCTGCCATGTTCCGGCCTACCTTGGAGTAGCTGATTTGGATGGAAATCTCTATAAACTGAACTAAATAAACTGTGGGTATTAGGTGTTTGGTCTCATCAATGAGAAAAAAGTAACTAAGACAATCATATAGTGTTCTGAATTGAAAAGCTACGAAACTACCTAAAGTGTTATTTATTGTGTTTTCAATGGATGACCGAGACAATGATGTATAAAGAAGCACTCTGGGAATCAGGGAGAGGTCAGGTGCCTTAGAGAGGGATGATAAGGATTCTGAGCTCATGGGCTTTTGACTCCACAAATAGGTTTTCTAAGTCAGGTTCCAGGTTGTCACGGAAGGGCTGGCAGCACTCCCTGTGTGCCACCTCTGCCCCAGCAGGACCAGCCTTACCTCCTCGCTGTACTTGCTGACGTACGAGTAGATCTCATTGAGGGCGCTCAGCATGTTGAACTCCACGGCATGCAGGCGGGACTGCTCAGCGAGGTAGGCGTTCATGTCCTGGTCACTGATGGCAGGGAGTTTGGCGATGTCTGCATAGTATCTGCCGCATACGGGACAAGGTCCTTGGTGAAGACTGAGCAAGGGCTTGCCTGCCTCTCCCCCGGCCCCAGGCGCCTGGACGGGGGTGCACCTGCCCTCCCACTACTCTTCAGCTGGCCTCTCGCCTCAAGCTGAGGCTGAAGCTGAAGACCAGTTTCTGCAGGAGACTCCATCCAGCATTGAGCTCCGGGCTGCTGGGCCTGGCCGAATATTTAGAAGCCCGGGCCCTGGCCAGACTCCTTGTATTCAATCCCCGACCTGAATTCAACCTACTAGCTGATGACTTGGGGCAAGACATGGTCAGTATCCCCATAGCAGAATGAGAACAATAACACTGTTCTTGCTTCTACTTTCCCGGACTCTGTATACGCATGTGTGTGCAGATGTGGAGCTGGGGCCTTCACGCCGAGCCACACCCTATTTCCTTTTTTTTTTTTTAAATTTGAAAATAGCCTCTTACAGAGTCAGTAAGTTGCCCAGGTAAGCTTAAACTTGTCATGTGGGATGCAGGCATGCGCCACCATACCCAGCTTCCACTGCCTATCTTAATGAGATGGCATGCGCGAGGTCTATCACAGCGCAGTTTGCTTAACCCATGCTTAACTCATGGAACCTGGATAATGATCATCAAGTTTCAACAGCACAGACACTCCTCAGAGCAGAAAGGCTAGATGAGGGAAAAGGAGAGGGTCATGAGGTCCCCGGGCCACACTCCCCGAGGGACAGCAAGCCGCGCTCCAGTGTTGGGTCCGGCCCAGGACACCCACAGGGGGTGGGGGGACGGTGCAGGGAGCGGTGCCTGCCGTGCCACACACTGCCCACCTCTCCACCCAGCTCTTGTAGCTGGGGATGTCCTTGGCGTAGAGCAGCTTATTGGAGGGCGAGTCCTTGCCCAGCCGGTGCTCCGACGTGGAGCAGGAGTCCATGAAGGTCTGGGCCACCACCGACAGGCAGGCGTCCGTGATGCTGCCCTTGTGGATGTCGAACACGAACTGCGGGTTCTTAATGACATTCACCCAGAAGCGCAGGGGGAGGCTGCAGGGAGAGGCAGAGCACCCCAAGAATGACACCTTGGCCCTGCCCCTGTGTCCTGCTAGTATTCCTGCCCAGCCCTCACCAGCAAATCTATCTTGAATGACAGAAAATGGCTGCTCCAGCAGCCCTGGCTGCTCCTACAGCACTGACCTGGGAGAGGAGCACTGACCTACTCCCTAACAATGGAGGGGTGGGCATGGGTGGGCGTGGCTAGATGCAGCCCTCCTGGCAGGGTTTTTGAAGGCCTTAGCGCCCCAAGAGAAGCCCTAGTATGGAGGACAGCGCAGTTTTCTCAGAGCTTCAGACAAAGCCACCAGGTTCCTGGAGTCCCCCTCCAGCTTTCATGGCCATTGTTGGGAGAGGGGCTGCCGGCAGCCCCAGGGGCTCCCTCAGAGCGGGCACAAAGGGCACCACCTGCCCTCTCCGCCCAGCCGGGCTGGCAGAGCTGCTTCCCAGGGCTGGCCCTGCCCAGCTGGGCCCAGAATGGGCTCCCCAGGGACAAGTTCTTTCAGGACTCTCCCCAGGACTTTCTTGTGTCTAGGCAGGGGCAGAGAGAGGGGAGGCCACTGTGGGCACCCTGGGAATGGCTCACTGTAGCCCCGCGATTTTCCCACCACAAGGGGAACCACCAGTAGTTAGGAGACTTCCTTCGGCAACTCGGGAATTTTTAAGCAGAGGGCAAAGAGCTTTTTCTGTTCTCAAGGCCAAAGGCGGAAAAGCCCGCTTACCCTCCTTCAAAGCCTGAGCAGCTGCTGTTGCCCTCCTTCCCAACTCTGCCTCTTTTCCAGCTGCTTCCAGCCTTAACTCTTCGATGCCTGTGAGGAGCGAACCTGTTCCCCAGGCGTGTCCTTCAACCCTGATGTGATGACCCCAGCTCCTGTCTTCCCCTTCTTTGTTGTTCCTTGACCCTCACAGGCTCCAGACACTCCCAAGTGGCTTTGTGCTGCCAGGTCTTGGTTAAAGGCCACTGTGCCCCACCCCAAGGCCACCCATTAAGGTTTCTGCTTGTCCTGAATTAGGCAGAGACTTGCTCACTTTCCTGTGACCTAAAAGGGGCTGGCTCAGCTGAGAGCTGGTGCAGCTCTTTGGTCCTCCTCTTCCTGACAGCTTGAGGGACTCCTACCACCTTCCTTGGACAAGGTTTGGACCAGGGGACCCTGCCCAGCACAACACCAGGGGAGTGTGCCTCCACTGCTCGGGTCTGGCCAGCTTGCAGATGGCACGGGGCAGGATGACTCAGCATTTTCTCTAGATTTTCTTCCAACGGCCCGTGCTTATGCTGGGCTGAGGATCCCTGCGCAAGATGGCTGGGATCTGCTGCTTGGATGCTGAGAACGCTTGCCCAGGGCATCCCTCAGCATGGATGCCTCACTCCATGGCCACCCAGCCTCCGCTTTTACTGCACTTCGACCAGAGCTGCAGAAGTAGGAGGGTCAGCGGCCACCATGTCCCGCAGAAGCCAGGAGGAGAAGGGGTCAGGGCTGGCTCTTTCCACACTGTTGTGTTGGTTGCTAGGACTTCTGATTCCCAAATAACAGCCGGGGCCCATCTGTGTCAGCTCTGTTTTCTGAGATCGCTGACTCCAGACAGCTGCGCGGGCTGCCTGCCCAACTGAATGCCAGGGCCTCCCCTCTCTCTGCTCTTTCCCAAAGGAAGCCTTTCACTCTGGTTTGGCCAAGCCCTGTCTGACCTAAAAGCCAGGCCTTTGCTTGGCCTGAGGTCCAGGGTCACAATCAAGGAGAGACAAGTCTCAAGGCAGGCGCTGAGGGGCCATTCCTCCCACTGCAGGTCTGGAGGTGGAGGTACCTTCAGGGAAGGGAGCCATACCTGCAGGACATTTCACCTGCTGCTGCCTGAAGGCCGTGGCCCAGGGGTGACACCTGGGGCTCAAGGGTTCAAGTCTGCACTGGACTCAGAGATGCAGACCCAAATCTGCAGTGGCTGTGAGCTCCCTCCCCACTCCCAGCCAACTCTGTCAGGGTCCTGTCTCAGGAAGTGTCCCTCTCCGAATGCCCAGCAGAACCTGGCTCTGCTGCCATTTTCCAATGTGACCTCTGAGTCGGTGACCCCAGCTCCCTTTTCCTGAAGACCAGAGGTCTCAGTGTCAGGGAAGGACTCACTCTGGGGAGGAGAAGCAGACTGCAAGGGCAGAGATTAACTGTGTGCAGTGCTCCAGCCAGGCAGGCGCCCCCTGCAGCAGGCAGCCGGGAGATCATGCTGGCTGGCTCTGCGGAGTGTGCCTGTACTGTGCACTTTAGGGGTCTTCCGTCACACAGCCCCAGCTGGGAACAGCTTGCCTTCCCATCTCCAGGGTCCCTCCCAGCTTGGGGCCTCTGAAGGCTACACCTCCTGTGGACCCCCCTGGGGTTGGTTACCAGTTGCTCTTCCAGGTGTGCCGAACATCTGTGTCATGGATGCTGTGTCTGTCTGCCTGCTCATCCAGGAAGTCAAACATGTATTTGATGGCCAGAGGGAGGGCGCTGCCCCGGTGCACAGTGCTGAATAAGGTCTCAAACAAGTCATCCACGAACTTCTGCAGGGTGCCCTGGGGGAGCAGAAGGGGGACAGTGTGAAGTGGAGGGGGAGGGGACTGGCAGGCAGCAGATAGGAATGGCAGATGGTGCCTTGGGCCTACCCTGCCTCGGGAAGCCATCTGTGCTGAGAGACTGTGCATGGTGTGACCTGGGTATGGAAGAGTAGTGGTTGGGGATTCCGGGGCTGGGGGCCTGGGGATCTGCAGAACCTCTCCTTTAATCTGCAGTTGCCTGCACTGTGATAGCAGGGGAGGGCTCCAGACCTCTGATGGGAAGACAGGAAGTGCTCTGTGTCTAGGCTTCCCAAGGGTGAGGGGGCACAAGCAGGCCGTCCAGTGCAAAGCACAGGGTGCCTCCTGGCTGGAGCTTGGCAGCACCCGTGAGGGTCTGACAGGAATTAAAAAGAACCTCAAGAAACTGGTGACCTGGCATGAGTGGCATCTGGAGCAGGGTCTTCAGGAGGGCCTCTGGGGCAGGGTCAGACTCAGAGTTGCCCCACAGTTTGCAGGTCCCAGGACCACCCCAGGGGGTCAGCAGAACCACTAACCCTCTCTCTTTGCTGGTCTTTTATTGTATGCTGGAAGCTCATGGGCAAAGTAAAAATGGAGCCGGAGCGATGGGGTCTGATGAAGTGGCTCTGGGCCTTCCCAGGAGCAAGGCCAAGAGCGCCAAGTTGGACACCGCTGTTTGAGACTCTCAGCAGCACCGCTGTGGGCCAGTCGGGGAAACCTAACCTGATTTCCGAGCTGAGCCACCTGACTGACATCCTTAAGGCTTACTGTATTCTCTTGTAGGAAGCCTAGAAGATGCTGCCTCCCACCTTCCACCAACACGTGGGCAGACGGACTGAGGTGAGAAGGAACCTTCCTTTAGATTATCTGTGAGATAGGGCCTTCATGTTTTCTCTCCCATTTTGGCCAGAAAGGGGTAGAAGAGTCAGTGGGGTAGAGACCAGCACATCTGTCCAGCTAACACTAACAACAAGGTTCCGGTGTCTTCCTGAGGGTTGGAGCCCAGACTGAGGGAGTTCTTCCGGTGAGGGGTAATGGTGGCCTAAAGGAGCTGTCGGGCAGCAATGGTACCACTGCTGCTTTAGAAAAGTAGACAGCAGCTATTCCCTGGGGACTCTGTCCATGATCCCAGACCATGCCACACCTCAGTGGGTCCCCTTAGGGCTCCCCTGGCCTGGGAAGAGCAGGAGTTACCTTGGTGGCCAGTAGCCGGGTCAGGTAGATTTCAGACACCATCTTGCTGCCCCGGTCACCTTCCTTTTGGTCACCGTGGTCATGGTTCTTCACTAGATGCCAGACCTTGACCCCGCTCTCCAGGTCTGGGGTGATCATGGGTGCCCGGGACCGAAGGCTGTCAGGACTGCCCGTGTACCTGAAGGAGGAATCTGAGGGAAGAGGAGGGGCAGTTCTCTGAGCGACAGAGCTTGTGCTCCTGCTGGCTGTCTCTTTCCAGAGTCCTGCCCATCTGCTGCATCCATTCAGAAAAATCTGGGTGCAATTGGGAAGGACCTACGAGACCTCATATTTTCTAGATTATTTTAGGGATCTCTGGTAGGCATGAGGAAAAGGAACCTGGGGTCTTTTCTAAAAGGAGGAGTCGCTCTTACTCCTTCACAAACCTGTGGTCTCAGAGGAAGCACCACGTCCATACTTCTGTCACTCTGAGGAGGTGTACCCCATCAGGGGTGACTAGATTGGCGTAGAGGGGAAGTAAATGAACCATCGCCTTTGAGGGGCAGCCAGACATGGGCTTACTGCTGCAAGAAGGGGGGTTCATGCTCCCTGGGGCCACCACAGACCCTACCCAGAGCTGACCAGACTGGCTTCCTGGGGCTCACCATATCTGCTGATGGATGTCCGAGAGATGCTGGCAGAGGCAGGGATGTTGTAGGAGGAGGTCTGTTTGGGGACCAGAGCCACCACCGATCTGTCTGACACCTGAAAGGGTGCAAAAGGAACAATATGGGTGAATGTGGGTATAGGAGGAAGTTACCTAGCCGACTACTTCTAGAGGATCATGGGATATGAGTGGGTAGACAGTAAGGAATCCAGGAACACTGAAAATAGCTGTCACTGCTGTTCTTTGCACTTTTATTGGACCAGAGTGTCACTGCCAGATGAGGCAGCTTCTTATGGGGTGGGTGAGACTGCTGAGCACCTGGAACATAGCCAGTCCCAACTGGGACAATATTCTGAATTTCTGCACCAAGATGTGCTAAACATTTGCCAGATAACCTGGATTTTAGTGATTTAGTGTACATAAGACAATATAAACTATCTCATTAATAAATTCATGTTGATTATACATTGAAACAATACTTATTTTAGATTAAATATGTAATTAACATTAATTTCATCTGTCAATTTTTGCTTTTTAATGCAGTTAGCAAAAAATGTGAAATTACACATGCACCTTGCGTGTGTGGTTTGCCCAGTGTTTCTACTGGACAGATGTGGCCTCTGCCAGTCCTGTGTGTTCCAGACAACTATTCCCATTTTACAGATAAAGAGACGGAAGCAGGTGGAGGCTTGTAACACCTTCAAGTTCACACAGCGAGAGCCAATATTGGTAGCCGGATCTGTTGCGCTCCGGAACACATATTCCCCTCATTATAAAGGATCACCTGGGATTTTATTTCAAGCCACACACACATTTTCTCTTTTGGCTCTGATCTCTTCCTGCCTGCGTCCTAGGATGTCTGAGCCACCTTGAATAGTTTCTACCAGAAAGGGCAGCTGCCCTTGGGGAGTCAAAGAGAAAGACAGTGTCTTACCCCATCCTCTGGGAGGGTACAAGGCTCAGCACCCAGCCTATGGGGATAAATAAGGAGCCATATTGAAGACATTTGGGGCCATTTTGATTTAAGATTACCCTTCATCCAATAAAAAGGGAGAATCCCCAGAATTCTGGCGATCCAATTAAACCCCTAACACGGAGGGAATAAAACAGCTATAATAATGTTATGGGCCATAAAACATTCCTATTAAACCATTTTTTATTTTAACAATTTTTATGAACTTTATAAGTTTGATTTATAGGCATACCAGTCATAAAACTATCTTTCTGGGTCTTAAATTGTCAGTCCCTCTTTCCCACCAAAAAAGAATTAAATGTTGGGAAGTCAAACTATAAATGAACATTAGTGCTAACGAGATTCCCTGATAGCCGGTTTTAGTGGTGGTGTTTAATTTTACCCTCCCTATAAATCTGCAGGAGCATAGGCAGTTTTTTAACATCTCTTTATTAATTAAGATTATGCAGATTTTCTTCCGTAGGGGCTCCGAGGACCTCGGCCTTGAGAGGGCAATGAGAGGACAATGTTCGACCTGAGGACAGCACCTGGCCTGAGCCCTCACAGTGCTGCCCGCCGCCTCACAGTGCTGCCCGCCGCCAGCGCTCTGCTGCTTTCCTGGACTGGTCAGTTTGCACCATCAGTATAGGATCTAGGACAGAGGTGGACTCTCCACTTGTCTTTCAGGAATTCCTCTTCCACTGACACCCCTAAAATGACACCCCACGCTGCCATTAAGCTGCTTTTGCCTTTGGTATTTCCTTTTCTCAACCCAACTGGGTGCCCAAGATGCCTGGTAGGCTCTGTCCTTCACTACCAGCCGGACAACTTAACCTCTCTGGTCCTTAGTCATTCCATTTGTCAGTGGGGACAATAATGACATCTAATAACCATAACTGTGAGGATTAGTAAAGGAATTAAGATGCGGAAAGGCTAAACCAGTAGCTGGTGTCCAGGGAGCACTCAGCGAGGGCAGCTCTTACTGTTGCCACTGTATTGCCACCGTTGTCCTCAGAGCTTGGGTCCAGATGTCCCCCGAAAGCCTCATGCAGCCGTAGGGGGCGGAGTTTTCAGAGGTGGCCATATGCAGTGTGTGTGATGCTGGGATTTAGGGTGTATGATCAGTTTACTGAGTGGATTGGCCCCACCCTAATCCCAACAGCTAGGTAGAGTATAAAAGGGTCAGAAAGATATAGTCAAGGGCACTTGGTGCTCTTGTTGTCTTCTGCCTGCCATGAAAGGCTGCCCTCTGCTATGCACCACCAATGATGGACTGAAACCTCTGCAAACTGTGAGCTAAATAAACCTCTCTTAACTTCAGACGTGGGTATTTTGTCTCAGCAATGCAAAAGCAATGAAGATGATCTTCACTTTCACCACTGCCATGCGCTCTTCCACCCAGGGTGAGCATGTGAGAAAAGTTTCATACTCAGTAACGCTCAATAAATATTTGATAAATGAACACATGAACAATGAATGACCCCAGGTGGTTGGAGATGCTGTGTGCAGTGAGCATTTTAAGGGCACACACGCTGTTCCATTTCTCTGACTGGGAGCTGCAGGATGGGAGGTCTAGGAACAAGTACTGGAATATCAGTGACAGAGTAGAAAGTCCCCATTCCTGCCCACGAGGGACGCAGGACTGGGGGGGCGTGGTGTTTTTCTCTTTCACACCTTCTTCTTCAGTTCTAACTGGTTCACTCCAATCATTCTGTGGGATGCACTCACCGTGTGTCATGATAGTGGGGGGACGGGGTGTGTCCATGTACAGAGTCAACAAGGAGTGATTAGGGCTACCGTGCACGTACATGCACATTCTGGGTGTCTTGGCTGTTGCCTCTAATCCTTCCAGCCACTTTCATGCATTCACTCATCAGTTATCTCCATTTTGCAGAAGAGGAGCCCAAGGTGGAGGGAGAATAAAGTCACATGGTGGCAAGGGGGAGGCAGGCCCAAAGGCAGGCCCAAGGCCTTGTCTCCACCTTTATTCTGCCTGGGCCTGGTCCAAGTGAGGCATAAGCATGGGGACGGAGGCCAGTGAGAGAGATGGAGCCCAGAAGCCCTGTGCAGGGTGCCCCAGTGTGCCCTGGCATCCTCTGTGGCCCTGAGGCTCTGGGCCGGCTCCAGGACTCCCAGCAGTCTGGTCACTGGCAGCCCCTCTGCACCCCTCCCTTTCTGAGACAGGGACATCGGAGGATATTATTAATCAGACAGTCCCCTGAGTCTTGCAGCCTGAGGCGCTTCCTCTGGTTGGTTTAATTTCCCTCGATGTCTCTCATTTCCAGTTTCTATTTTAGTATCTTCCCTGAATCCCAATCTGTCTACCTGTGCTTAATCTTAGAGTCCCCCAAGCCGCAGTCTTATGATTGTTTCCTGGGGAATGGGAGGGGGTGCTTCGTCTTCCTGGGGGGTTTACTGCTCACTGTGTCTTCCAGTCTGCAAGCACATTGCTGGTTATGCTCCATGTAGTCCACATTCTAAATGGGGCAGGGGCTCCTAGGGGACCCCTTTCTCTAAGCAGAAGACAGCTCAAGCAACTGGGCATGAGGTAGTGAGCAGCTGAACTAAAGACAAGCCTCTCAGATTCCCTGTTACACTGCAAGCCCGCATCTCAGCCGCAGAAGGAAGAAACCAAGAGGGTACTTTCAGATGGCACTGGGGGGAAGACCTCACAACAGGTAGGTCTTCCTGTAGACATGGAGACTCAGGACACATAGGCCTGAGTCTTAGGCTGGCCAGTTACACCTTCTTGGAGGGCAGAATCAGAGGACTCTGTTAATTGCAGGGGCACCGGGAACTCAGAAGTACTGTGCCAAGCTCTGTGAAAAGGAAGAAAAGGAGAGCAGACCCACTTCTAGGGTTTGGTCCCTTATGGAAGAGACTAGAAAGAAGGAGTCACTTTTGGCTGAAGTCTCCAGCGTACTAGACTAGCACAGCTGAGGCCCTGCATGATGTTGGTTGCCCAGGCCTCACCTGGTAGTGCAGCAGCGTGTTGAGCCGCTTCCAGTCACCCTCGATCTTGGTGGTGATGTCCTCGTCTTGCAGCACCACCCGGGCGATGCGGCCCTGGCGCCACTCTGGGTGGAGAAGGTGGTGCAGGGGCAGTGTGAGAGGGGCAGGGGCTGCAGGGTAAGGGCACCCATTCTGGGCCTGCTCTGGGGATCTGCTGGCCCTGGTGCCCTTGAGCTGGTGGCAGTGCTTAGATGGGTCCAAGCCTACATATGGGCGGGAAGCCTGGTTGGCCTCCCCAGCGACGGCCATGACTATGCAGTCCATGCCGAGCGTGATTTTTCTCAGGATGAAAATCACTCAGTGCCCTCGCCTGGCCTGCACTCTGTAGCATGCATTCCAGGAGGGCAGGCTTGGCCTCACACTGCGCCAACCCCCCATGGCCAGACACCTCTGTGAAGCCAGGTGACCCCTTCTCCTGCCATCACATTCTGAAGCTAGGCCTCCTACCCAAGTCCATGTCCACAGCCCGGGGCCGCTGGGAGTAGGGCACGTTCTTATACACAGCATCTAGGATCTTCTCCTTGACCTGCGTGATGGTGTCACAGTTCAACACCTTCACTGGGATCTCCGGGCTGTTCTCGTTGTCAGGATTGACGCAGTTCAGGATCTGCAAGGGGGGCCCAGGTCAGCAGCTGAAGGAGCAGTCTGGGGCAGCCCCAGGCCTCAGTCTTCTTTATGCAAGGGTTTTCCCCCCTTAGTGTGGCTCTGTTCTATACCTCAGCTCCTCTCAGCTTCCTGATACTGGCCACAAGAGCTTGAGTCTCCCTGTCCACTCCTTCTGTCCTAAAGATCCAGGTCTCTACTTCTAATTCCTGGATGGCTTTGGGGAGACTATGATCCTCAGATACAGCCCCTTTGGGCTTTGGTGACTATTCCACGTGGGTCAAGGGCTGGGCCCCCTTTTCCCCCAATATTATCTGTAGTAAATTGAGGCAGGGGGCTCCCAGAGCTCCTGAGTGAGGCAGGGCAGGAAGGAAGCCAGGGGGCTGCCCATACTCCACACACTGAAGGTACCCTTGGGCTCCACTGACCTTTCCCTCAGCTTCTACCGGCCCCCTGGATTGGCTCTGAGTAGGAAAGTAGAGTATGGATGGAGCAGGCAGTACCCAGGCTGTCCCCAGCTGGCCGTTGGCCCCTCACCAGCGTCTTGTACTCTATCTGCTGCCGGATGAGCTTGTCCTCACTCAGGGAGTAGCGGGCCTCGCCTGTGATGGCGTCGATGGGGCCCTTCTCCATCTGCTGCTTGATGGCGCAGTACAGCATGAAGAGCGGCTCCCCGGCACACTCCTGTGGACACAGGGGGGCGTGGGAGGTGTGGCTCACGCCCTTCCTCTCTTGAGTGCCCCTGGGGTGTGGAGGTGGGCAGAAGGGGCCAGAGGCTCCAAGGGCTTAGAAGCATCCAGGCCGGGGAATCCTTGCTCTGAGGGCTGGGGCCCCTCTCACCTTCAGGAACTTGTGCAAGAGGAAGGCGAACCAGTTGGTTAGCATCTTCTCAGCCACAGACTCGGTCCTGGGGAGGCAAAGGAGGGCAGTCATTACGGGGGGCTTAGACTCAGTGCTGAGCTTGTTATGGGGAACACCTAGCATCTGCCCCTCCAAACAGTCAGTGTCTCACTATCTTGGGTTCAGATCCTGGCTCTGGCAGACGCTGGCTGTGTGACTTTGGGCAACTCTGGCTTCAGTTTCTGCATTTCTAAATGGGCACATGTAGTATCTACCTCACACAGCTGTTAGGGGTTGAAAGAGTTGATATTCAAAGTGGCTCAGGGACACACTGTAAGCACTAGCTAGCGCTACTGCTGTCCTGTGCACTCCAGAACCAGCCCTGCAGAGTGAGAGCAGCACTTGAGTTTAGCCAACAGGATGGGTTTTGCAAGCGGCCCCTCCCTTCCTTCACCCCATTCTTGAGCCACGAATGTGGGGACTTGGGTAGAAACAAAGCTGCTGTGACAGACCCTTGGGGATGGAAATGCTGGAGGGGTATTTTAACTCGCTCCAAGGGGTGCAAATTATACCCTCTGGTTGCTGTAAATCCCAGGCATTTGCCAGGGTTGCTCAGAAACCTGGGCCTGGGAGAGAGTGACAATAGCAGATAAAATTGCAGCTTTCTCTCTGGGCCCTCCCAGCAACCTCTCCCAGCATTGTGCCTGAGATTAGCTTTAATTTAAATACAACAGTTCCTAATGAGAGTTTCTAATGCTTGGTTGGCAGGAAGGGGGCTCAGTAGTCATAAACCAAAGCCGCGCTCCTTCCCTGCTCACCCCGCGTGGGCCTTGGAAGCCTGAGACCTGGATAACAGAAAGCTAAGGAGAAGAGGCCACGAGCACAGAGGTGGCTCCTTCCCACCCCTGCTGCCCAGAGCAGCTCCTGGGCTGGGGGGGGCTCCCCATGGCCTCTAGAAGGGGTAGATGAAGGGAACACCCAGTCTGCAGCCCCCTCCCATACCAGGAAAATGGCAAGCTAGATGCTGGCGATTCCAACCCAGGAGGCGGGGCAGAGAAGCTGTGCCACATCTCTAGCTCAGGGTGAGGTGATGGAAGAGCCAGAGGAGGTGGGCACAATTTCTACCCACGCCATCAACATGGCAGCCAACAGCCCCAGATAGCACTGCGCAGCTGAGCACTCGGAACATGGCCCCTGTGATCGAGCAAGTGAAGTCTGCATTTTATTTCATTTTAGTTAATAGCTCCCTCTGGCTCGTGGCCTCCATGCTGGACAGCATAGCCCCAGAAGTGGGGAGATGGGCACTGCAGAATAGGTATTATTCTCATTGTGTCTAGGAGGAGTCTTAAGTGGCAGTGCCAGCAAGCAGCAAAGCTGAGCCTCAAGGTGAGGTCCCCATGCAGCCTGGGCCCACTTGGCTGCTTAAGGCACTGTAGCCCTTTGGGACCGCAGGACAAAATCTACTCTGGGAGTCTGGTGGGTGGAGGCCACGCCAAGTGTGCACCATTTCTGGGAACCGGGCATCTTTCTGCATGGCATAGGTGTCTGTTTAGTGAGACGCCAAGCCACTGTTCAGACGCTGCCACCCTCCCTTGCCCTGCTGTGGGTCAGACCTCCGCAGCAGCAGCTTGGGGTGGTTCTTGTTCTCCAGGTTCTTCTCGATGAGGTCGGACAGCAGCTGCTTGAGCACGTCGGTGGCGTACTCCAGGCGGCCCTGCAGACCAGTCATGATGAGCGAGGCCACGTTGCCACGGTCGCGCATGGAGAAGCTGCGCTGCAGCTCCAGGGTACGGATGAAGGTCAGCAGGAAGACCTTATTGTTAATGAGCTGGGCGAAGAGCTTCAGGGCCTTCTCCACGTGCTGCTGCCCATTCCCTTGGACCTGGGAGGCATGGCCAGGAGAGAGCTCTCTGAGTGCAGGCTCTTGGGTGGGCCTGCCCGTGAGGACATGGACCAGCTAGGGGCTCTTTCCACAAGGCCCGTGGAAACCCCCACCTGGTTGCCCTCTATGCTGGTGAAGGAGTGCTGTGATGAAGGATTTCCACCAAGGCAGGTTGGGCTCTGTGAGTAGTTTTCCAAGGGACACTGTGGGCTTCACCCAAGGACACAACAGGAGAAAACCCACCTAACTTTCTCAGTGCACCAGCTTCCCCTCAACAACCCCCGCCCTGATGCATTAATTTCAGTAAAGCAAACCAACAAGGAAGGAACACACTTCACAGATCCTGTCTTTCTTAAGCCATCTTAAACCCATTCTATAAGAAGGTGGGCTTTTTGTCATTAATTCAGTCATCAATTAAAAATGACAAACAGTAACCCTCATCCCAGAGTCGTTCCCAGCTGTGAGGGTGCCCCTTGTTGTGACTTGCCCAACAGGGCTATTGTGTGAGACTCTTCTGCATCATCACTTCCCACTCCTAACCTGCGTTCGGGATGTGGGACTGATCTGGGCTTCCTGGGAAAGGTGGGTGTGTGTCCCTGCAAGGTGGCTGAGCAAGGAGACAGGTGTTACCTCCAGCTCCCGCAAGACGGGGTGGTCCTCGATGCCCGGGAACAGGACTCGCATAGCGTAGGTACGATAGTCCAGGTATGGGATTCCGGATCGGTCTAGGTCACTGGTTAGTTCATTGATGTCGGTCTGGAGCTCAGCAAAAGCTGTGATAGTAAGTAGAGACAGGGAAACTCAGGGGAGCCCTAGTCGGGGGAGAGGACAGCAGGAGAAGGAGGTGAAGGAAGGGGGTCTGGGGTGCAGGGCTGAGAGGGTTAAAGGGGCAGGTGGGAAGGCCACAAGCCATTTCTAGAATGCCTGCTGTAGTTTGGATTTTGTTTTCCCCAAAGCCCCATTATTAAAGGCTTAATCCACACATTGGTGGCAGTGGAGGTGGTGGAAGTTCAAGGGGTAGAGTCTACCAAGAAGTCTTTAGGGCACTGGAAGCTGGTCCTGGAAGGGGACCATGAGACCTGCTACAGTTTGAATCTAAAAGGTCTCTCCCAAACCTCATGTGTTCTGATGCAGGGCTTTTGGAAAGTGGTTGGATCATGGGGACCTCGCTCACGCACTGATGAGTTCATTGCTGAGCGCTACTGAGGAGGCTGTGGAGGAGGGGAGCCATTGGGTGTGCTATTGTGGGATAGATAGTGCTTTTTTTTGCATGTGCAGGATCTCACTACCTTGGACTCAAGGTGATCCTCCTCCTGTTTTCAACCTCCCTTGCGCTGGGATTACAGGCATGAGCCACCACTCGGTCACTAGCTCAGCACACCTGGGGGTGGGGCTGGCGCAGCATGTGGTGCCAGGGATCGGACCCTGCTCCCTGCACTTGCCTAAGCAGGTGCTTAGTCTGTTGAGGTATCTTGCTGGCCCTTGGACAGACACAGCTCTTGCTCTGGCCCTTTCTTTCACCCTTGCTTGCTGGCAGCCTTGCGTTTAGCAGCTTTCTTCCACCAGTCTGCTCGGCTGTAACATTTTTGCTTCTGAGCCAGCCGAACAAGGACTGAACTGTCTCAGACCTTGAGCCAAAAGAGACCTTTACTCCTTTAAGCTCTGTATGTCAGCTACTTTGTCTCAGCAACAACAAATGCCCAACACAGTACTCTAGCTGTTTCCTCCCCTGCTCTTCCACTTCCTGGCAATGACAAGCGAGGGCGTGCTCTACCATGGCTGCCTTAACATAGGCCTCAAAGCAACTGGGCCAACAGTTCAAGGCCGAAACCTTGAAAATGGTGAGCCAACCTCTTTACTTTAAAGGCTGATTATCTAGGTACCAGTTACAGTGACGGAGCACTAACACACTGCCTTCTTTAATTAATGAGCTGATGGTTGGTCTTTATATTGTCTTCTATACTTACCTATGACTTTGATTTTTGGTAAATATTGCACTGTGGTGAAAAGAAAGAAAAAGGAAAGAAGGACACCACACTTGAAGCATTTGGTCAAGATATCAGAGATGTTAAGAGCAGAGGAAGAGATGCGTGGGGAGACCCACTGAAGGGCAGCCCTTTCCCGAGCAAGAGGACAAGCCAAGGAACAATTCCTTCAGCAGCCCTGGTCCCCAGCACTCAGCCAATGGGCGGATCCGGGATGTGCAGGTTTCTGAAGTCCCATCCCAGCGGCAGCCCTGCCTTTCAGGTACCCAAACTCTGTAGAGCATGAGGTGGAGCCTCTGCCTCACCTTTCTTAGCATGGCTCCTCCTTTTCATCTGGCAGAGCCCTTGTTTCTGATAATGCTGTTTGCACCAAAAGGAGAAATGTTTTGATTCCTAATCGAGATGTTTACTCAGAAAACCTGCCAGGTCCTAAGCCCTGGAGAATGCCGGGTATATTTGTCACCTGGTGGCTGTGGCTGCGTGGGAGATGGAAGAAAACACAATTGCCACTCCTACACACAGGGACAGCCAAGGTTGCTGCCAGCAAGGCCTTCGGAGCACTCACCCTGCAGTGCTGATAGAAAACAAACCCTGGGGAGGCGATGGGGTGGAAAGAAGGGGAGGTGCCTGCCTGCTTTTCCTGCCGCTGCTCCTAGATGCTGCCCAGATGCCTCTGCAAAAACCACAACCTGATGCTTGTGCTTGGAGGGTGGAGTCTGAGCCAGTGGGGCCCCTGAGGGGACAGGGGGGACCTGGGGCTGGGAGTCCGCTAGATTGTGGGTGGAGCCACAGCAGAGTGAGGCAAGACCTAGCAGCACACCTTAGTCCTCACAGTAAGCCTCCTTCTCGGGGCTGCTCTGGATTTGGGGAAAAGCGAGTTTCTGGGGACGTGGGGATCAAGGCAGTGTGAAGGGCCGGAGTGAGGGAGGGAATGACAGGGCCAGTGGTGAGGGGTGGCCCAGGGTCTGCTCACCCTCCTTGCACTCCAGAGCCACACGTGACTCCAGGTTGTCCATCTGCATCTGGAGCCGCTTGAGTGTGAGGTCGTTTTCCCTAGACTTGCGCTTGTAGGCGATGAGGACAATGATGACAATGATAAGCAGGAGGCTGCCACCCGCCGCAATGCTGACGATGGCCGGCAGGGTCAGCAAGCTGTCAGCAAGGACGCTTACCGAGCCGGGAGAGAACACCATTCCGCCCACGTGGACCTGCGCACCATACACATACACACAGATACACACAGATGTGCATGGGGGCAGAGCTGTGCAGGCCACCACACCCTGACAGCGTGAGCAGGAAGCGATTTCCCGCCCTGGTGTCTGTCTCCTTCTTGTGCAAGTGTGACTGCCACGGTCTCAAGGTAGGATGCAGGAATGAGGAGATGTCAGGGTGTGAGTCAGGCAGCAGTGAGGTGGAAGGAAGAGCCTGCATGACAGACCCCACATGGGCTGCGAGCAGGGGAGGGAGAAACGGAGGGGCTCACTCACCATGACCTTGTGCTGCCCGGTGAGGTTGGGGGGTTCACAGAGCAGCTGCGTCTCGGACACAGTGACTGTGCATGGTGTCTCGCCGATCAGCACCGTGTAGTTGAGTTTGGCCCCTCCAGAGGCGGGAGGGCAGAGGTTTTTGCCCTGTAGAGAACAACAGTCAACAACAGGAAGAACTGACATGAGCACACAGACATGATTTACGCCTACTTCAAAAGAGATGAAGGAGCTAGAGGAACAGTGGCCAACAGTAGATGGCCTGGGGTGGGGTTCTAGAGAGAGCACCAAACAGCTGCCATGTACAGAGAAAGGGGACACAAGGAGGAGACACTAAAACTGGAGAAGACAGAGTAAGAAGCAGGGGAAACAAAAAACTTAACAAGGATATTAGGATGAGGGTATATGGGATTGAAGTGGAAGAGTTGGGCAATGACACTCTTGGACAGATAGCACCAGGAGCCTTTGACTGACTGCCCAAGTAGCTGGCACAGAGGTGGCTTGTAAGACAAAACAGCTACCCTCGAGGCCCTGCTGAACTTAAGGTTTCCATAACTTCTGAGAACAAACAGGGAGAGCAGAAAGTGTCACTGAGAATTGAGCTGTATAGCACAGAGCTCAGCTGGTATCTATTAACAGCCTCCTCCTCCTCCTCTTCCTCCAGGAGATGGTACTCTGGGATCCGTGTTTGCAGGGGGGTAAAGTGGAGAGCAGCTGGGCAGGACAGGGGGCTGCTGTCCCACATCATGGCCCCTACCTTCAGGATGATGGGCGACCCTGGCTTCTGATCCAGGACACCTGTCGGGCTGAGCAGCTCGAAGGTCGGGTTGGGGTAGTAGGTGAACTTGGTGTCATTGTAAATCAGCAAGGACTGGACGTTGTTAAAGACGAACCCGAACTCATCAGGCCGCTCCACGGTGTCCAGGCCAGGGCGGTAATCAGTGGTCAGAGAGGGTGCCAAGCAGGTAAGGGTGGTTGCATTCACAACTTTACACACCTAGGGGCCCAGAGAGCAGAGTTCACATGGTAAGCTCCCAGGAGCAGAGGTGGTGTCCAGGGTCTACTTCCCACCCCTGCCATCTGGCTGGTCATCGCCGCTGGCTTGCACCTCTTTGTTCCATGGCAGGTCCTTAGGGAAAAGGGCAGTGGCATTTTCCTTACCTCAGGCTGGGGGAGTGCATCTGACCTCATTCATTCATGTACTCATCAACATTGAGTGCCTACTTTGTGCTGGGCACTGAGCTAGGAGTTGGGATTGCTGAGGGAAATAGTTGCAGGCTCAGGGAGCAGATGGGTGATTTAACCAGTATTATAGCCTGGTCTGTTGAAGGGCCTAGAGCATTATAGCTGCATAAAACTGTGAGATGCATGAATGGGTGGGAAACATGCCCTGGTGGGAAGGACTCAGGAATGTGTATGCGTGTGGGAGTGCGGGTGTGCTGACCTGGAGCAAGAAGAAAGGAATACCCTGTACTCTGAAGGATGAGTAGGCTTACCTAGCCAAACAGGGAGTGGGGACAAGTTCCAGACAGACAGAGGGGACACAGAGCAGTGGGGGAGGGGAGAGAAGGGGGGGTTGGAGGGGGAAGAGAGAGAGCAGGATGCAGTGTAGGTGAAGACGCTGTCTTGTGTGTAGTATGTTTGCAAAATAAACTGATGGCCAAAGAGGATCATGCAACTCGGCATGTCTGACTGAGGATTTCCTCTTCTCTAACCATGCGTCCAACCCTGGACTAGGCAGGAGATTGGAATTGACACTGAGCCTACCATGTCCCTTTTCTTGTGTAGACTTGGGCCTGCCATTTAAACTCCTAGCAGGCGTGGCCGTTGCTTATCACAATCTGTGTCATTTTCTCCCACTGGTTACTTCCAGGGCCGCCGGTAGTGGCAGGCAGACTGAGGAAACCACAGAAGGATCCAGCCTCCTGTCCCCTCTCCTCCTGGCTGCTGCTCATGCAGCTTGGCTTCAGCTCTGGGAGCCAGGGCATCCTGGAGCAGCCAACGGCATCTCCGAGAACTCAGGTCACCCAGCACAGGTTGTCCTAGCAGGCCGTGTGTGCAGGTCTGGCCAACCTACACACAATCTGGCTTCATGTTCACAAACAAGACCATGTGTGCAATGGCAGAGAAGCCGCCACTTGCGTAGAGATCGTGTCTGGAGATGCTGTCAAAGCGTCAAGTCCAAGTCTTAGCTTTCCCTTTCCTGCGAGAGCTGGGGAGTGGAAACAAAGCACTGGAGCATCGTGCTGCGGAAGCGGTGAGTACCTGTTTCCACCACTTTCACAAACACACAGCAGCAGCCCCTGTGACTTACTGGCCCCTTCCTGTTGCAGCTGGGGACACTGAGGCACAAGAAGAGCAAAAGGTGCAGTTCCGCCAGGGAGTGGGATCTGCAGATAAGATACCTGTCACCTCTCCAACCACCCTCCCAATTCTTCCTCCCACTCTTGCAGTTTTCCTAAACTAGGCTGCTCTATGAATAATCAAATCAGCCCCAAACAAGAGGCCTCTGTGTGCTTCCTGCCCTGTGCTGCTTCGGCACTTTGTCTGCCAAACATTTGTCTGGGCTTTGTGGCTTCACTCAGCCTTCCTTGCCACCCACTGAGGTTGCTCTGGAACCTAAAGCAAGGAGGGGAGGCCCAGGCTGAGGATGAGGGGGGCCCAGTGGATCCACCGTCCTGCACCAGCACAGGGCAGAGGTCATGAGCACCTGCCAGGCTGGGGGACATGTGGGACCATATACCCTTCCTGCCAGCCACTCACTGGTCCTCCAGGAGGTGGAGCTACATCTTGGTTCCTCAAAACACGGCCATGGTAGAGTGGGGCTGGGAGCAGGGCTAGGGAGACTCCTGCCTGGGCTGCTGTGGAGGCTTTGTGAGGGAAGAGGGCCCTCGGGGCTTGTACCAAGTCTTCTGATACATGGGAGCCTTCACCCAGTCTGCTCTTGCAAGGGTTCTGAGGACACAGCCTGCAGCCTTTGGGGAATCACCCTTCTGGATCACACACTCACTTTCCAAACTGCACTGTAGTACTTTCATGTGCTTTATTTTCTGTCTGTTGATATTTGATGCTTAGGGCTTTGCTGGCCAGGGAGAGCTTATTCATACAGGATTCTCAGAGATGGCAGTGGGCTGCCCTTCATGGCCGTGCCCAGCACACGCAAGCCAACGACCCAGCACCTCCTCACCTGGTTTCTGTGCGCTGCTCTGCTCACCTCAGGACTGGTGCCAGATGCCGAGGGATAGTGCTCATGCACAGAGTCCATTAAAATTGCTCAAACCAGCCAGTCCTAACCCCGCTGGCCCCACTGTGCCTACTGCTTCCTGTGGAGACCACAGGAGAGGCTCTGGCCATGCTCTCCTCCCCTCTGCCTCCTGTCTGCCTGCCACGCCCCCAGTCACTCCGTGGCATGGCACAGTGCCTTCTCTTGGAGTCCAACCTGTGAGGATCGACACCATACTCTGGCCTTGCCAAGTCTGAATAACATAAGAAAACTTGTACTTAAAGGCACGCACGTAATTTTCTTGGGCACTCTATCCTTTCTGGGTGTGAACTCATTGAACCATTCCTGAGCTCACCCTGCCTGAGGCACCGGCACTTGCGGAAGTGTGAGCTTCCGGGAGCACAGGGCGCCAGGGAGGTGGTGGGCCAGGTGCTCTTCCCACAGGCTGGGCTGTGCGCTGGGGAAGAGGCCTGTGCTCGCCTCACCTGCAGCACTGTGGCCACGGGGGCACTGCAGTGTGACACAGGCGGCCCCATGCCTTTGTCATGGTGCACATTCCAGCTCTCCAGCACTTCCCGTGGCCTAGTTATGAGGAGCATGGATGTCTGGGCTCAGACATGGCCCTGCTACCGGCTACCTTTGCAGTTTGCCCAGCCATGCAGTGAGCGGACTGACCTTTCTGGGTCCGACCTCCTAGCACACTGCCTTACTTTGTGTATGCTGGTGTTTCCCACAGGGCCTCGGCACCCTGGAGAAATGTTGAGGATAACAAGAGAGACACAACATCACTGTCCACATCCCCAGTGTAATCTCACCAATCCCCTGAAAGTCAGAACACTAACAATAGTGATTCCTGTGAAAAACAGTAATTGCCCAAATAGCCATCTTTTAGGCTAAATTAAAAATATAATAATGGTTCAGATAATACTGGCTGTGAAGAGCAAGATGAAGCCATTAGAACAAACTGAGAACTATACAAAACATAGCAGAGCTTGTGCTCCTGACTAAGAGGACTTTAAAATCTCACACACACAAAGAAAAAAAAAATCAATAGTGGAAAAAAAAAAATGAAATGACACAGCTCTGGAAAGAGAAATAAAAGAAAATGTTCAATTCGATCATCTCAGCAATTAGTTCCCGGCCAGGGCCAGTACCACCTGTGCTCAGTGATTAACATCATCGGAGCTGGCGAGTGGCTCGCGTGCTGCAGGCCTATAAGGCAGGCCTTCTACTGGTCACGTTTATAGTGGGGGCGCGCAGGATCAGAGAGGCTGAGCTCTTTGTGAACGTGCAGCTGACAGAGCAGAGGCGAGCTTGAGGGAAGTTTCTTCCACCCCCACACAGCCTCTCACGGGGCCTCAACGTGCCTGTGTTATAAACAGGGCCCATCTGCTGCTGCCTCTGCTCTGAGGACTCTGCTTGTACACCCTTGCTCTCTCGCTCTCTGACAACCAAGTACACGGTAATTATAACAGCCGTTATAAGGCTTAGGTATTGGGCACCGGACTTCCAGACTCAAGAGTTTTGGGCCAGTTTTCCCTTCCAGCATCCCGGCTTCCTGAGCCTAACTCGTAGCTCCTGGTATAGCAGGACATGCACAGGGAGTGGCTACTCACATTGACGGACTCTTTGCCATTAAACTTGACTCGGATCCGCGGCTCTTGGATGACATCCAGGTTGAAGCCTGTGATGGTCAGGGGTGTATGGCCACTGGGAACAAGCGAAGGCTGGGTTAGGTAAACCTCCAAACCCGGTGTGGTGAGCCTCGGCCCCTGGGATCCCTTTGCTGAGCCCCATGTCAGCTGCAGGGATGGTGGCCCAAGAGACAGCAGCCTCACTCCAGCCTCTGCCTCACCTGGTGATGCTCCACTCGGGCTCGACGCGCTGGACCCGAGGGTCATCTATGTACTCGAACTGCAGGCTGTTATCCACTCGGGCTCTGTCCACGCTCACTGAGACAGGGACTGGGCCCAGCCCGATGGATGATGGGGGAGAGACACACACAATTTCGTTCATTGACCTCCTGGGGGAGACAGCGTGAGTTTGAGAAGAAAGGCATGGGCAAGAGTGGTGTCTTCTGGCTTGAATAGGTCTTGCTTTATCTTGGTCTTAACCATCCAGCAGAAAAGTATAAAAATGAAATATAAGAAGTAAAGCCATGCTGTTATGTTGAGCTGTAGGGGACTCAGGTCAACAATTTCTGACATTGCCAGTCAAGCAGAAGACCCAATACTATTATGTACTGCTGGACTCTTTTAGAATATTTTGTTGAGTTAACACACCTATAATATTGAAAAGGCCCAAGGGTATGTCACAGGAACTGACTTGATGTTTTTCCCCTTTTTTATTAGTATATGTTCAGGATATCTAATAAAGACATTCGTCCACTGAGACAGACAGACAGACACACACACATACGCACACACACACACACCCGCAGCTTGATCCTTTTTACTTCCCCTTCTTCTCCCCTCCCTCCACCTCCCTCACCCACATCCTCTTCCCATCTGCTCAGAGTTTATCTCCCTGTTTGTGGCCCGCTGTTCTTTTGTGCTCCCTCTATGGCACACATCTGTTATCGGTGCCCTCTTTTCATTTGTGACTTGATCCTGGTTGGATTAGGGAGGAAACACATTGGGGAAGGGGCTGGAAAATAGAGGGCAGGCACAGAGCTCCGATCTTTGGATTTTTCTAGACTATGACTAATCAATGCTTAGTCTGGCCAGTTTGTCAGCAAATATGCATGGAGTACCTCATATGTTTAGTGATAAGCACCCAGTGCTTTTGTAGCATTTGTGGTACAAGACAGATTACCAGGCAGATGGCCCTGGGCACATGGGGTTCCCAGGCCTGGATTTTCACAATTTTCTCAGGAGTTTCTGCATTCCCAGGGTTCATGGGAGCAGCTGACAATTATAGCTGTTAATTATTTATGCCTAGGAGATGTCCTGAATGTGGTTCTGTGTGCTTATAGCACCTAGCCACCTAGCCTCTGTGTTTCTGTGCACCAGCATAGGTATTCAATCTGTGTTTGCTTCTCATGGTGATTGCAGGACTCCTGGTTGCCTTCTCCTCCTGGTAGTCTCATAGCCCTCACATCCAACGGCCTTGACAGGTACCTAGCCCCCAGCTCACAGAGGATGTCTGTTGACCAGTGAATGGTGTGCATATCCCACAATGGCCGGAACAGCATTTTGGCCCAAGTAACACAGAGGTGATGGGGCGGGTCTGCCCATGAACACGTGCACATGTCCCAGACACAGGCTTCTGGGTGGTCTTCAGGTTTATCTTACCCATAGAACTCGCAGGTCTGGTTGCCCAGGTACACAGCCACACTGCTCCCAGCACCAAGGTAATGGCCTGTGATGGTCACCATGGTGCCGCCGGACTCTGGCCCTCGGATGGGGTTCAGTGACAGCACTGAAGGGTTCTTTGGAAAGAAGCAGACACAGCTTAGGCTCAGAGCTGGACCTCAGGCTGGGAGGAGGGGAGATTCAAGCCAGAGGACACCACTCTTGCCCTTCCTTCATGGTGAGAGGGGAGGTACTTCTGCCCTGGGAAGCCCCAGATGCTTTCTGATTCCTTCCGGAGAGTCAGTCCAGGGAAGGCAGAAGGCCATGCACTGGAATTAATGAACTCTCAGGGGAGTCTTATGCTCGTAAAAGCGAGTGACACTGACTAATCTATCAATTAGTTTACAAATTGAGAACAATTTGAAAATGCTTCTCTATCTAAAGCTTGTCTTGATTTTTTTGGCACAAAATCTATAGGGCTGAAGAAAGCATCCCTGCCTAGACTGGGCTGTGGAGAAGCTGTGTCCTAAATGGCCTGAGTGCATGTATTCTGTCCCTCCCTGAGCAGGGCCCGTGATCAGTTGTCAGTACAGTAAGCATTTGATGTGGCTTCGATGCCCCTCGCTAGGCGGATGGCACACTGCTGGCTGGAACTTTTTAGGGGATGTGCTAGGTTGTAATATTAAACCTAAAGCTCAAAAGAAATGGCTTGCTCAGGGTTTGCCAAGCAGCTGTCCTACGTTAGAAGGGGGCTGCTTCTGCCTGGAGGGCAATGAAGTACATAGGGAGCTACCATGCACGTAGGAATTCTGGACTGCACTGAATTCTAGACCGCTGGTGGGACTAGGCAAGGCTCAGCCTTCGTGTGGATGTAGATTTGTTTACTTGGCAAGTGAGGCAGGTGGGCAGGATTGGCCCTAAAGCCCCTTCCAGCTCTGGCTTCTGCAGCTGCTCCCGAGTGACCCTCCCACATCTGGGGAGGAGACGCAGAACCTTGGTTCCACATAGGTCCTCATATGCTCCAATCTGAGCAGGAACTGTATGAGGTAAAGACAGATGCTAAGGGGAGAAGACAGGACCTGCAAAACCTGAAATAAGCAATAAAGTGCTTGAGAGAGAAGAGAATTCTGAGGCCTAATGATTTTTCAAAACTCTTAGCAAGGCTGGTTTGACCCCATCTGCTAGTGTGAACGCTTTTTAATGGAGTACTCAATGCGGCAATGTAGACAAGTATTAGGCCATGGAAGGAAGTTATTGATTCAGAATGAATTTAGTGACCACAGACTCCAGGGCCTCAGAAGTGAGTTATTGATTCAGTGTGAATTTAGCACCAACCCCGCAGAAAACTTCTGTGATGCCACTACCTGAAGGGGTGCTCTCAGACATGAGTGTGCGTATGTGTGCACACACGTACATGTGCTGACACACCGTGGCTCAGTCATGCACGCTTTTCCCAGTCCTGGGTGTGGAGGCATTGTCCTTACTCAGTTAGGGGGCTCCTCTGACCCCCATTTAAAATATGCTTGGCAGAAAAGACATATTTCATTAGGTCCCTGTGACCATGTGTCACATTGAAGGGACAAAGGGCAGCCCTGTCCATCACTATCTTGCATCCACTTTTGAAGAATGGTTCCCTCTGCTTTGCTTGGTTGAGAACTCTGGTCTTGGGCCTTCTGGGGATCTGGAGTCCAACACACCCCAGGAAGTCAGAGTCATCAGCAGTGAGGCCCCACATTCCCTTTCTGGGGCTCTGAAATGGATGGTAGGAAGCCCGGTCAAGCCCGACTTGGGAGAGTGGGGAAGACATATGTGCCATACTGGGTGCCAGCCACATCCTAGACCCAACACTCACCACAAAGGTGTACTGCTGGTGGGACTTGGTCATGAACTCTGGCTTGCACTCGCCGATGCAGAGGCGCACGGGCCCAGAGGTGGTCCCCACCAGGGCATGGCCCATCTCGCAGACGATCCTGAGGAGAGAGTAGACCTTGAGTAAGAGGTTACCAAGAGCTGCCATCACTGCCCTGCTTGCTCACTGGCCACACTGAACATCTCGTCACAGTTTGGCAAGAGTGCTGGTGTGGACCAAGAGCCAGTGTGGAACTGTGTGACCTTGGACAAAGCACTTTCTCTCCCTGGGCTTGAGTCTCATCTCTGCTGTGGGAGTTGGACTGGATCATAACTGAAGCCTCTGATTGTCTCTATGCCTCTGACACAGCATGTCACCTAATTCTGTGGCTGAGCTTGTAGTCCCCAGTGTCTGGTCTTGGGTCAGTTCCCAGTATTTGCAGCGTGAACTGAAGTTCAACAGTGGGAGGCAGGGGCAGCAATCTAACTGGTGTTCTCTCCTGACCTTCCTGAAAGGGCAGTGAGGGCCTAAATGTCAAACTGATTTGACTGTGGATGGTTTCCTGCAGTGAGTTTTAAGAAGGGGACAGATAATCTGTTGAGATAGTGAGACCAGCAAAGCCAGCACCCCCAGGAAAATGGGGGGAGTGCAGGCCTGCGGCCTTGGATGGGTGGAGGGAGGGAAGTGGAGGAGTTCATTAGGCTGCAGTGGACACTGTGCTCCCACTTAATCATGGCTGAGTGCATGAGGCTGGGAGGCTAGAGGGTGACAGTCCCTGGGGTGAAGTCATGCCTCCCGCTCACAGGCAGCCACAGTGGGTGGCCACGTTTTCCCCAGTGCAGCAGTCCAGATCGATACTGCTGGGTGTGTCTTCCCTGATGCTTGAGATGAGAGGCACAAGCACATGGAGGCATCGGCTGCTTTAGACACAGCAGCTGCTTGGAAAGACAGGGACTGAGGAAATCAGGTTCTTTCTTGGACCACCTGCCTGGAATTGCAGGGCCTGCGGAGGGAGGGTCCCACCAGGCACAGCGCAAGGGAGGCTGGGAATGCAGGGCAGGAAGGGTTTGCCTTGCCTCCCCATCCTGTTTAAGAGTTCTGAGCTCTCTGGTGGCCCTGGTAGGTTTGCTTAGTGGGGAGTCAGAAAAACAGCCCCCCTCCCCCCCGCTAATCCCCTGCATTATCCTGGCACGGTGGGAAAGATCCATGTTTAACCGAGCGATGCTATCTCAACAGCTTCTCTAGGAAGGAAGGTAACTAAACAGAGATTTCATTTCGATGTAATAAAATTTGCATTAAACAAATACGCTGTGTGCTCACACACACGGCACGCTGCTGGTCTCCCTCTCCTTCATAACAGTTAATCCCAAATAAGTACTTTCACTCCTGGCGAATATTTACTTAACATGCAATAACTGTCTTATTACGTTCAGCACGTTAGATGCCGGAAGAAAGCACTGGAAGAGATGCAGGAGTATTCTCCTCTCCTTTTCTCTATGAATAAATAAATTATGAGCAGACACAAACAGGAGAGTGATGATCAATTAGTGTTTGACATGTAAACGTCTCCTTGAGCCTCATTAGGGGAGCACTGGAGAACCTTAATCTAAGGTGTGACGCGTGGTTATTCTCATGCTGCTGCTTGGAGTAGTAATTGTCATCCTGTGCCCTGGGTGCCAGCCCCTGCTCTGACCTGGGGTCCCTGACATTCTCCTTTACTCTCAAGGAGCTCGCAAGGAGAGTGGATTATAGAAGAGGCAGAAGGAGATGAGCCTTTCCTCTTTCTGATTGGGCTGTGCTGCCGGGGACACTGTGGGTGTGGCCCTCCAGGAGCAGAAGAGGGAGAAGTCCTTGCCCAGGAGAATTCAAGAAGAGAAGAAATAGCAAAGCACACAAGGTCTGGGCCACCCTGGAAAATCCCAGGGCTGTCGGGAAAGGAGGACCTCCACAAGGCCCTGAGGGGGCTGCAGAGGCCTTGGGCTTCTTGGCAAACTGTCCTGAAGGCATTTTCTTGCTCAGGATTCAGGTTCCAAAAGCTAAGCTCTAGGGGCTGGGGAGATGGCTCGGTAGAATAAGAGCTTCCCAGGCAAGCGCAAAGGTCTGAGTTCAATCCCTGGTTCCGCCAAAAAAAAAAAAAAAAAAAAAAAAGGAGACAGAGTGCCCCTGGTTGAGTGGGCTGGAGGCAGGGCCCAGAGCTGGGCTGCTGGGAGCCTAGCAGCTGCCCACACTGCCCTCCTGGTGACGCTCGCTGAGCCCTTTGGGCTGAGGGCAGGAGGATGTGCTCAGCCATGGCCATGGCCCCAGAAAGATCTAAGTGGAGGTCTAAGCACAGATCACAGTCCTAAGGAAACTGAGCAGCAGAGCCTCACTGTCCTTCCTGCTGTTCTGGGGAGCCAGGGCCTCCAGGGAAGGGTTCAGAGGCCCAGAGCAGGTTTGCTGTGGGTGCTTTTTCTCTGAGCTTGGGGACAGGGGCAGCTAAAGGAAGATGCAAGTGACAAGAAAGGTCGTGGAGAGGACTGAGCATTGTGCCCCAGCTCATGCTGGGCCCGCATAATACAAGGAGCCACCTGAGACAGGAAGAGGGCCCTCCACCAGATGGGTTCATGCCACTCGGGCTCCGCTACTGGGGGTATCCAGTCTGAGCCCAAAGCTCATGCCTTGGACCACTCCAGGCTGCAGTGGACTTAAAAGGACACTCTGGCTGTCCTTCTGGAAGGGGACAGAGTGGGCATGGTGGCAATAATAGAGGCGAGAATGCGGGCAGATGGTGGTGGGGAAGATGAGGCTGGCTTCCTCCGCCCTGTGGCCCTGGGATCCTTACACGTTATTAGGAGGCAAGAGCTAGAGATGCCTATTTTTTCTTTGTAAAATGAGGAGATGGACAAAGCACCTGGCCAGCTTTGATATTTGAAGCCCCTTTGGAAAGGGGCTTTTGGAGCACATCTTTGCCCCTGGTAGGTTTCCTGGTAGAAAAGCAGTGGATTCCACACAGCCTCTGCTTCACCATTCTCAGGGTCATGGCCAAGGTCGTAGAGAAGATCTATTCTTACACACTTGTTTTCCAGATGAGACCTCCTAGGATGCAGGAGTACAGTGATTTGCTCAGAGCTCCTAGCTCATGAGCAGCTTGACCTCTAGTCTCCTGAACAAGCCCTGCGTCCTTGTCCCCTCCCACGCCATCTCCTGTAGACTTGCAGAGAGGATGCCTTTTTTCCTGTCATGGGAAACACATAGACCTAATGTGTATCTGGCTGTGTCTGAGGTCATCAGGAGTAGTAGGGGAGAGGTAGGGGTTCTGAGGATGTGAGTGGGGGGCACCTCACACAGAGCCCCCATCACAGGATAGCTGAGCAGCAGCTCTAACCTGCGTGCTGCTGCCCAGAGCTCGTCCTGTTCCTTGATCACGTGGCCCTCCACAGACCTGTGGGGTGCTGATTACAGCACTAAGCGGGGCCCTTTAACCAACATTAGCCTAATTGCTGAGTGATAGATGGCGCGGCACAAGCATATGGTGAATCATTCCCATGCCTGCTAATCCTGCCTGCGCCCGGGACCCTGCACTGAGCCCGTTTAGCCAAATTCATCTCTTGCAGACATCTGTAACGATGGTGCCTGCTGCTCACTGCCCAGGATGGAGGCTTTAATGATGTTAACAAACTCTGAAACCTCGAGAGCCATAATGAGCCTGGCACTGTTGGAAACCAGGGCTGCATCCAGTGAGGCTCAGGGTGCGTTGCTGTCTCCTGCCTGCAGTGGGCCAGAAGAGGAGATGCTCATGGCTTTCTAGAGTCACCACTGGCCCCAGCAAGGACCTAGGGGGGCTGTTCTCTAGCTCTGTGCATCCTCCCTTCTGGCATTTCTGCACAGTTTCTTCCTGTGGCTCAAGGTGAGGGGAGCACATTTGACTTCATAAACAGAGCTAAAATCCCTTACTTTTGTCTAGCACATTCGGTTGATGGGGGTCGGAGAGGCTGAACAGCTTGCTAAGGTCTCAGAGCTGGCCAGTAGATTAGTCAGGGCTAAAGCACAGCTCAATTCCAAATCTCATGAGACTTAGGTCCAGCTGCCCAGAAATTCACACTTTTCAGCTCAGACTGTGATCCCTCCCACCTCTCAGAACACGTGGGAGAATAGCCTGCATCCAGAGGCCAGCGCAGGTCCTGGAGGCCAGGTTGGACTTGGGGTCAGCCTGGCCCACTGCCTCGTGAGGTCTGGCCTTGCATGGGGCTGGTGCAGTCTGTCCGTCTGGCCATTGCAGGCTGGGCTGCTCTTGCCACAGCAGCTTTCCCTTCAGCTCCTGGCTCTGCACACTTCTTACATCACTTCCCTCCTCTCTCTGGTGTGTTTCCTAAGGGCCCGGCCAGTCTCTCCTCCAGGACTTGCTCCTTGCAGGGGTGAGGGTATTAGTAGGATCAGCACTGGAGGATGGGGAGCATCAGGTCAGCTCTTTTTCCTTCCTGTCTGTAGTCCCAGTTTTTCAAGCTTTGGAACCCAGACCTTCTGCCTCTGACCTTTCTTGGCCACACTTGAATCTTGGCTGGTGAGCCCCAAAGCCACATGAGGATGAGTCACAGAATGTTCAGGTTTCTCCATGCAGGACACTTGCCCCATGGCTTTGTGGGAGGGAAGAGTCCTGGACAAGGGTCAGGAGAGTTGTGACCCAGTTCTGCTTCAGCATGAACCGTGAAAGTCATTTCACCTCCCTGAATCCTTTGCTCTCTCCTGTTTGCAAAAGTGGCAAGAACAATAATTTACCTGTCAGACCACTAACCAATTAAAAATGAGATAGTGGATGAAAAAGTGTTCCTTGATCACGTGGCCCTCCACAGACCTGTGGGGTGCTGATTACAGCACTAAGCGGGGCCCTTTAACCTGTTAACTGAAAAGTGCTGATGACAGATAAGGGGATGTCAATTTCCAGTTGCTGTGGAAGGCTGGCTCTCGGGAGGTGGGGGAAGGGCTGAGGGCACAGGGCAGCAGGGTGCAGGGTGGGAAGTCCCTGCCCCAAAGCCAAACTATTAGTCCTGCTCTTCCTACCATGTGCAGAGTGAGCTGTGTCATCGGGCAGTTGGGGTGGCTTGACCAGACTTCACATGGCCTTGCCTTTGCTTTCCATTAGAAGGAAGCATCCTTCCTTCTACCCTCTTGCCCCAGCTGTGTGCCCACCCCTGCCCACAAACTCACAGTGCTCACTGCTGCCAAATGAGCACCCCAAATTGGAACGTATGTCACTCTCAGAGTCCCGTTTGCCTGTCCACCACTACGTGTCTATTTTCTAATTTCCAGCTGACATTTCCCTTAGTGAAATAAATGAATTTGCTCCTGCGGAGGCCCTGCTTGGATTAAGCTACTGTCAGAACCCCATGCACCAAACAAATTGTTGCCTGCAGCCCACCGTGCAGGCTGCATTCCAATGGGGGCTGGCAGGAGGGGCCTGGATGGTGGGAGAGGAGCCTGTGCTCACTGGGAAACTGGATCAATCACATTGTTGGGCAGAAGGCTGATGGAGGGGCAATGTGGCACCAGGGGCTCTGATGTCAGAGGAAGCAGGAAGCAGAGAACCAAATAGAACAGGATCAGCTGAGGTAGAGGTAGGCTGAGAGAGCACTTGGGAGGCTCCTGGGGCAGGTTCCAATGGGGAGCAGGTGATGGGAGGTGAATCCTCGATATATCGCAGAGAGGAACAGGGGAGGGTCTTCCCTCTGTATCCTTCTGCTCCCATGGGACCAGGACTGGCCAGGGGACTCACTGCTCAGCGATGATGTACTCCCCTGCGAGGGGCGCGCAGGGCACCCCAGCCACCTGCACATGGTGTGCGATCTCAGAGAAGTCCAGGCCCAGGTTCACGCCATGGATAGTCACTCGAGTCCCTCCTTCAGGTGGTCCAGACACTGTCAGAATCTGCAGGAGGGAAGTGGAATTAGCTAATCTAGTCAAGCCAGGCATGGAGCAGGAGGTAGGTCCGAGTTTAAGGATCTTAACAGATACTGGGCACCCCGGGTGACATATGTATGATTAACTTATCTAGGATCCTAAGGTCATCTTCTATTTTAACATGACTAACTTGGTTAAGTCATTCATTCATCATTCATAAATATTTAGAAAAACTTATCAGAAATAATCCTGGACCTCATGCAGAAAGCCATTGCTTAAGACCCCTCCAGTCATTAGTTGTCCGATCACAATCAAGTCACATAATCTCTCCACACTTCAGTTCTTAGTGGTGAAGAGACTATTAAGTCTACAAGCTGGCAGGGGGCTTGGGAGCCCCAAAGAGAAGGTGTGCTCGGGGCATTCTGCAAGCCAGAAGGGCTTTATAGTGGTGCCAGCGTTATTACTGCCGCTCCAGGGCGCTGGACCCTGTGGTGGGGTACAATGCTGAATGCACAGCAGGCTTGCCCTCAAGGAACTTGGAGTCAGGGCAGCTGAAATAACAAAGGCTCATAAGTAATGAGGATCCAAGGTCTAGGGCGATAAGACAGATAGAGAGGAAAACCCTGCGAGCTTGGAGTGGGATAGGATTAGGTGTAGCTGCAGGGTGATGATGTGTTTGCCTTTGTTTTGAAAGAAAAATGCTGTGACACATGCTAAGGCCAGGAAGAAATGACTAGAATTTACCAAATCTTTTCTGACTTCCCACGTTAGCAAGAATCATTTATTTATTCATTTTTAAGATCAGCCACCAAATGCTGGCTGCTTCATTTAGCTCTGACCCCACAGGAAGCAGGATGGAAGAATGGGGTTCTCCCAAGGTGTAAACTTTCATCTGGGAATGTATTAGGTTCTTGGAAAAATGCATTTCTTTGGGATTCAACAAATCTCAGTGAATTAATCCATACTTTGTGGCCTATGGTTACCCAAAGCAACAAAAACCCAGAGGTGGATTCCATCTTAGGCAAGAGAAGAACATCAACTTTCAGAAGGGGTGTCTTATGTATGCTAAGACCCTCAGTTTACAAGGCAAAGAATAAGAGCTACAGAAGGGAGGGATGGATCCATGGCTTCAAGAAATTACTAGAAAAATGCCCAGCATACTTCTCAGTGCAGCACAGTAAAGGCTGATGCAAGAGGGATGGACAGAGGAAAGGGGACCTGATGGAGACCAACCGCCCTTAGGGTCCCTAGATGGTGCCCCTGCAGCCCTGCCTCCTTGGCCGTCTCTCCCACTCAACCTTGTCCATGCTGGCTTAGGATGGGGAGGAAAGGTCAGTCCAGGTGGAAATTCTTCTCCTGCCTCCCAGAGGGCAGTGCTCTTTCCTCCCTGTGATGTGCATGTCCAGTTCTGCCACCATTCGAGCCACCGTTCTTTTCAGGGGGCCTTGGACAATGTTCCTGCCTCCCTGTTTGCCAGTAGAGCCCTCACTGGGGGCTCATTCACTCAGGCTATGGTTCTGATTTCCTTTCCTGGGAAGAAAATATCCCGCCTTATGAATAAAACTAAACAAGACGCGTGGAGTGAATCAAGGAGGCACAGGTAGGGAACTCAGATCCCTCTCTGTGGAGGCAGGAGATGGACAGTGTAGAGAGGAAAGAGCTGGCCTGAGGGACTGGAAGATCCAAGACTAAAAATACCCAACAATAGCACATCCTGGCCATTCTGCTCTCCCCTGGCACAGTTCCCGCCAGCCTTGGGCTCCTGGGCCTGGGAGGTGGACACCTGTCTGTAAGACACAGCAAAAGGCTCTCACCCAGCCATCCAGCAGGGCAGCAGCAGAGCTTTTGGGGCCAGCTTTCTTCAGCCAACCCGACTGAGCCCCTGGGGCTCCACATCCCCTCTTTCAGCCACCTGGATGCCCTGAACTCATCTACCCAAAGGAGCTGACGAAACTGTGGTGATTGGTTCCCTGGGCCTTCCCCCCACTTTTATTTTTAAAAATACATTCTTTTGCTCACTGCAGTTAATTACAGCCTTTCAGAAAAACTGAAATGAAATCTTTATGGGAAGCCTAAAAATATTTCCACCTTGCAGGTAGCATGTGGGGGACACAGTGCAGAGACACTGTGGTGCAGGCAGGGCCCACAGTCTTGCTCCTGACTGCTGCAATGTTGCTGCAAGTACTTACTCCCTCCCACCTGCACGCAGTGGGGGTGGGGCATCCAGGGCTGGGGTCAGGTTGCCAACATAGTCTGCCAGGAGCCCAGGTTGGCTGACTCTGTCTAGAGAAAGAACACCCTTTCCTCCCCCTTAAATTATGTGTGAGTGTGGCAACCTTGACACCAAGGCACGTGTCACAGAGATAGGTAGGTCTAGCAGGCAGCTGGGTCCTCTGGGGGCTTTCAACCAGATGAGGTGCTTGAGGGCGGTTGGTTTTCAGGAGAGGCTTCTTTCCTATGCTGTCGCCACCTTGTATAGGTAGCAAGAGAGTTTAGGGTGGGGGACAACGGAGCCACTGTCCTGCTTGTAGCGTACAAGGGGTTTGCGGTGCATAGGACTTTGCTTAGAGCAAAGCTGATGGGTGAAAGTCTGGCTTTCCAAATCATAGATGAGGTGCTGATTATTTGATTTGCAGGAGGAGGGCCTCCATTGCCGATGACTTCCAGGTCTGTACTGCTGGCTCGGACCCCTCTCCTGAGTTTGGATCATATATCCAATTGGTGCCGGACATCTCCACTTCCCCACTCGTGTCCCTCAGGTACCTCGAATTTTCCAGTGGCTAAAAAGTGAACTTGGGATTTTTCTTCCTCCCCCGCTCCAGCGGGGATTCTCTTTCCAGGTTAATGGACTCACAGATACTCTGCCCGGAGTCATGTATGCATTGTCAACTGCTTCTTTTCCTTGCCTACCATGTATCATTAATAAGGTCACCAGGCCCCACCGGTTCTTACTCTTGTGTGCCTGGAGTCTGTGTGTTCCAGAGCAGGGGTTCAGCCAAGCTCCATCTTCTCCTTCTGTCTGCCAGAGTCTCTATGTTTCTCCATGTAAATCTGACTTCTGCCCAGTTACCAGGGGAAGCCCATACTTGACCAAGTTACTAAGCATTTGTTCTGATGGCTGTGACTATTACCAAGGCAAAGTCCCTAATTCCTGGCCAGGCTTTTGTGGTCCTTAAGGTGCCTTCACTTCCTCAGCCACACCTTTCATTCTACAATCTGCCCTCTAGGTCCTCCCAGAGACAAGTGGTTCCTGTATATAAGATGCATGATAAAAATCACTGGACCGACTCTGCAGTGCCTCCCCCACCCCGCCCGCCAAGTAGGATTTTCTGCCGAGT
>NW_004524707.1:3180193-3181431 GCF_000260255.1 Octodon degus
AGGTGGGCGTTGGTGGGTTCTAAACTCCACACAGCAGCACAGTCTGTGCTGGGTGTCCCGTTCCCCACCTTGATTTTAGGAGGACACTGGCCCTGCCCTGAATGGTCTTCATTCTTTTCTCCCCATATTCTTGCCATTCCTTATTTCCTTGGCTGATAGCCTCTGGGAATGGGTGCAGCGTTTAACAATTAATTCAACCTATTCTTCCAGGTAAGTAATTTTGAATGAGACATTCTTGTAAACAAATGATCTGACAGCTTGGGGTGTGTGTGTGTGTGTGTGTGTGTGTGTGTGTTTGTGTGTGTGGTGTTGTGCATTAGGGAGAAGTGCAAAAGAGGAGGAAAGAAAAGGAAGATCGTAATATACTGACTGATTTCAGCCCTGAGCTTTTAAAAACAGCTAATGCTGTGGACTGGAAATCGATCTAAATTCTCCCTCATGGACTGCAGGAGTGGAGACTAGAAGAAGAGGGCTGGGAAAAGCTCCACAGCAGCCGCTATGAGAATTGGGTGAGCCCATGCGCCCCTCCACCGCCCGCCCTCTTAACTGGGGGCTGCCCAGCTTCTGGCTCTGCTCTCCAGCAGTTTACAGGGCTGACCTGGAGAGCTCGGAGGCCCATCAAGCTCTGGCATGTGCTATTTGGTTGCATTCAACACAGTGCAGTCTCTTCGGGGTGGCACTGCCCACCAGTGAGTGCCTGGCCATCCTGCCCAGCTTTGCTTACAAGATGTGTTACCTGTGAGACTTTCCCTGACTCCTCAGGCACGCTTGCCCGCTCCCCAAGCCCCTGCTAGCCTTTTGAACACCCACTGGACAATGGCCACACTGGCCTGCTGACATTTCCTGGACAGGACAGTAGCTCTCTTGCGACAGGGACAGTCTCATTCTTTGCATCAAGCAGATACCCAGCCTACTGCTGGCATAGAGATGGTCACAGCAAATACTATCCCCAGTTCTCTGTTACTGGGAAACACCGGTCTCAACCAGCTTCTAGAACAGACTATGTCCTTTTATGATACTCGCTGTGGCATGACAAAGTATTTTGCATATACTTAAGCATGACCTATGGACCAGTATGTGGTCTATTTTAGAAAATGACCCATGTGCAGCTGAGAAAAAGTGTATTCAGCTGTGCTTGGGTGGAACACTCTGTAAATGTCCACCAAGTCCATTTGTTTCAAACTCTGGTTCAGTTCTGTTATTTCTTTGCTAAGTTTTTGTCTGGTTGACCTATCTTT
>NW_004524707.1:3183481-3345665 GCF_000260255.1 Octodon degus
TGGGAGAGGGTCTGGCCCACACTGCGCCTGGGCTGGGACTGGTCCCGCCGGTGCAGGTTATCAGGAAGCTTTCCACACACTCACCGGACCTGGGCTAGCCATGACAAAGTATTTTGATATCAGAACCATTAAGAAGTTCTTCCTGTAATCACTTTTGCTTTCCTTTAAGCCAATGTCGAGTTTGATCCCTCAGTGGATGGAGGACTGAACAGCCACTTTCTCAAGATACTGAAGGCAGCAAAGAAGTCACCCTGGCCTCAGGGTCTGCAGTTCTGTCATCTTCTCCTCTGCAGATGCTGTCTTCTCAGCCTTGTCATCATTTTGGACACTTCCTCTGGACCCCAGGACTTCCATGCATCCTCCCAGGATGGTGACCTACCCCAGGCTGATGGCTGGAGTGCTTTCCACTTGGTTAATGTACTATAAGGATGCCTGTGAGGTTGTGTTTCCTAGGGATGGCACAACCAGCTGCCCTGGGCAAAGCCCAGTGGTGAGGGGGAACCTTAGTTACCTTTGCAGGTTTTGTTTACTCCCTGGGTTTCCCCTCCTCCCTTTTGGGTGCCTTCTCCTCTGCTGTTCTTTCCTTAAAGAGACCTGTATTTACATTTTAATGAGCTCTATGTTGTATCATTGTCTTGCTGTTAGGACATTGGCATTTGGAGGCCTGTGGAGCCAAGTCTGGGGACTGTTTGCAGAATTTGAAGGATGGTATGGGAAACACTTTAGGGTTTAGTATGGCACCCTCCACCTTAACAGCAGCAGGGCCTACCTGAGCCCTGGCATGTCCACTGGGGCACCCAGCTGGATCTGCATTCCTGCCAGTCTCTGTCGGGTTTGTTTTCCTTTGTGGCTGCCCTGTCTTGGAAAGCAGTCACCAGGATGCCGTGTCTGCCCTCATTCTTGCAGCTACTAATAGAACAGTTCAGTGGGAACCGTGCCACAAAGCTGCCCAAGGGCGACAGCAGTTGCAGCCGATTAATTACAGCTGGGGAGATCCCAAGGGCTGCTCAGGGAGCAGGGCAGGAGATACGGGAAGGCCCAGCGCAGGGGAGCCTGCAGGGAGAGTCTCAGGCTGGCTGCATGCCAGGAAGCCATTCCTGTGGTCGGGCTCAGTCAGGGACCTGGTCAGAGCCTGGGGGTGTGCAGAATTGGAGTCTGCTTCAGAGGAGTATGGTGGGAACTTCAGAAAGCTGGGCTCCTGTCCTACAGCTGCTGTGCTCCTCTGGTTCTGTCTCCTGGCTGATAGGGTCGGTGGGCGAGGAAGACAGAGCAAGGGAATACTTCCGGGTTATTAAAGACTGTTCTGATAATGATGCCTACAATTTTAAAAAATTATTAGGTGCTCATGAATGAGTGAGAATGCATACCAGGGGTATTGGGATTGTATCCTACATTGGGCTCATTAGAAGTTATGAAAACAGTAATATTATTATTCTTACTTTTTAGGTCGGGAATACCAGTGTTTCTCCCCAGAGGTTAAGGAAGCTGCTGAAGGTTATACTATAGGGCAGGCCACAGCCAGCTTTATTTAACCTGTGCTTTTAGCCAGGCTGGCCAACCTCTTGCTCCTGGGAGAGAGCCCAGGGTTGCCATGAGAGAGCACCCATACCAGCCTGCTTCTTGGCTTCCTCTGCCCTGTTTTCCAGCCCCCTTTGCTTAGTCTAGGCCATATTCTTCTGCTCTGTAAAGAGCAGATTGGTTTTGCTGTTGCTGTCACTGTTCCTACTGTCTGCGCCTTGCCGGGCTTCCTGCCTCCCCTTTGCCCCTCTGACTGTCTGCACGACGCACTTGCCTTGGCCCCTGGTCCGCTTTCCCTGTGCATGTCCAGCTTCCTGTGCGATGCTGGAGCACAGATTACGGGCTTGCTTCCCTTCTTTGCAGCAGGCTTGGGAGGAGCTCGGAGCCAGCTTCTCCCTCTCCTCTGCCTCTGTGGACTGAGGGTTCCTTCTGTCCCCATGAGCTCAGGAAAGAGGGTGAAGACAGTACACAGGCTGAACGTGAGGGCTGCAGACTTAAGCCACTGAGTCCCAGCCTATCTCTACAATGTAGTAGCAAGGCGACTTTAGGAAAGTGATCGTGTCTCATGGCACCTCAGTTTCACCATATGCCAAGCGAGGCTAAGGACAGCACCTTCTCAAAGTTCTGAGGTTTACCTCCGGTGGTGTGTGTGAAGTGCTTCGTGCATTTCCATTGATAAGGTCACATTCAGTGGATACTCACTATTATTTTTGTCCTGATCATTTTACAATTAAGAAATCTAGAGTTCCAGGCAGAAGCCAGGCTAGTTGAGGTCAATAGGGAAAATGAGGTTAAAAAATGGCTTTGTTACAATGAGCACCCCACGTGAGGACGCAGGCAGGTGCACAGCCTCGCTTGTGAACGTGGCCCGTGCGACTGTGGACTGGGCGGCCCTTCCAGTGACCCCTGCGGGCTGACTGTTTCCTCTACTAGGCTCAGAAGAAGGGACAGCCTGATATCAGAACCTCTGGCAGGGTGCTGGAAGGAGTCACAGGGAAGCTGCTCTTGGATGGCCTTGCCCAGCCTGTGTCCCCGGCAGGCTGTGTCCTCTCCCTCCCCTGGAATTTCAGGGGTGACGAGTGAGGATGCATCTCGTGTTGGCAGATGTCATCTCCTTCCTGGGCCACCTGTTCCCTCCTGTTGCTCAGTGTCCTCCCCTCTTCAGAGGTCAGCAATGCTGGCACGAGGCCTTTGAGTTTCCATCCTACCCTGGCCCCCAGAGACTCCTGGATGGTGGGTCCAAGACAGCACATGGTCACATCTTCATCTCTGTGTGTGTGTGTGTGTGTGTGTGTGTGTGTGTGTATGTGTGAGTGCACACTCTTCTGGGCAGGCTAGAGCCCAGCTGACGAGCTCTGCAGGAATATGTGGCTTTGGAGGCTCAGGCTCTCCTGCCCGGCGTGATTCCTCTCTGGCTCTGGCCTGGCTGATAGTACATGCGGAAGCTAATTGTTATCTCAGCAGAGTAACTCCATTATTCATTCTGACACCTTCCCCCGTTAGCTGTTTGTTGCAGTGATGTTATATTAATGAGGCCTGCAAATAAATGAACGGGAGATCAGAGTGCCGGCTTGTTTCTTGGGAAAGCTGGCTGGCTCCTTCTATCTCACTTACTTCTCTGGTTGGGAACTCTGCGGTGAGTTGCTGCGGCCTCGGGCAGGGGCTTTTGGCCTTTTCTGCAGACATGCAGTGCAACCTTGCAGATAAATTCTAGTAAATGTCCCAGCTCTCCAAATGGTTTCCCAAAAGCATTTGCCACCCAGGGGACACACCTTCCTCTCGATTATTTGGGCACATGGCCTGTAGAAGGCGGCAGGAGTAATGGGTCATCTCAAACCATTAGAGTATAGAAAATTACTTAGGCTGGGTTTTGAAGACCAGTGTGCACTGTTTCCTACAAGTGATTTTCTTTCCTGGATCCAGGTATCTAAGATAATGTTGAGTAATGTTAAAAAGAATTTATATTTCCTAACCATGGATTATTGAGGTCAGGGAAGCTGCAGCAGTTGAAAAATTCTTCAAGTAAAACTTAGACAGTGGTCAGTGGAGAGATGGCTGTAAACCCGTGCCCCTGCTTTGCATCTGTACCTTCTTGCTGGCTCCTGTGGTTGGTGGCTTCAGGGGAACATTCTTTCAGAAACTAAGTGTGGGGGCTTCCTGGCCCTGGCTGAGGTGTCAGCTCTGGGACCCGTCCCCACAGCCCCAGCCCACTCTGCCTTCATTTCTCAGATCTCTGCTCCACCTGTAGGTGGCTGAACTGGGCCCCATCCTCTGGGCTGTCCCACTAGGTAGACCTGCTCGAGAGGTCAGACCCCAGCACAGGAGTCTACCTCCATCTAATCTTCATTGCTTTGGTTGGCAAAGGCCGAACAGCATGCCACTGCCTCTGCTATGAGTGTGGCAGGTTCAGGCCAGACCTGGGGTCGGAGTGAAACACCTGTGCCGAAAGGCCAGCGTGATGCCCGAAGTTCCAAAGCACCCTCAAATTTCTTCATGGTTCTCCCTGGTTACAGGGATCAGTGTGGACCAAGTTATGCTTAGGCAGTAAGGTAAAAAGGCTACATTCTCAGTGTGGCTAAAGTGTCCTGTTTGTCTGGCATCTCTTAGCATCTTCCCAGAGGATTTTGGCCCTGGATGTCTTAGGCATGCTTGGCGTGGGGTGGAGTGGTGGAGTCTGTACCTCCCACTGTCCCTCTGACTGAGGGACGCAACCCCCATGGCTGGGCCACCAACAGGATGCATGGTTTTGTGATAACGATTCACTTCCCCAAGTACTGTTTCCCCAACTTTTTACATAATTATATCCACCATAAACGCTTTTTATTTGAGGAGTAAGTATGCAAACTGCATAGAGTCTGGCACTTAGTAGAGTCTTGTTACAGAAAAGCTATTATTATTAAGAGTCTTGGAATTAGAATGTGGTGCGTCTACTCACGTCCATGGTGTGAGCTAGGGTGCTCGTGGCTGTGAGGATGCATGCCCTGCTGCAGTCCTGTTCCTTTTTTATCCAGGAGGCAGCAGCCAAAGGTATGCGTTAGAAGGTTTTGCCCTAGGCTCTCTGGTGGAAGGTGAGTGGCCTGCAGGGAGGGCAGTGTCCAGCCTCTCTTGGCTTGACCATGCTCAGGATGGGCTGGGCCTTTCCTGGGGGAGGATGTATCTCCTTGCTTCTTCACCCAAGACTCACTCATCCACAGGACACCCTCCAGCCCAGAGCGGTGCATGGTACAGACAGTTGCTAACTAAATAACCATGCAGGAGGAAACTGATTTATTTGGAACTGTGGTAACTCCTCCCTTTAGTCAGAATTTTCACTGTTATCAGTTGAATCCCCTTCCAAATTCATATATTTAAGTGCTAACTCTAAGTTTCTCAAAAGGTGACATTATTTGGAGACAGAATCTTTGTAGAAGTGATCAGGTTAAAAATGAGGTTATTAGAGTGGGTCTTGAACAAATCTGGTTGGTGTCCTTTAAAAAAAATTAAGGCAGGCCAGCAAGATAGCTCAGCAGACTAAAGCACCTGCTTAGGCAAACGCAGGGACCAGGGCTTGATCCCTGGCACCACATGCCATGGAGGTGCGCTAAGCTGGCCACCAAGTCTGGGCCTGGTGGTGCATGCCTATAATCCCAGCACTGGGGAGGCTGAAAACAGGAGGATCACTATGAGTCTGAGCTGCATAG
The DNA here is from genome assembly GCF_000260255.1 of Octodon degus. Taxonomy (NCBI): domain Eukaryota; kingdom Metazoa; phylum Chordata; class Mammalia; order Rodentia; family Octodontidae; genus Octodon; species Octodon degus. Next base: position 3,188,680 of record NW_004524707.1, read on the forward strand.
TGAGGCCCTGTACCAAATACATGAAAAAAAATTAAGAGAATGCTGTACACAGGGAGAACATCACATGATAGGCAGAGGCTGAGTGATACTTCTACAATGCCAAGGCTACCAGGGCCACCAGCAAAGCACCAGACACCAGGAGAGAGGCCCAAAGGCTTGCAGGGACCAACCTTGCCATGCTTTGATCATGGACTTCTGTTTCCAGATCTCTTTGGAAATGTGCTTCTGTAGCCGAAGGCACCTTGTGTGTGCCATTTTGTTAAGCAGACCTTGGGAACTCACCTACAGTGTGGAGCAGAGGGGACACCTCGTTGGCACTCGCTCAGGAGCCTTGTCACCCACTTAAGGCTTCTTTTCCTGAGAACGTACTCAGTCTCCTCACTCTTCCTTCTGGTTTCTTAGGAAATGCTTTTCCCAACCCTCCTTTCCAGGGAGTGGCTCCCCATCTCCTCCTTTTTGCAGCCCCCCATAGGTCCAGAGTATAGGCTGGGGTGAGCAGAAAGGCAGTGGGCAGGCACAGCATGGGTTCCTCAGCCCTCTGCTTTGTCTCCTGCTTCTGGGGTTGAACAGGTGACATATGCACAGATGCCCAGATGACAGCTGGAAATGGGAGCAGCCTGGGCCACCTCCCGCAGGGGACAGCGTCATTATCATGCTGTGAGCTGGCTGAGAAAGAGCAGACGGTGAGTCCTGAGGGGGTCCTAACCTGAGCTTCGTGCAAACTGGGAAATTCAATAGGCTGTACAACTTGTCCTACATGAAGCTGCCATAAAGGATGGGTCTCTAGAGGTGGGCTTGGTTGCCATGGAGACAGTGAGGGTAAGGAAGGGTTAAGGAAGAACACAGCTGCTCATCTAACTACGAGGGAGCCCACTCCTCTGCTTAAGACCAGCTTATTCATTTTCTCCACCCCAGCAGCAGGGCAGCACCCCTTCACTGCCTCCATTTATTTCCAGGACTGGAAGTTCTGCCACCGCACAAGCCATTGCGGCATCCTCTTCTGCCCCAGGAAGGAGCTCTATAACCCATGCTTCTGTTTACTGCCCTCAGCAGTGGCACCAAGGTGGGGACAATTTGTGCAGAAATAAAAAATCATGGGAGAAACATACAAAAGTGTGAACTCTGCAGAACGGTCTTAGTACTTCTTGCCAAAAAGTACTAAACTTGAATTTAGTGCTATAACCTGAATTTCCTCACAAGGAAGCATCTGATATATTCAAATTGGGAACATTTTATAAAATAATTGTCCTGGACTCTTCAACAACACGAAGAGAATCAGGGATGGCATGGCTACGGATATAGCACTCAGGAGATAGGGCAGTGGCGCGTCTCATGAGATCCTGGATTGGATCCTGGATGGGATTCTGGACCAGAATAGAGGCTGTCACTGGGGTAATTGGCAGAATGTTAATAAAGCGTGTGTATTAGATAGTATTATTGAATCAATATTAAGTTCCTGGTTTTGATAATTATATTGTGGTTATATAAGATATTAACTTTGAGAAATCTGGGCGAAGGGAATACGAAAGTTCTTGGTACTATTTTTGTGTCTTTTTAAAAAAATAAATTTGAGGTTATTTCAAAAATGAAAACTTAGGGAACAGAAAAGTACCCCAGGCTGGCAGAGGTGGGAGGTGCTGACAGACTCCAAGCCCTGCCCCACCTCAGCTGTCTGCGCTACAGGTGCCGACCGGCGCAGAGATAAATAGGTCCTCAGGCCAGCAGCATCTGGCCTCTCCCTGCATGTTAGGGAGGTCTGGTGGGGCGGCGGATGTGAAGTGAGAGGAAATGTGACAGATAGCAGCGAACATATGATTCTGGGCTTGGCTCCTCCCTCCCGCACGTCCTGTCCGGAGCGATGTCCCTCGAGTAGCTCAGAACACAGCAAGTGTCTGTCTCTTTGCGAAGATGCTGTTTCATTTCTCAACAGCTCAACATGAAAATCACCACCAGAGACTTGGAACCTCTGACTCCTACTGAGATGTTCAGTGGGAAAATCAATTACAGCCTCATTACCTCAGGGGGTTAATTAGCCTCTGGGATCTGGGATATCCTCTGTGAACAGGACAGGCTGTCATCCCGGTCACTGAGCAGGGGTGGCTGAGGCAGAAGCTCCTTATTGAGCAGCTTGCCTGGGGGCTGGGAAGGGGCTGGCCGCTGGGGAGCCCACGGCTGCCAGACTTGGGGTAGTGTTTCCGGTTGGCAGAGGTGGGAGGGGCTGATACACTGCAAACTCTGCCCCAGTTAAGCTCTCTGCACCACAGGTGCCAACGGGCACACAGATAGGCAACTGCAGCCGCAGGAATTATAGAACAGCGCAAGCCCTCAGGCCAGCAGCTTCTGGAAATCACCAGAGTCAAGGACAAAGCACGGAGCCGGAGCAGCTCAGGAAGCTGGCTGGCGGAGGGCAGTCTGGGGCACCAATTGCAGCCCCTGCATACATTCTCTAAAGACAAAGGGAATGTCAACAGCCACTGTCACTGGCCTCATTTGAGATCGAGATGGGATGGTGCTGCCTACCCTTCATGGGACCATGTCTATACCCACATAACTTCATCCTGTGCAGCTGAGTGAAGTCCCAGATACATATTTATCCAGGGCCACATAGTTGGGTCACATCTACCTGGCCCACACCAGCAGGAAAGGGCTAGAAGGAATTAAAAACAACACTTCTGGTTGTATGTTATCTGGGCAAATCGTAGAAAAATTTGAGATGGTTTTATAATTGAATCTCAGCTCAAAAACTGACTGTCACACCTTCACTGCAACTTGAGCATATTCAACTTCTTCAGCCTTCTCTCATTTTTTTGTTCTGCTTTACCTTGCTTGCTGTGATCACAGGTAGAGGTGCTCAAGGAATCTCCCAGTGCTGTGACAGAGCTGAGCACCAGAATTACTTTCTTTGGCCAACAGAGAAATTGAGGCCAGAAAAAGAGCCAGGGCATCAGCTCAGGGAGGCTGCAGACAGGAAGCAACCCCGGCCAGGTTCTGCACACCTGCTGGTCACTGTGGTGCCTGCACAGGCCTCCATTCCTGGTCAGCACCAGGAATGTGTAATTAGCTTCAAAACCCGAGTGACAGTGGCTGAAATGAGAGCTGTGAACAGTGCTGAGCACACCATGCAGCCCAAGTTAAATGCAACTCTTCTCCAGCCCATTCAAACTCGGCAGCTGCGTTTGCATCCACATCATCTATTCATCTTCCTTTGCAATGTGCTATTTTGGAAACACTACTTTTTCCCTCGTATAATTAATTACCTATTTCTTCCCATTAAATTGCACAAACAAATCGGGACAGAGACTAAACCCTGGGAAATGGTACAGTGGCTAAGGCACTGCCTGTCTTTCAACGCGGCAACTCTGAGCTAATTGCAGCTCCTGAAAACGCGTGTCTGCTGTGCAGAACTGAGCTTGCTTGCTGGAATGTTCTCCCAGCATGGCGCTAACGTCCTGTCTCCACCTGGCTCAGCTAGCCTGGCAGGCAACTGGGCTGGCTGTGCAGCCCTGGCGGTATGCATGTGTGCCCAGCAACGTATGTACCCGCATGAAGAAGACGTGCTCCAAACACTTGTGGGGGACACTTGGGCAGGCTGGTGAGTCATGCAGGACAGGCCTTCTATACCCTCCTCCCCATTAGACACACTCAACTCCAGGAGTCCATCGTCCAAGCTGCACCTTGCTTTTCTCCCTCATGCCCCTGGCCATCCTATGGGAATTTAGGGACTCACCTCAGTGATCTGGGGGTTGGAGCACTTGACATTGTGGCTGGACCAGTCGAGCCAGGGGCTGGAAGGGCTGGTGCAGTGCTGGTGAAGGGTGCATCTGCGCTCTCCACTACACCAGCCACACTCAAACTTGCGGTCAGCCTTGAGGCAGAGGCCACAGCTCTCCCGCTGGGCTGCGCACTTGTAGAGGTGCACTGCAAAGAGAGAGGCCCGGTCACAGATGGGCCTGCAGAGGCTGCCTACAGTGTGCCCGACCATGGTAACAACACCCACCACCATCATGACCAGAATGCCTGATGGGAATAATAAGATGCACCTCTTAGGAGTTATTTGAAGACTGCACATAACCTAAGACTTCTGGCTCTTGACTGAACCAGATCAGGCCTTTTAATTGTGGCTTCACTACTTCTTAGCAATGTGACAAAGTATTTAACCTACTTCCCTATCTCTAACACAGAAATAATCATTGCATTCTTTGGAGGGTTGAGAGAAATGCCCTATAGTAAGTAGTGAGCCCAGCCCTGCACCATATCTGATGTTCTACGCATGCTTATCTTCCCTTTGAACTCAAACTGCACTCCCAATCTGCCATTTTCCTATGCTCACATATAGCCCTCCTTTGAAGCAGGGAGGGCTCATTTCCTTATTCAGGTAAAAGTGGACATTCTCAAAGAAAAATGTAATGACTCGCAGCTCGCCAAAGTCAGTGCCACAAGCTGGGAGACCCTGAAGCTCCAGCTTGCAATGCTGCTGGACGTTGGGGTCGAGGAAGAGAGGCATCACCCCCAGTGTGCTGGAAGGTGTGTGGGTCCAGGAGGAGTCTATCTGGGGCTTAAAGAAAGCCAAGGGGGTTGGCAATGGTGAGCCACTGCCAAGGGAAGAGCACAACACCATCTTTTTCATTACCCCTGGGGATGGGGAATGGGGGGGGGATGCACTGATTCCTTTACAGTTGCAGGTGCGGTCTCCAAACTCTTTGTCTTTGCTTTTGTCTCCTGTTGACTTAAAAGCCCTGGTGGAACCACCCAGTCAGAGGAACTGTGTTTTCTGAGCTTGGGTCTTAGCTCCTTGTTGCTAGGGTTTGAACTCAGAGTCCCAAAAGAATTTTTCAGAAACGAAATACAGTGGGCCTGCCATATTTGTGGGTCCTGTATCCATGGATTCAACCAACTGTGAATTTAAAGTACTTTTTAAGGGCCAGCCTGAGAGCTCAGGGAACTAGAGTGCCTGCTTAGGCAGATGCAGCGGCCGGGCTTGATCCCCAGCATGCTGTGCTGGCCCCACCTGCAGGGTGCACTGAGATGGTGATTGAGACTGGCCGTGGTGGCACATAACTGTAATCCCAGCACTTGGGAGGCTAAAAACAGGAGAATCACTGTAAGTCTGATCTATGTAGTGAGAACCTTTATACCCTATAGACCCTGTCCTAAATACAGAAAAAGAAAGTATTTTTAAAAAGTGGGTATATACTGAACACATACAGACCTATTTCCTGTCATTAGTCCATAAACAACACAATCTGACAATTGTGTGTGTAGCACTGACCTTATATTACACAAGGGATCTAGAACATGGGAAACAGTGACAGTCTACAAAGGAACTGAGATCCTTGGGCTATGGAATCTCCAGGGGATCTTTGAGTCAATTCACCGTGGATATTAAGGGGTGGATGTGCTCCGAAAGTCACTTTTCAACTCCTTTTCATTTTTTTGTGTTTTTTAGGGAAGGGTCTAACAGGGTGTTCAGGGTCTCACTACTAAATTGGACTCATAGTGATCTGCCTGTTTACAGCCTCCCAAGAGCTGGGATTACAGGTAGAGGGCAAGAAAGCCAAGTGCATACTGGCCTATGTGGCCCTAGCTCACTGGCTCCTTGATGACCCTGAGCAGCGGCCGTCCTTTCCCCATTGCACAGCGTGGGGGATGGGTGGAGACAGAAGGTGAGGACCGGGGATGCAGATGGGAGCTCTCTGACTTGATGCTGCTGCAAATGGAAAGGCCTACAGTTGAATCTTAGCTTGTAGGGTTCTAGGACCTGGGTCTTAAGCACAGTGGCCTCAGCCCAGCAAAGTGTGTAGCCTCTCCTGATAGCCAGGCTCTGGGAGGGCACAAATGTGAAGCATGGGTGGCTGCCGTGCTCTCAAAGAGCTACACAGGCACCGAGAGAGCTCAATGCCCAGTGTGGATGGGGCTGTTTCTCTCCAGGCTCCAGGTGCAAAGACAGCCTCTGGGATCCAAGCCCAGATCCTCAGCAAGGAAAGTGTCTGCTCTCACTTGCTGGTGAGAAAATTTGGTTGGCTCAGAGAAGAAAAGGGACAAACAATCCCCCTGGCTCCACTTCTCTCTCCTAATCTAAACCGCAGTGCTTTCAATGGCAGCACCGGGGACAAGGACCTGCAGCCTGCAAAGGCCGAGGCACCTGCAGACCATCTGTGGCCTTGACCCCTCCTGGTGCCTAAGTGTGGCTCTCAGGTAGAAGCCAAGGCCGGCAAGGCTCACTATATGAACAGCAGGGCATCAGGGTGTGGTGATGCATGCCTGCAATCAGCACTCCTGGAGGAGGAGGCAGAGGGTTGGAAGTTTGAGCCCAGCCCAGGCAATTCAGCAACGCAGTGAGACACTGTCTCAAAATTAAAAAAGGTCTGGGGATAGAGCTGGGTGTGAAGGGCCTGGGTTTACTATCCAGTATGGGAAAGGGGTAAAGAGCAAGGAGACGCTGATGTATGGTGGGGCAGGGCTGGGTGTCCTCTGTGAGGTGAGGGTGCATATCCCACAGCATGCTGGCCCGCAGGTCCTCCCAGGGATGGGGTTAAACTTGCACGCCAGTTTGAAATTAAACTATTGTGGGTCCAAATATTCACTCTTACTATGGGTCCCTTTCTTAACCTCTCTGGATTTCACTTTCCTGTCTACAAAATGAGAATAATAACAGTGCAGACCTCTCAGAGTTGTGGTAATTATGAAAATGAATTTCAAACAGATCACTTAATGAGTGGGTGCTCTTGAGGGAGCACTGCGCCCCCTCGCAGAGGGAGCACCAAGGCGGGTCAAGCAGTGCCCCTTCTGCTCCGGCCTAGCGCTTCTTCCTGAGCTTCTCTGCCCCAGGGGGGCGCCTGGGTCAGCCTGCTACTCCCTCTCTCCGCCTCAGGACCAAGAGCTCAGTCTCTCAGAAGCCTTTTTTGTGTAGTGACCGTGACCAGAACCAAGGACAGGGGAGTGAGAGGAGTGAGAGCCAGAGTGGAAACAATATCTCCATTTCCAAGGAAACGGGCGGGACGTTCCTGCCTGCTGTTCTCCTAGGTCAGGCTCCACAGACACTTCAAAGCCACCAGGAGCCGAAGAATAACATGGAGAGCCAGCAGCCGCCCGCCCGATAGATGCTCCAGCTGTAATAAAACAGGGCTCCCGCCAGGATGCCTTTGATGGCTCCAAACGTCGCTTTAGGATCCTCTGAAGAATTCTGCTGACAGGGAGAGTGTATTATCCAAGGCACAGCAGCCGGCCGGCTCTGATCCCTCCAGCCCTAGTCTTTCCCTGGGTCATTCGAAGATCAAAGCTCTACCTGGAAGGGGCTGCTTACCTTTCAGGTTCTGAGGGTTATCTATGATGAAATTGCCATTCCACACGACGGCGAAGTCCACGGCCAGGCTGCTGATGTCCATCCCGTCGTACTGGTACTGCAGGGAAGGTACACATGTGGTCCTGTCGCTAGGGGCCGGGGCTGCAGCGCACCGGCACTCCCACGGCAGCCCTTCTCTGACTCAGCCACTAGCTCCACCAGCAAGCCACCTCGACCCCTTAACCCCCATTCACTGCCTTGTGCCATCTTATCCAAGCTATTGTCTCTTTCCTTATGAAGATCTTCAACCTGCCTATCTCCATACACAACTGCTGGTGCCCCTTTGTGTCTGGGTGGCATTCCTATGGCACAAGGGGTGACATGTAGCTGGACTGGGCAGCCCCTCTGGGGATGTCTGGGCTTTTCTTCCTAGCAGTGCCAGTGGGAACTGAGGCACCCCACTGGGTGCTTTCTGAAGTGTGTGAAGGGGGTCGGCAAGAGGAAGGCCATGAAGCTAGAGGTGTCCCCTCTCTCCCTGCAACCTCATCCTTTTGAGACATTCTTCTTTTTTCAGTCGCACTTGGGTTATCTTCCCCGGGGCATCGTTGCTGCCAGCCCCCCTCGCCTTCCTGGCCTCTGGAGCTGTCACTTGGTCTTTAACCTGGTCCTTCTCGGAGCTGCTGCCCTGCATCTTTTCACAGTGGGCTGTGTCTCTCAGGAGAGGCTGTATGTCTGGTGACAGAGCCAGTGCCCTCCGGCTGCCCTGTCACCCCTGCGGGGCCTGGAAGGGCTCACAGTGACAATCAGGTGAGGCTGCTGGCTGGCCTGGCCCTGTGCTGTTTTTCTCTGCAGGCTCAGTTGCCCCCTGGCAGATGTCACCACCCCACTGCAAATGCCACTAGCTTCATTCCTCTCCTGCTGATCCACAGAGGACTGCTTCACACACTTGAGAAAGAGCCCAGTGGGGGGGCTCAGCTCCCACGGGCACCTCTAGGAAGAAGGCCCCAGACATCCTCTGAGGCCAGCCATGCAGCTCTGGGGTCATGCAGCTCCGGGGTCACATCACCCCTGCCCTGGTCCCACCTGCAGCCCCTCCTTTGTTGCGCTCCATTTCTTCCTCACCCGCTTCCGCTTGTGCTAGGCGCCTTCCACCGATTACAAATTCTATCAAGTGCCTGTGACCCCGGATTCTGACAGCTCCCTGATAAGAGGCCCAGATTCTCTTTATCTCTCCCAGGCGAATTAGCTTCCCTCCACACCTTTGTCAGTCCCCCATCTCTGCGCTGACCCCCCACGGTCAGAGACAAGGAGCTGGCTGATAAAAACATCTTCCCTGGGCCAGACCATAATGAAACACCTCCTGTGATTTCCCTCCACCACTGGGGCAGATTTAACCCTTGCTGTTCTCAAAATGTGCCCTCCTTCTTTCCCCCTCCCACCTCCTACCGTGCTTTTCTCACAGTTGCCAGTGACACCCTTCTGGTCCTTCATACTCTGTGTGGGAACAGGGAATTCATTCTCTGAATGTCAGCAAGATCTCAAGATCTCAAGCTCTGCAGTGAGGCTCCTCTGGGGGTTCATCTCCCCAGTACCTCTAACCTGCCCAGCCTTGGCTGAATGAGGGGCCGGGGATGTTTGTGGCTGCCTCTGTTCCTAGGGAGTGGGGTCAGTTGAGGCCTTGGCATGGGCAGGAGAGAAAGCCCTGCACCCGGTCTGGCCCACCTGGCCTCTTACCGAGCTGTTCTGGCACTGGACACTGGAGCTGTTGAAGCGCAGGGCGGGGACCCGGTGGACGGCCCCCTGGATGTGGAGGACGCATTCATAGCCGCGCTGGCCGGACTGCGGCTGGGGCAGGTTGCGAGCCTTGAGGGTGATGGGCTTTACCTCCCCAACTGGAATCAGGATCTCCTCTGTGGGCACCAGCTGGGGACAGTCCTGGGGAGCAAGCAGAGAGGCTCGAGCTGCCCTCCACCCACACCCTGACTCGCTTGGGCGTAGGCAGGGGCTGCTCTGATGGCAGGCCAGAGACTCTGTGTCCAGGGCCGTGCCCCATCACCAGGGAAAATGATATCTCCCAGCACTCCAGGGTCCCTCTGTGTTTCCTGCCTGCCACACCACATGCCTTTTCCTTTGCCCTGCTGCTCGGCCTTAGAGCTAGCCAACTACGGACTGAACCCTCTACAAACTGTGAGCCACAGTAAACCTTTCCTTCTGTAAGTTATGGGTGTTGGGAGCTATGTCCCAGTCAGTGATAAGGAAGTAACTAAGACAGGCACTACATCAGCGTCCTGCAAAGATGTCAGGCCTGTGCATCACAGTCCAAGAATTAATTTTCTAACATCAATACGGCACGCTGTGGATTTCATCCCTAAGACACTGAATCAAAGCGCCTGCCCCCAGCTCGGGCTCCCACTCTGTTTTCATCTGGCTCCACAGCACTGGCTCCTTTGCCCCTCACATTGTCCAGTGCCTGAGGCAGCCCGTTATCGTCAGCTTCAGCTTCCTGGCTCCAGCAGAGCTGGGCTTTCTAGGAGCTGGATCAGGCCCTCCCTGCGTTGCTCTAAATACTTGCTCTGGCTTTTTATCTCATTTCATTACCAGGCCCTGCATGAATGCCATGTTGCTTTGGAAAACAAAACCCAAGCAAGAAAGCTGCGGCAGGAGGAGCATGGGAAGGACCCTGAGTGAGAAAGTGAGAAAGAGATTGAGTTTTTCTGTTCTGCATCTGCGTGCTGCTTCTCTATCAGCTCCAATTTCCTCCTTCTACTCCTTCTCTTCCAGGGAAGCCGTGAGCTCCTGGCAGCGAGGATATGGAAATCTCCTTCCCAGAGAACCATTTCCTATCTCTAAGGATCAACTCCAGGGGAACCTCCTTCCCACCCCCTTCTCCTAGACCTTGCTCCTGGAAGGAGCTTTTGGGAATTCCTGGGGCTAGAGTTACTTATGAGGCCTGCAATGGATGCTACTGGCATTTGCTGTCCTAGAGTAGGGACTGCCGAATTTCTGTGATTGTAGGGAGCTTCCAGACAAGAAATTTGCCTCTTTTCTGCCCCTTTACCCTGAGTTTTCATCTCAGCTTCTGACCTATGTCTTGCTGAGCTTGGTCTTTGTTCACGGGATGCTAAATATAAAGAAGAAAACAAAGCAAAAGGTGAAGGGATCTTCAAACTTCAGTTCAGCTTCACCTTTGTAGATTGGTTAGAGGTGAGGGAGAGCCTGACTCCTGTGCATCAGCAGATGTGAGGAGGATTTCGGGTTTTAGAAACTGGGATTGGAGAGGGCCATGGCTCCCGGAGCCACCTGATCACAGTACGGGTGTGTGGGAGTCTGTTAAGGAACTGCGGGGATTCCATGTGCTGGCCAGCGGGCACTTCCCACAGAAGTCTGTCCGGGCGGGTCTGCATGCAGCTTCAGGCTCACTAGTGCTGTCTTCTGTCCCTTGGCCATCGGCATGTGAGGCTTCGAGGCAGGCGCAGCTGCCACAAGGTGCAGGATCCTGAGGCAACCCTGGGACACATGGGTCTATACACGAGCTCGCACTTGATTTCCGCGCCCAGCTACTCTCTACTGCACTTCTGCTGTCGCTCCCTGTGGCATTCTTGATAGAGGCTTTCATGTATTTATAGTAAAGAAAAAAAACAAAAAAAGAAAACTCCACTTTTGGGAAACCCAGACATTTGGTGGAGAAGGATGTTATGTCCCATTCTCTTAGTGGCTAAAAACTTCAACATCAAATATGATAAGTAATGTAGGATAGAAACAAGGCTAAGGTATAATGCGGTATAGATAGATAGATAGATAGATAGATAGATAGATAGATAGTGTTGTATGTGTGTGCATGCATGTGCACACCGCTTGTGAGGGAGAATAGACTTTTAGATTCTGAACCACTTGATATATTCCAAGTGGTGAGCAGTTGTCGGTCATCTCTAATGAGCTCAGAATAAAATCTCAAATTTCAGTAGCAGTGTCTTTGAGATGGGTGTTGGGAAGTATGATGTTTAGGGTTGGTAAACCCCTGTACAGTTCTTTTAATTTTGATAACATAAAGCACAATCCGCTCTCAGTATCCGTGGATTCTACCAACCAAGAATCAAAAAATGTTTGAAAAGAATTCCATAGGTTCTTAACATGTACAGACCTTTTTCTTGTTGTTATTCTTTAAACAGTACAGTAGGGCTGATTTACACAGCATTCACACTGTATTAGTTGTTATAAGTAATACAGAGATGATTTAAGATATTCAGGAGAAGGTTCATGGGTTATACACAAATATTGCACTATTTGCATATAACCAAAGGAATTGAGCTTCCAGCAGATGGGGTACTAGGTGCAATTTCCCATGGTACTCAGAGATGACCATGTATACCACGTATAAAGTGTACACACACACACACACACACACACACACACACACACACACACACACTGCTTTGCCCTGCATGGGCTTTGGAGAATGATAAGCACACTTTATGAAGACTCTCAAGAGTATTTGAAGGGATCCTAGAATTTCAGAAGACTTTCCCTTGGTCTGCTATTTCAGATCTTTAGGAATTAGATTTAGGATCTTCTCAAATGCCAAACAGGTTGCAGGATTGCCCTTATAGAGAAAGAATCTCTTAGGCTTTATTTGTTTGGCTACTGCTCTCAGGCCAGACAGGAGTTTTCCTTCTGTGTTTTGGAGCAAAGGGAAGAAGTCGTTGGAGTCCATGGTGCTCTCTCTATTGTGGGCAATGGGAGCACAATGGGACCTTCAGACTTTGGGGCTGTGGGAGGATTCTGGTGAGTCCACCAGCGAGGGGTGCTAGGTCGTGGGTAGAAGTGGCCATGGGAAGGAGAAAGCTGGTGCAGAAGAGCTGGCGGCTGGGGAACTGCCAATGTGTTGGAACTTTAATACATCTGGGGCTTGAGGAAGGTGATGGGTTGCATCAGATATAATGAGGTCATTTCCAAGCCACTTGATTCTGTGGACACACACACACACACACACACACACACACACACTTATTCAAAGGACTGGAAAGGCAGTAATCATAAATGCTTCTCTGTCAAATGTTAACACTTATTAACATTCTTAAGAGGCTAATTGGTCCGACTGACCCTCCCATCTATTGGAGTAACATCTTTTGGTCCTCTTAGGCCTCCTGTCCAATGGCCAACTATAGCCAGATCACCTCCTCAGCAGCATCTTCATCTAGCCTGAGATGCACAGATGTTGTATGTGGGGACATCAGGGCTGGAGGAGGCTGGAGAGTGGATTCAACTACGGGGTGGCAGGGACCCTGACATGGAGCACTGCGCGCCTTGGGGCTGTGCAATCCTCTGGATGCCCCTGTGCACTGGCAGTTTCTTGCTGGGACCTGTTGGCCTTCTGAAACGACTTCTCCCATGTGGAAATGGCATTATCTTCACCCACTGGACTTCAAAGAGAGACAGCAGCCAGCATCCTGGAAAGCTAATCGGATTTATTTGGTTCTATCTTTCCCCTGGGGCAGGGTGTAAAGAAGGTATTTATGTATCTACATCTCACTAGGCCTGGTTTAGCCATGGAGGGAGATGAGTTTTAAAAGCTGAAAGACATACATACTCCTGCACACACCGCTTGCTCACCATGTCACAGCCTTATCCAGCCTGGGGAGGCAGAGCTTGGGGCCCACCAGAGAGCTGCCGTGTGAGAAAGGCCTGCCTCGTTATTGGCCCAGTTTGTATTCTGTTTCCTCATCTATACGGTGGTGGCCATGCTACCTGACAACCCTAGATGGCATGAAAGGAGGGTGTGAAGTATGACGTAAGTGGCAAGAGGCCAGACTAACAACTATTAGTGTCATTGTAGTGCATTGTTCACGTGTGTGTGTGTGTGTGTGTGTGTGTGTACGCAGCAATAGAGAATGTCCGCTTAGTCACAGTCAGCTTGGGACACTGACTCTGAGTCCTGATGTCTGTATTCAACTGATGATAGCCGTGAAAATATTTCATTTGTTTAGAACTCGGCCTATCTGTCCTAGAACCACCTTCACAGAGCAGCTGAAGATTGAGTGAGAGTTATGCATACACACACACACACACACACACACACACACACACACACACACACAATGCAGCATATATGAGGAGCAACCAACAGGTGCTACCTTCTCATATTTTTATATTTGAATGGCATTCCTCAGGGGAGCTGCTCCTCTTGGTCAAATGTCAGCATGACTCTGCAATGATGGGAGCAGAGGCAGTGCGTATGCCTACATTCTCCCCATCATGTCTGGGAAGGGCACTGTTGACCTGCCTTCCATGGGCAGTTCCTCCACCTGTGGAGATGGATGTGCACTGGCTCAGCCACATCCTGGACCCTCATGACCACCAGCAAGGGGCCAGGCTGAATCTATCCTGCAAGGGGCATGCTGCCTTGGGGTCAACATGCTCATAGGCTCTGGTTTTCTGTATAAAGCACACTACTCAGGGTTTGGGATGCCTGAGTTATCTACTGCCTTGGGCAAAGCCCCTACATTTTGGCTTCTTGGCTCCTATAGGTGTGAGATACGCATATGTGAAGCTCCTGGGCTGTTTCCAGCATCATCTGAAACGTCATACGTCAGTGGTTCTCAGTCTTCAGCACCAACCAGACTGGGACCCACGGATTTGAATTTCTAACTAGTTTGTGGGTGATGTGAGTGGTGTGCATGCTCCTGGAAGCACTCTTGGAGAATTCCCACCCTGTGTGAAAAAGTGACAAATGTGTGATGCATTAATATTGCTACATTATCCAACGGAGATAATCAGCTATATATTATTTCTAGAAGGCAGAGATACATAAAATTTGACTCAAAGACCTGCCACATTGTTGGAAGTAAAAAGAGGATAATCTAAGGACCTTGGAGACACAGTAAGGGATGCCTAGACCTGGTAATGGCACGATGGAACGGGGCTCCTGAGGGAGCAAAGGAAACTCACCCGAGTTTGGCACTGCACCTCTGCTGTCCCTCAAAGTTTCAGGAATATAGGGGTCTTCTAGAGCAGAGCTGCGGGCAGCAAAGTCCAGGACCTGAGCATGACTATATATGATGGACTATGGTGGAGAGCTGAGGTGTTTGGGAAGCACAGGAAGTGGCCCTGGCAACCTCGAGGGGCCTCTGCACAATATCTCCTTAAGTCTGGGCTTCCCCTCATGGTCCTCCTGAAAGTCAGGCCCTGCAGCATGTCGAGCCCAGCATGCAAGCCAGAAAGAGAGCGGTCATCAGGTCCAATCTCCCTCCAGGGGATGGAGATGGAGGAGACAGAAGAACCCTTCCTCTACTGCCAAGCCCCAGACTTCAAGGATATGAAATTGGATTGGAAAGGACCAGAAGTTGTACTTTCCAGGGGCTCTTTTTGGTATTAATTTGTACTTGAGCAGCTGGGAGGCAACAGCTCTCTCTGGAATGCCTGAAACTCTGGTCATGGCCTAGAGGGAGCTGGAGTTCTGGGCAGCTACTGGTGCTCAGGAGATCTGGCCTGCTTGCAGGTAGCCTTGGGGATCAGCCCTCAGGCCTCTATTCTCCTACAAAGAGAGAACTGACCTTAAGGGCTCACCTCCTTTCCAGCTGCAAGGTTGCATTCAGGTGTGGCTTTGGGGTTCTCTCTGCCTAGGGGGTGGCCAAATGAGGCAGGCTCTGGTCTACACCTGCACCGCACCCTGATTCTGGGCTCTGGGGTCCTAAAGTGAAGGGCAATTTCTGAGGCTGTCGGTCACGATCTCTCACTCACTCCCCGGCCCTCCTGTGGCTGCTCCCCTAGCTGTTGCCCTGCAGGATTCCAAGCCATATTCTGCTTTAGCCCTCAGCTCTCAGGCCATTTCCCAAGGTAAGAAGGTAGGTTTCCTTCCCTTGTGGAATCTCAGGGCTGAAATGAGCTCCCAACGTCCAGTAAGGCCAGCGTGGTGCTTTTAGCCAGTAGTGTGCCAGCGCACCCACTGGGCAGAGAGAATTCCCCTTGGGGTAATCCTCAGGCACCAGGTACCTGGTCCCACCACTCTGAGGCTCTGTGGAGGAGTCTGTCTCTCATGCTACCATTTATATCTCTCCATTTCCAGGTAGATGAGTTTCACTTTTCTAGAACATATTGTTTTGGAAACTAAGGAGAAACCATGGCTATGAGAGTTTGTTTCAGGAAACTCTGAAGTTCTCTCTTCCCATGTTTACTAATGGAGACCCAGAAGCCTCTAGCTGTTGGCATCTCAGACAGACAGGCACGATTTCCATCATGGAATAAGGGCCCATCATTATCCCTTGCACGCAGTCTGCCAACAGCCACTGAAAAAGGTCCCAAGAGCTGAACAATAAAGTCCTTGCCATCCCATGCAGCAGGGAGAGGTGTATGAAGCCGACAGTAGGATAGGAAAATGCTACACCATCACTGCTATTTGAATTTTCTAAAACATAGAACAAGAGGAAATGCATGTACATGGATGTGGACATCTGTGTGAACACATATGGTCTTCACAGTTGTTCAAAACAAACTGCTCATCTTTGGGCATGAAGAGCAGGGCAGACTGACTAGCAGAGGGGTGCTGGGGACATGTGGAAAGTCAACACCTCAATCGCTGATTGAAAGAATGTTTGGAAAGATAAGCCGTGTCATAGGTCACTGTGTTGATAACCGAAGTGCAGCAGGCTTTAGGGGTGAAGTTTTGTATGATAAAACAGACACTTGGCCACGGCAGCTTCTTTTCACTAGCTTGGGTTTCTCTCTCCAAGGCTACCAACCGGTCAGAGTCAGAGTTAGAGAATCCCTGAATGTTAGCATTGGAAGACAAGCTGGCATGAAAGCACTGCTGAGGCTGGCTGCTCTGTTGAACTAGACCATGTCTGCAGCCAAGCAAAGCCCAGGACTTAGCATAAGCACCCCTTGCGATACTCCTCCAGAGTCCGGCTGGCTGTGTCCTCTCTGCCTTTGTTCTCAATGCACTACCTTCAAGCTTTTGAATGTGCTGAGTCTGAGGAGCCACACACACACAGTCTCTCCTTCTGGAGTCACTTGTTACCACATCTTTGAGCTTTATAGTGACATGGCTTCCTGACATGAAGAATCTTGGGCAAGAGGACTCATGTGGGCCAGGACCAGCGACAGCCAAGCCAATGGACTGACCAGCCCCAAAGGCAGCTCCGACTCAGTGAGAATGCGGCCAGGCCATGGTGAAACTTCTTACCTCTGAAATATTGATGCGGCCCTCCTGGAAGGAGCAGGTGGTGGGGTCATGAGTGCAGAGGTTGCGGTACTTGCACCAGTGGCAGCGGAAGGCGCTGTTGACACAGGACAGGCACCTGCAAGGATGGGGACAGCAAGAGCTCAGGCTTGCAGGTACATGTCATGCTGGAAGTCTATGTATATCTTAGTCTTCCTCGCAGGAGAACAGCCAGGTGGGTTGAAGATTCTGTAACTCTAGTCCTGGTTTCTTTCTAATTTTCTGGCTGCAGGAACACCTCAGATGGAGAATATATCTTATAAGGACCCTGACATCATGTTGGGAGTTTGAAAATTTGCCTTGGTGGGTGTGTTGAAGCCACAAAAATTGGCAAATGCTACAAACTAGAGGTTTTTTTGTGTGTGTGTGTGTGTGTGTGTGTGTGTGTGTGTGTGGCTGGCTCAGCTCACCTTGGAGGGTGGGGCTGGCTCAGCATGTGATGCCAGGGATTGAACCGTGGTTCCTGTGTGCTTGCCTAAGCTTGCCTAAACAGGTGATTTAGACTATGAGCTATCTTGCCGTCCCCAAACTAGATTTTTTTTTTCTAATTGCTGGTAGTAAATCTTTTCCAACACATAGCAGCCTATCACACAGAGAGGCTGCAGGAGCACAGCGGTGCAACCTGGGCAGATACGAGTCCAGTCTTGCCTCTGAGCCTGGGCCTAGACTCACCTGAGTAAGTCATTTTTGTCTGTGAGTTGGAGGTTTTTGACCAGCCTGTAATAAAATAGTCCTCTCTGCTCCACAGGGATGTTCGGCATCAAATGAGAGAACATACAGGGAATGGCTTTGAAAAGTACAGTGCTAACCACGAGTGTCAGTCTCAAGTGCTTGCATCACCTCCACTTTCCTAAAGAGACCATCCTGCCATGGAGGTCTGCAATCTGGCGCCACCTGGTGGGCCTCTGGTTCTATCTGGCTGGCTGGGGCGGCAAGGAAGGGTCACCTGGCTCATAGGCCTGTGTGCCGAGGTGCTGTAGCCCATCTACACTTCCTTTACCTCCGTCAATGACTTTTCTCCTTTTCTGCTTATGTGTAAAGTTTAGTCTCTGAGCTGAGGTCAATGCTTTGTCACATACTTTTTGATTGATTGACTCTTGATAAGATCTCATGATTCAGCAAGTAAATAATGAAAAGAGACCAAGGACCAAAAAATGATGCTATCTATTGGAGCTGTAGACACAGCGCTTTTACTGGCTAATTTTGTGATGCTCACTATAGCATTGATTCTCTTGGACCTCAGTCTACCATATTAAAAAGAGGAACTGAACTTGATGCTGTGACTTTTACATATGGATGCCAAGGGAGAAGAGCCCGATAGGCAACAAAATGCAATCTGTCTGTCAAGGAGATATGAGTTTTTTTTCCCCTGGTAGAACTTGCTGCTCCCTGTGACAGCATTTCTGTTGCCATAGCAACCCATCACTGAAAGTGGTGACGTCACACTGAATTGCCAGGGAGGTGAGGGTGTTTTCACAAACATTGGGTCCTAGCCTTGCTATGTTAGTCTGTGAGGAGGCTGGCAGGTTCTCACTTGGAGTTATAGGCATTCCCGCAACTACCTGGGGTTGGAATTCAGGAGTCAGAGCCCACTTTTGCCCATCTCAACTTTGGCCACCATTTGAGCTGCTTGGTTCTTTGCTGGCCATTTTTAGCTCTTATTCCATCTTTCTCTGCGTATCTATTGAGTTGTCCCAATGGGTTCAGATACGTTTCCTTGGCTACTGTAGAGATATTACAACCAAGATGATTCTGATCATGCAAATCAAGATGGGGAGAGACAAAGGACCAGCTCACTGGTCTATTTTAATGGCTGAAAGTTCCTTTGGGGCTTGCCGGCAAGCACACCCCTCCCCACCTTGATGCTGAGCCCACAGTGCCCACAACTTGGTCCCTACAGACTCCTTGAACCTAGAGTTCTGCCTGTATACAGACCTCAGTGCTCTTGTCCTGAACAAAGGGAAAGAAGGGCTGTTAAGCTCTGCCCGATTGCCAACCCCTCTGGCATGGAGCTGTGGGTTGCATGCTTCCCTTTGCTGGACACCCATCCATGATTGTCAGTCCTATGGCAATCCTGTGGTCCTCGAAGCATGAGACACATTTCTTTCTAATCCAAACAGTGTATGAGGGCTCAGCTTCCATGCCTCAGTTTCTCTTCTGGGATCAGAAGAATGTAAGCATAGGCTCCTCTCTCCCTCATGTCTGACTTTTCCTTTTACTTGTTGAATGCTCCCGCTCCTGGCTTCCTGCACAGCTGTGGGGCCTCCTCTTGGGATGGCACCACTGGGAGGCCTCAAGGTGCTGCAGGTGGCTGGTGAGGTCAGCTGAGCTGAACCCAAGCCCCTCTAGGGGTATAGTTCAGTTTGTCTGGTTTTCCCTCCTGATTATCAAACTGAAGGGCAGATTAGGAGCACAGGGGAGTTAAATGCTCTACAGTTCCTCTACCTGAGGCCCTTTCTTTGTGTGCTCAGAGAGGCTACTTTCTCTGTGTCTTATCCTCAGGGGGGTATGTGAGTAGCTGATGCCCCTTGTTCTGACTTCTTTTTCACTTGCTTAACTCCAAGTACAAAGCCATCATCAATTGGTCTACAATGGAGATCTTTTCTCATGGCTCTTGGGTCTTGAGCCCTTTTACTGTCCTGGCTTAAGAGAGTTGGGGTAGTGAGTGCGGGGGAGATGGAATGAGGTAGTGAGGGCGGGGGAGCTGGAATGAGCCTGAAGACCTTGGAGCATGAATGCTGTCCAGTTCTGCCCACACATTGTACCTGGCCCTCTAAGGAAGCCACAAGGCGCCTACCACACTGCTTCTGTCCTAAAGGAGTTTGGCCCAGAGGGATGGAGCCCCACTCTCACCTCCCTACTCCACTTGCCCAAGGCCAATTCCCACAAGTTCTTACAATTGGTGGGCACTGCAGTTGTAAAACTTGAACTCAGTGCTGACAAATATCTTCCCTGTCTCCTTGGATCTCAGCTGCAGCTCTAGTCCAAACCAGTCTGGAAAAAAGTAGAATGAGAAGGAATGAAAACCTGCGGGCTCCATGGGTTATCTGCAGGAAAGGGCATTTCTGGGTCACAGACAGTAGATGGAACCCAACCGATCCTTCTCCTGAGAGAACCTCTGTCTGGTTACCTGCCCACCCCTCAGACCCACACCCAGGGAGGAGGTAACAGATTTCATGGTGGCCCTGGCCTCAGTCAGAGATGTCTAGTTGCTAAAATAATTTTAGAAATATCAAGCCAGAGCCCCTCAAATCCTAGGTCTATGGAGAGAACCAGCCAGGCACGAAGCTGCCCTCATCCCCAGAAGGGCCAGGCCATCTCAGCCCTTTGTGCACTCTGCAGCTGTAACCCACAAGGAGCAAGTGTTTCCCTTCATGCTAATCTGAGCTGTGGGCCATGACACTCTATTTTCAGATGCAAGTTCTCCAAGCTGGCATTAGCATCTGGTATTGAAAGACTGGGTGGCGCAACTCTGTGCCTGCTACTTGTGACCTATAGCCCCATTATGTGGAGCAGCCCACAGCCTCCAGGTCTGGCAGCAGACATGTCTTACCTTGATCCAGAGGGATGGCAGGGACATCCTTGGGCCCAGGAGACATGCAGATGACAGTGCTGCCGGCCACCCGCCCTTCCACCTCTGTCAGGTTCCCAAAGGCACAGGTGATGCCTGCAGACAGATCTGGAGAGTCACTCACAACCAGGTTGAGCTGTGGGAGAAGCAAAGAGCTCAGGAGACCCAGGCTTCAGGGCTGGCCCTGCCCAGGCCTATTGCTCACTGATCTCTCCTGACCTCATCTATCAAAGTAGGGAGCTGCTCCAGGTGATCTTGAGCTGTGTCAATGAACAATTATGGTAATTAATTGCTCAGTGGTGCACAGGGCCAATGGTCTTTATTAATATTATTATTAATTGATTTTTCAATCTTGTCCAGCCTCAGAAAGCACTAGGGGTTAGGGACAAAGAAGGAAAGTTACCAAAATCCATCTTAGATCCTGTTCATTTGGACATGGAAATCAATGGCAAAGTACCATGGGAAATCCAAAGTCAAGAGCTGAGGTCTTCATAAGGGAGGCTTTAGCCTGGGCTCCTGGGAGAGCACGTATCACCATTCTGGAGGTTTGCCAGGAGCGCGCTAGGTTGGTGGAGAGAGGAGCTCCTTCCTCTGGCTACCACTGGCTTACAGGCTGCGGATTCTTGGAGCTCCAGCTCGCTGCTTCTTGGGGCTCTCTGCTCTCCAGAGGTTCTTCTGGAGTGGGGCAGGAGGTTTGTAAGGAGCTCTGGGGACTGGGGAAGAGGCTACCAACAGCTCTGCAGCACCTATTTCCTCTGGGTTCCTATATGGGGGCCTGCAGTCTCCATTCAGGTCAAGTTTGAAGATGCTCTTTTGAGTGGTAAAAATATTACAGACTTCAGAAGCATTTGTTAACTGAGAAAATATCTACTGGCAAAATGTTGCTCTCAATTCAGTGCATTTTTCAATAATATTTTTCTCAATTGTCACAATACATGGCCAGGGAGTATTTGAATAGGCAAAAAATGTGACAGGCTCCCTGTGTGGGAGAGGAATGCCCCTAGGTTCACAGCGTGACACTCCAGTCTTCCTGCAACTGGCAGGTGGTGGTGGAGGCCTCTCTCTGTCGTCCTCTCAGTGCTTGGCAGTGGCTTTCTTGGTCACAGTGATGAAAGGTGTCACCCAACCTTTTCATGTGTGTGTTTGCCTCAGTTTCCTCTTTAGGGGGACCCAGGTACAACCTCTTCCCCTGCCTGGTCCCTTGGCTCTGAGAAAGCTGAAACCTACAGGATGGGGTGGAAGGTCCTAAACCCTGGGAGCAGCACTTGGGGCGCAAAGGCTTTGGGTTGCACCACGACCCCTGGGTGAGGGCTCTCCTGCCTTCTCTAAGTGCATGCTGACTTCATATTGATACACAGACAGCTTGCCGATCTCTTTAGAGAAGGAAACAAGTGGATGACTGTAAATATAGCATACATTACAGACAATGATATTTGGAACTGGAAGTAGTGTGTCATAGAGTTTATCATTCAAGGCAAAATTGGGGTTTACAAAACTGATCCATGAGTAACAGATGTGCAAGGAGTATGGAAAACTATACCCTTTACACAGGAGTTGCTAGGTTTTCAGTTTCCTTGGGGCATCTGGAGCCAGATCAGTGTATAGATACTTGGGTAAGCATTAAGGCGCACCCCTGCCAGGCGCACCCTGGGCCCTCGTGTGCATGCCCCCTGGGTCACCCACCTTCTGGCTGTGCTCAGACACAGAGATGCTGCTGGGCTGCACTGCCAGGCTCATGCACTGACTGATGCTGGCGGCAAAGCGATTTGGTTCCCAGGACCGCTGGCACTTGTCCCTGCGGGAGCACCTGAGGGAGACAGATTCACAGCAGGTCAGGCCTGGGGCCCACGTGCTTGGCTCGATCCCTGGGTAAGATGGGTACCAAGGCCTGTGGCTTGTCTTCTCCTGGTGACCTAGAGAGCTCTGGGGACTCCCCAGGGGTCTGTGTCACAGGCAGCTAAGGACAGATGGAGAAGGAACACTTTTCAGCACAAGGAAAGGAACAACTGACGTAGACAAGACATCCTTGTCTATACTGTTGGGCACTCGGGTGGCGAGTGAGGAGGCTTGGGGGAAGGAGCTGCTGTGGACTCAGAGCACGCACTCTGGAGCCGGGGTGGTGTGTCTGCCCAAGGCCCGCTGCCTTCGGTGTCCTCTCAGGCAAGACACTTCGTCTGTGTTCTCGGGTGTCTCTGCTGTGGAAGGGCAAGGGCAGTGGGGGAGGTGAGGGCCCTGCACATGGCTGGTGCCAGGTCAGCCTCAGCCCTGGCACACTGTTAGTGATAACAACGATTCCTGTTCGCATTCTCTTCCAAAGTTAGAAAGCAGGAAGAGGATTTTAGCTGCATGGGGCAGTGTGCCTATGATTGTGGGTGGATTAATGGCTCTTTGAAGGCAAAAGTTATGTTTTATTCATTGGGATATTCCACCTGTCACAGGGAATATTTTAAATAAATATTTGTGTCATGAAATAATGCCTAGAGACAGAGAGACAGACATGGGGCGGTGGCCAGGGCTGCCTCTGTCAGAAAGCTTGTGTGGTTGCTGCTCTTGAAGTCTTCATCCCAGCTCCAGGTCCTCTGCCCACACGTGGCAGGTGGACACAGTTATGCTCCAGAGGGAGCTTTGGGGTGTCACCTGCTGTGTCCCTGGAGTGGAGAGCACGAGGCAGCTCCAAACCAAACAACCCAGGACGCTGCAAAATTGCACCATCCAGCAGGGTTTCCCCCAAGCTCCTCCCCTCTTCCTTTCCAGAAACATAGTGGAGCTAAATATGAATGCTGTCAAAGAAAAGAATTATTGAGGTTTAAGTGAATCCTTAAGATAGCTCTAAAGTGAGCTCTTGACTGGAGCCTTTATCTCATTGACTCACTGAAATGGCTCTTTTTTATCATACTATTTATGGCAACAGCCCTAACAGAGATAAATAGCCCAGGAGACAATAATACACTTGCAAGAGCAAGGCATACAGAAGACAGGAAGGTTTCAAATCCCCCTGGACCCGCAGGCCTTCAGCCATCGCCCGCAGCCCTCTATCTCCGCCAAGGGCGGCCAGCATGGCATGCTGGCCGGGACCTGGGCTGGCCTATCTCTTTGGTACCCTCTTGGTGGGGAGTCTGGTGGTAGACAGGGGCGGGGTACTGCAGAAGGTCTGGTGAAGATGAGTCCTACCAGGTCAGGAGAAAGCTCTGAGCATGAACATCAAACTCTCCCCACGAGCCCTTGGCAGGCAGAGTGGCCAGGAGTGGTGTGTCCAGATTGGGGGTGGGGGACTGGCAGACTCTAGGCGAGCTGCCGGGAGTGGAGGAGATCAGCATTCTTGAAGAGGCTCAGCCATCATAGGACCCATGGGGGCCTGGTCCAGGAGATGATGGGGTGATCCGGGGTAGCTGGGAGACTGGGGCATTGTTGATCTTCAACAGATGCTAAGACAAGCGGGGGAATGAGTGTCCATCCCTGATCTGTAATTCTGCTGTGTTCTACTTGGAAAAGTTTCACAAGCACCAGGACTGGGTGGGCAGGTGGGTGGGAAGGGCAGATGACTTGGCCCCTGCAGAGCAGAGAACAAGCAGCCCAGGACCTTTGCACAAGCTGGGTGGGCTGTTAGGCACTTCAGAGATAAAAACTCTCTGGAGGGGAGAGCCTCCTGGCTGGTGGGTCACCTTCAGTGCTGGGAACGTTCCCCTTAGGGCAATTCAGGGTTGCAGGGTACAGGTGTGTAGCTTCTGCATCTTTCCTGATCTGTGTGGAGACTGGGTTGCGCTACAAGCATTTTCACAGCACTTTTTGAGGAATCTCTAACCGCTGAAACCTAAGCTGGAATGCAATATTTGCAGCCTGCATTCCAGTCCGGATTTTGCATCTGTGAAGCACCAGCCCCCCCCCCCCAATCCTCCCAACACCTGCTGCAGAGGCTGGAAGCCAAGAGCTATTGTGCAGGACCCTGAACTCTGGCCCTCCGCCTCCGCCTCCGCCCCAAACTCCGCACATTTCACGGAGATGTTCTGCTGGCTGGCACCAGGCCATGGAGTTTCCAACTCCATTGGGCAAGAGAATTCCTAGCCAGCTCCAGCCTATCGGTTTTCACCCTTTTCAGTCCCTCTGGGCTCTTCAAATTAGGAAGTTTAAGTGTGATTTTGCATTTCTATGGAGCTGGTATTCAATGGGGGATGTATCTGAATAGGGATGTGAGGCCAGTTGGAGTGAGATGCGGACTTCTTGGAATCATGAAATAATGAGGCCAGAAGGGTCCTCCCGAGGGTATGGAGTCCATAATAGTTATTTTGATTTGTGTAGCCTCTTTTGGGCTTCCTTATTTCCAAAGTACTTATTATTTCATTTAGTCTTTACAATTCACCTGTGAAATAGGCATTTTCCTTATTTAGCAGCAGAGAAATAAAGGCCTGGAGCTGTCAGAGGACTCACCCAGGGTCACACAGCAGCTAAACGTCCCCACCCAGCCAGAGCAGTACTGTCTGCATGCCTCCGGCTAGAGCAGGCACAGATTTCTTGGGAAACCTAGAGAGATGCTATAGCTGTCCTGCTGAGGTCATTCAGTGATAAAAGCAAACAGCCTAACCTCTCAGTGAGGTTGAGAGGATGGAGCCTGTGGCCAGGCCTGCAGAGAGGAGGCACCCATGGTAACTACCTTTCCTGCCCTACACTTGTGCCACAAGTAAGAACACTGCTCGAGAGAAGGACGCGCTCCTCTTTCTGCACACTGCTGCCCTGCCCCATCATCCCAGGAAAGGTCCCATCTTCCGCAGCCCTCGCCCCCTTACTTACATGTTGTGCAGGGTGCACCAGCCACAGTGAGGGTCACCCGAGCTCAGGCACTCGCCACAAGTCGTGTACTGCTCGCATGACTCCACAGGGACCCTGGTGACCTGCCAGAGAGGGAGAAGGGAGCCAGAGAGGTCAGCTGTGACAACTCGCAGGTGCATGTCCAGATGCACCTATAGCCCCCCACTCTGCACTGCTAAGTCCCCTGACAAGGCGGCATCGGAGTGCATCAGTGGCCTTTAGCCTCTCATCTTCTGCTGGTGGGGTCAGGGATGGTCAAGCAGCATACGTTTTCAAGGCAAAGGCAAAAAAAATTCTCCAAGCCTGCCACTGGCATCCTCCACAGAGCTGAGCAGGCCGGAGCAAGTACTGAGAATGGTTAACTCTGTTGAAAGGCTATTGAGTGGCACAGACTCATCGCTGAAGAGGTTTCAGCTGGGCTCCGGCTGAGACATCCTGCCTGCGCAGAGCACGCTGAAAAGGGGAGAAAAGGAGAAACTTTTCCCATCAAATAATATTCATAGTACAGCACAGCCTCTTTACAGCCAACCCAATATACCACCTGGATCCAATTATCCTTTCTCTGATGGCTGTATTCAGTTTCCCCAGTAAATCTCCCAGCCTTTGAAAAATCTGGATACATGGGAACCTCCACAGAGAGGAGCTGCCTGTCTGTTCTGTCTCGCCTGGAAAGCAGGAATCTGCAGATGCGGCCTCTGCGTCCCCTGTGGTACGCCCTTGAAAACGCCTGGCTTTCTGGTGGGGTGTTACAGGGATCTGAGCTAGGCCTGTTCTGATGCCAACCCCCTCCCCACCCTAGCATATGTGACAAGAAAGGCCAGGCAAGGGGTCAGAGGACCGAAGTCTCCCTTTTGCTGTGTCATAAGTATCTGTTCGTGACTGGGGCAGGAGGCCGAATGGGCTGCAGAAACAGCTGCTGGGCCAGAAATGGGTTCTCATTTGCTAGGATACAGGGCCTCCCACCTACGGAATGTGTGAGCTCAGGTGAAACATGACCTGGGGTCCAGCGACAACACAGTTGTTCTGCCTCTGGCAGGGGGACAGAATATGTGACAGAGACACTTGCACAGCATGCTCCTGAGAGCTCAGGAGGGACCCTGATGCTGTTCATTCAGCGGAGGTTTATCAGAAGTCAATTCCGCGGCGTGCTGGTGCTAAGCGACAGGACTACTGCGAACAGTGCCCACGCTGCCCGCGCAGAGCTCTGCAGCTCGTGTAGCCAGGAATTGCTGACAAAGTTGCCTGGCCTTGCGCTGCCTGTCTGTGTGTGGCAAGGGACTGTGCAAGGGCCAGGGGCCTTGACAGCACAGAGGAGTGCTAGCCAGGACTGTCAGGAGTCGTGTTCCGAATGTCTTTGAAGGACATTCCAAGCTGAAGTGTCACCGTGAACACAAGGAACACAGATTCACAGACAGGTTCAGCCTCACCCGCAGACAGGCGTCAGAGTTTGGGTCAGGGCTGGCTGGCCTCCTTGTTAGGAGCCCTATCCAGCCTTACAACATTACAAACTACCATGCCCTGTCACAGGCTCTTCTGTGAATGAGAGACAGCCTCAGTCCTAAGCACTCCTAATTCTCTTCAATAATAAAAAGATAAAATGCAGGTAGGGTTAGTAGCTGTGCTGAAACTTGGTTTGAAAAAAATGAATATTCTGAGCATAGTTTTGGGACTAGCTGGTCTAAAACACTTCAAGAATAATACATGGGAGGGTTTGAGATGAGTCTATGTGCGATACGACATGGGAGGTCATGGCTAGAGAACCTGATATGATCACGAGATATCCAGACAGATATACATTGTCAGGACCGAGTGAGGTGGCCGCACTAGGACGTTCTGAGTTGAGGTCTCTGCTGCCTCCCTATGGGGAGTTGCTTAACCCAAGATCCTTCCCAGAGGGTGGCCAGGATGTGGAGAGGTGGCCGGAAGAGGTATCTAAGTGCAGCTGATGGACATCAGATGCTTCTTTAGTCCTCAGGAGAGGAGTCTCCAGGTGTCCCGGGTTCTTTCCAGGGTCTGACAGGCTCCACCTGGCAGCAACAGGGCCACGGACAAAGCTGCCCCAACAGACACCAACTGCTGGGACTCATTCCCAGTAAAGGTGATATTTTTTCTGTGATGCCCTATTAAGGCATCTCTACCCTAAGAGAAAGGCTGGACTCATCTCTCAAATTCAGACAGTCCAGGATTCTACTTCTGATAGTTTGCCTGCTGTCTGAAGCCAGTTATGATTTCTGACCTGGGTGACTTGACAGCTGACAGATAACCCCCAGCCGTCACCACCACTGGCCAATCTCCCCTGCCCTTTCCCATGCTCTGCGCATGTGCTGAGCTGGTTGCAAAAAGCACCTTTTGGACGGGGGCCTGCTGGAGGTGCCTCCCTGCGCCTGCGGATCTCTGGGACCCTTGCTGCCTGCTGGGTTTCTGCTGACCCCTCCAACTTGCCTCGCTAGGCCTGAGAGCGGCAGGCCAAGGGCCCAGCTCCCTTTTTTGGCTTTCGGGCTCCTTGTGAGTGATGTCTGCATCTGGCTGGAAATTAAAACAACTGTCTGCATTGCATTCGGCCCGTCTGTCAAAACACAGCCCGGCTCTCAGCAGCTGGGGACGGGGGCCCTGAATGGGCGCAGTGTCTCCAGCAACAAAGCCCACTTTCACGCCAAGTGCCACGGAGATAGTGAAACCCTGTTCTTCTCCAAACATGAAACCAACAGCACAACTATTTTTCCTGTTTCCTGGGCCCTCTTGGTGGGATTTTTTTTAATGCACTGAGTTAAAGAGTAAAGTGAAACAGGAAACTTATAGCGGGGGGGGGGGTCTACGACTAGAATCGTGCTCCCTCTGAGATCTAACAGCCATGCACAAACCAGAGGAAAGAAATGTCACAGTGACTGGGAGGGGGCCCTGCAAGTCAGATGTCCCTATATTCATGGCTTTCTATGTTCATTCATCAGCCAGTGCTCATTGATCATGTCCTCCATACAGGCCACTTCAGGAGAATAAAAAAAAACAACAGTGTTAAAACACAGCCATCACCCTCAAGTTGCAAACTGACTGGCTATAAAAACAAGAAAGTGATGGTGTTCTAAGAGAGATATTTAAAGAGGGGTGAGAGAATGCAAAGTGAAGACAAAACACGCTTCTGTGTGTGCCCCGTCTGGTGTGGGGGCCACCAGCCCTGCATGGCTAGGAGCGTCCGAGAGGAGCTGGCGAGCAGAGGTGTGTGGTAAGGCTGTGACACACACTAGACTCGGGAGGCTTAGGGGAGGAAAGAACAGAAATAAAATATCACATTAATAATTCATTATTAACATTTTGAAAGCTGCCATTTTATATACATATTGGGTTACATAAAATTTTTTTTTTTTTCTCACTTTTTGGAACAAAGCCCATTTTAGCTATCAGCAAAATGAAAACCACAGGTGCAGCCCAGGTCCACCGCTGGCAGTGTATTCCTGTGGGACATGGGTGTCCAGGAGGGAGAGCACAGGGAGGCTACGCAGACGTGTAGGAGTCTGCTCTTAGAAGGTTCCAGAAGGAAAGGGTTAGGGCTCCCCCAGGAAAGGTGGGCAAGACAGGAGCATAAGCCTGTTACTCCCTGGGCAAAAGGATGTCCTCCATAAACAGGTGGCCCTGCCGCTTTCAAGGAGTGATGGTGGTCAAGGAATGGACTGTGGGCTTTTCAGACAAGAAAACTCAGGGTCCACTCAATCAGAAAAGCTGGCCTGGGCTACCCCAAATGGGTCTTGACATCTCTCCAAGTGATGCGTCAGAGTGCTATAGTTTGACAATCACAGAGATGACCTCAGCTCCTTTAGGACAGCTTTATAAACGTCAGGCTATAGGGTTGGAAAGCATAATCAAATCTCATCATGGGGGCTTTGTCAGGAAGCACAGTAGTTTGGCATATGCAGTGGAAAGCAACAGAACTTCCGGAATAACTTTATGCTCTATTGATTCTATTAATTCTGAGTCTCTGGAGTCTGCAAAGGACCAAGTTCCAGTGTTCTGTGTCAGGAGCTACCTCACTGTGCCCAGGTGGTAGCCAGGCCCTGGCTGGAGGAATAGGCGAAGTGGCCCTGTCTCTG
Organism: Octodon degus; assembly: GCF_000260255.1. Taxonomy (NCBI): domain Eukaryota; kingdom Metazoa; phylum Chordata; class Mammalia; order Rodentia; family Octodontidae; genus Octodon; species Octodon degus. Next base: position 3,217,632 of record NW_004524707.1, read on the forward strand.
GAGGCTCCAGGGCAGCAGGATACTTTCTGCTGTTGGATGTCCACCATGCCAGGAAGGTGGGGGTGCTTGGTCAGGGCTGATTCAGAGTTTAATGGGCCACTCCATGATGCTTTAATTAGTGTCTGTTTATTACTATTGCATTTTAATTATGTCTAGGGCTCCCTCCCCTCTCCTCTGTGGGGACATGGATCTGAGGGTGGTTGGGCTAGCAGAGGATCTGGTGACAAGAGTCATATGATGGGACAAGGGCCCTCTCCTGACCCCACTTCTGCTGCCCCAGACCCATGGTCCTGCCTCCTACTGGATTCTGCCTTCGTACCTCCCCTTCTTTCCTGCTTCATCTTATGTCTTGTAATTATGCCTCTAATGAATATAACTGTCCTATTAAGTCATTTACTTAAGAAATACTCCTAATTAAAGGTGACTCACACCGTGCTGTTGGCTCCTCTGCCTCAGGGCCCTGCATCCCTGGTGCCTTTCCTGGCCTGATTCCACATGGGAAGGGCTCTGCAGGGTGTGTTGAGTGTGGGGTGCTCTTCTACTGTCCTCTCAGCTCAGCAGAATGGGTAGCCCACAGGGGGTGAGTCGGACCCCAGTGAGGACCTTGCCAGGTTAGTGGTGGCGGGAGTTACTGGGGAAAGCACGGGGTCCAGCCTCAGCCCCAAAGACTCTAAAGAACATGGCAGGTCTGTAGAGTTAGCAACATCCAGGGTGGGGCCAGGAAGGCCTCTGAGGTCCTGGCAGTGGCTGTCCCTCTCATCCTGGACAGTGGCCCCGGACAGTTACTGCTGTCAGCTGCAAACACTCCACTCTTCAGATGGAAGAGCTCCCAACACAGAGCATAAGAACAAAAGCCCAGGCTGGCTGAGCTTGGGGACAGCTTTACAGCTTCGTGTCTGCCACCTGTGTGGACACGCACAGGGGCTCTGTGGTTCTCAACCCCCAGAAGAGTCTTCCAGAGAAATACTGAGCTGAGAGTAGAAAAGCCCTCAGGATTCTAAGGACGGAGTGTGCCCAAGTCCTGCTCAATCCTTGCCCATTTACTGAGTGCTTGCATTGTGCCAAACCCTCCATTAGGCTCAGGGGTGACATCTTCTGCACTCCTTGGGCCCATGGTTCCACTGAGACCAAAAGCAAGAAAACAGATGATCTCATGACAGTGATACAATGCTCCATAGAGGGAAGACTAGGGTCCATCTAGCAGCCTGGAGGGGGCACTCTGCGTCTGGGAGGCCTTCAGGTTCTTCTGCAAACACACTTGTGAGATGCACAGCGAGTAGGCGGGTGGGAAGGCCTAAGGCAAAGCTGCTCTCCAGGGAGCATGGCCTCTCAGACATGGAGTGTTTAATCCTCTCCTTCCCTGGAATCTGTTCTTCCTGGCCAGATGGCACACCTGTCCCTGCATGTGTGGCCTGCTCCTGCCACACAGAGAAGAACAGAGGCCTTCTCAGTGGCCCGGGGCCAGGTGGCAGGGGTTGGAGGTGGCATAGACAGCCCAGCTGGAGCTTGCAGTTGGCCTCATCAGCAGCCTCCTGGTCTCAGGGCTGGCCAGGGACAAAGATTGCAGCAGCTGAAGCTGATAGAACTGGCTCCCCAGGCCTCTCTCCTTCCCACCATAGTTCCTCCTGGTGGTCCCTCCAGGCCAGTCCACTCTTCAATCCTTGGACCCATTCCTTGTTTTCACCAATCTAGATCAACTTTTTAAAAATGTATTTAGTACAGGGTCTACAGGGTCTCACTACATAGATTGGACTCATAGTGATTCTCCTATTTTTAGCCTATCAAGTGCTGGGATTACAAGTGCATGTGCCACCATGCCCAGTCTCAATTGCCATTTCAGTGCATCCCAGGGCAGGGCCAGCACAGCATGCCAGGGATGGAACCCTGGCTGCTGCGTAGATCTGCTTTTGAGAAACCATCTGATACCCCACTGACATCTACAGCTGATGGCAGATAGGACAGCGGCCCACCAAGGCTGCACATGGACCAGATCAACAGCACAAGCCCAGCAATACTGGTAGAGAGCTTTAGCATTTTCAAAATGCTTTCACACACATGATCTCATCTGATCTGGAAGCTCTCTGGTGAGGAAGAAAAGACCTGCACTGTTACATGTTAGGCAAGTTAAGGCCCCACAGGGTTGCCTTGGCTCTAGGCTCAGTGCACTGCCTGTGGTCAACCCCAGACGGGCCATTTACTCCTCTCTGGAAAGCCAGATGGGCTCTTATTACAGGGTGGGGAAGGAGATGCTGCTTCCAGGGTCAGTTCTGAAAGAGAAGCTGGGTCAGATGTGAGGCAAGTCCAGGGTAGGGTTCAGGAGGCTGGAGGCAACCTTCAGGCAGGGAAGGCTCTGCCTGTCTGTACTGGGTAGCTCTCAGGACCCAGGGCTGGGAGCTGATGGAAGGGGTGGCTCCTCTTCACAGCTTGCCCAGGCTCCTCAGCTCTCCACCCAGTGGGTGCCCCCAGCATGGAGAGGCTGCAGGGTGGTTTTCCTGAGTGCTCTGGGCTCTATTCTCCTCTTCCCATGGAGATGGGCACAGCTCAAAATCCTCACAGACAGGAATGTGAGGGCTGGCGGTCAGGAGGCCCAGCCTCACCCCCAGCCCTGTCCTGATTCTCTCAGGCATGGAAGCCAAAGCACACTGTCTGGGGAAGCCCTTCCCTCCCAGGCCCTGAGCCACATCCCCTCAGCTCAGCCCCTGGGCCCATGGCTGGAGGCCAGCGCCGTCACATCACCTTCCCTCTTCCCACACACCAGCACCCGGGCAGGCTGCCGGCCTCTGCCATGGGTGCCTCTACCTGACTGCTTCACCTCTCTCAGCTCATTTTCTGGGTGTTGTTTTCTAACAATGATTCAGCCGGTGACTCAGGATCTAGAGAGTAAGACGTGACACCAGAAGGGAAGAGGGAGGCAGACCATGGCAGGGTGTGGTGGGTGGTGGAAGACTCCCCCCTGGGCTATGTTTGAAGCCAACTAGGACCTGAAGCAGATGAGAGAGGCTGTGAGCAGGCTCTGAGGGCCCCGCCTGGGTACCTGTGGGAGGCTGCGTCCTCTGCTTGCACAGCCCAGTGGTGCTGGGAGCAGGGCTTCTGACCTAGCCTTGCCAGCAACGAGCTGTGACTCTGGGTGCTCCCGTCACCTGCTTCTGGTCTCTATGTCTTCATTGTCAAAATGGGGACAGCCCTGCCTGTCACACCTGTCCCAGGGAGCAGGACATCTGAATCCATACTGTGGGCATGGCTCTTCTTTATGAACCAATTCCTAGGAACAACTGTGAAGAATCATTCTTGCTTATTCCAAGGGTTGTATCTGTTTTCTTTAAAAAAAAATCTATGGTCCTGTATAGAGCCAAAAGCTAACCCCAGACTCTGTCCTCAGCACTCCTCACTATCTGGAGACTGAAGGGGGGAGTAGAGTTCAAAGAGAAATCTATTTTTTAATGACTTGGGGGAGAGGAGGAGAGTGGCTGAGTAATTTGGAGTAATTAAAGTTATCTATTACTCAGAGAGGGAGTCCGAAGTTGGTTGAAGTTTTCAAAGACATGTTTTCCTCCTCACTTATTAAGCCCTGCAGAGGTCTTGCCAGAGTCAAAGGGGAGAGAACCATGGGGTGGGGGGAAGGCTTCTGCCCCGAGCAGAGCAATGCAGACATTGGGTGTGTGCTGGCCAGAGCCACTCCCCATGCAGGTCCTTGGCTCGTGCTGGCCAGGGCACAGGTTGCCTCGGCCTCTGTCTCAGAACTGACTCCCGAGCTCCTTTCCAGAGAGAACCTGCCCTGGGTGCTGGCTGAGCAGTGCACTCGAGCAGGGATCAGCCTCATCTTAGATCCAGCTCTATGTTTGTCAGCTGATGGTGTGGAGTGAGATGCTGGACCACCTATGGCTTCCATGTCCTCCCTGTAAAATGGTGACAGTGATTAGGTCAGTTTCACAAGACTGTCTTTTTTTTTTTTTTTTGCGCCGAATGCCTTCAAGGCATGACTGGCTGTCTTGTGTTGTGGGGATCGAACCACAGCAACCTGAGCCTGACTGCTTTGTTGAAGCAGCCACTTAAAGAACTGAGCTAAGGGGCAGGCCCCCACACAAGACTGTCTTGACGTGCTGTTGAGATGGTGTCACAGAGAGCCACATACATAGCTGGGGTGCGACAGAGATAGTTGCTGTGCTTAGTGCCGACCCCACTGAAGGGGAAGGGGTGTGTTTATGTGGGAACCTACCGGGGACCCCTGCCCAGCCTCTGCACTGACAGGTGACCCAGAGTTGTCCACCTAGCCTCCCTGGGTGGGGACTGTGTGTTTGTCCTTTGGGAAGGACCATGTTTGCCTGTATGTGAAAAGCAATCCAGCCCTCAGACTACATCTTCGTTTCTGACATAATCTCAATGCTGTATGTTGAAACCTAGGACTGAAGCTGAAAAACGTCCAATTATGCCCAGAGTTCTAAGAATGAAGGTAAAAGTTAGGTAACAGAAAAATATGAGGCAGTAGGAAACCCAGTGGGCAAAACAGACTTTCCTACTACCACGGAATCATGGTAGACAGGCCTTCTGTGCCAGAAATACCAGGGAGGCAGAAGTAGGGCTCTTGTCGTTTGGGATTTTGGAAGGATCCACAGAGAAGCAGAGATGCTGATGTTCTGCTGTCTCCATGACAACGGTGGATTTATTCAGTTAAGGAAAGCAGGTGGGATAGGAAATGGGGGATGAGGAGGATTTGGGAAATAGAGCCTAAGAAATAACTAAGACAGATCTCTCACCTGGGAGCCAGATGCCTGGATTTAGCAGGGTCCCACACTGCTCCTTTTGGGCCAGCATTGACTCATGCATCCCGGAAGGGGGAAAGGTGGTGAAAGAAAGCAGGATAACAAGGCAGCGATACCCCTGTGCCCAGCTTGTCTCCCCACTGTATCCTGTGATATTTGTCTGGGTTGGTTTCCAATAAAGCCCTCACCATGCAGAGCCATGTGCAGCCTTACCTCACGGAGCCTGACTGTATCCACAAGCTGGGGACCTGCCTAATAGATTCTACTCTCTGGGCTTGGCCTCGATGTGGGGGGTCCTTGCTTTCCAGTCACCAGAAGCTGAGAGGAGGAGTTTGGAGCTCAGTTAACCCTAAATTCTCTTTGGAACATGGAAGAAACTACTATGCCTTTAGCTTAGGAAGGTAGGGGCAACAGCCAGCAGAGGAAGGAGCCCAAGGGGCTGGTCAGGGATAGAGCAAGAGTACTTTTGGTGAGGACTCAACAAAGGATCAAAGCCAACTGCACTACTGTTTGAGACAGAGGTGCTGGGAGCTCATGTGTGGCAGGGTCTTTTCACAGTAGGGAAAGTGTAGTCTTTAGGACACCACTGCTCCCGAGAAGGACCCTAAAAGAGAAAAGAGGACCTCCTTTGGCCAAGTCCCTGGCTTGCTCCCTGACTGCGTTCATGTCTGTGTCTTGGTGCTCCCACCTGTACTTCCTTCCCTGCTGTGGATATCCACAGTCACTGACACACACTTGAGGGTCCTCAGCTTCTCGTTTACCTGTTCCCATCCCCGATATTGTCCCCCAAATCTGCCAGAGCACAATGAAGGAGTCCAGGCTGAGCTCCCCAGGCTGTCTTCACACAGGGAGCACAATGCTACTACACGGTACGGGATAAAGTTAGACTCCATCAAGCCCAAAGCCCAGAGTCTCCTATCATGCACCCCAGGCCATGGCCATGCACACAGGAAAGAAAGGATGGAGCTCAGTTCTGTACACATCACTGAGTCTGCGATGAGCCCCACCTCTCTGTCAAAGTCATTGTATAATTCTGCTTATGCAGAACAGCCACCAGCACTTCATGTGGCCAAACAGAATTTTGGTTCCCAGCAAACACCAGGAAGCACATCTCCTCAAACACCTCTCACCTTTCCTGTCCAACTATCTGAGGCCTGACACATCAGATATCTAGAAAACATTCATCATAACTTTTCTTAGTAGCTAAGTGGCCTTCCTTTTTAGGATGGACTACAGAGCAATGTTTCTTTTTTCTTTTTTGTTATTCACAATTGAGTCGACGAGTGTGTGTGTGTGTGTGTTCTGAGATATGGTGGGTGAGAACATTTCTCCTATAGTGGTATTGACAATGTTGGATTTACAGTCTGCGTAGAGCTTCATTCGTTCATTCATTCATTCATTCATTCATTCATTCATTCATACACACATGCATTCACCCTCAGCAAGGTGGGGGCCCTCTGCCTCTGTGTTCTCAGAGAACCTGTGTAGGTGGTCAGCTGAGGAAAGAACATCCTGCAAGTAGCGATTACCACTTGTCCCCATGCTGGGTACCCAGGCGCTAGACAGGGTTGGTTGATGGCTTGACCTTGTATATCTAGACTCCTGTAGATGTGCTATCACTGTGTAGACATGCATATGATTACAGATATATTTTAATTAGGTCTGTACTAATTCACCCACTCATCCATTAGTCCATCCAGGGATGAACTCCACTGCGGTGTCTGTCTGTCCATCCACCCACCCACCCACCAGGCCAGGTATCTGATCCTGTCCCAAGATGCTAATGAATGTTAGTCATGATCTCCAGGGCCTGCAGGGAACACACCTTCTGGCAAACATGACTGATGGGACCAGGAAGCAGGCATGTGTTTGTGAAAGACTTGAAGCCCTGGGGCTCCCTTGATGGCAGGAAGGGAGGCAGGAAGCACCAGGAAGAGAGAGGGCTTGAGCAAAGTACACACGCGTGAAGGTGGGCAGAGGCAGCCTCATGGGCGGTGAGGCCAAGGGAGCCGAGGTGGATCACAGCGGATTGGGGTGGGGCAGGACCAGGACAGTGGCACAAAGTGGAAGGGAGGAAAGGGAAAGTGTCACCTTTCTTCTTCCCATGTTCCTGTTGTTTCATTTGTGGCTGCCCAGGTTCCAGGCCACAGTCCATGCCCTCCCAGTCGGATTGGGCCTCATCTGCCTCCCTGCCAGCCTTTCCACACCAGCTGCGCTGTGCCTGCCTTCATCCTCCTTGTCTTTCCAGAGGCTGAAGGGCCAGCAGTGGATGGCCCAGGTGCACTCAGCAGGCCAAATCTCAGCCCTTGGCCCATTAGCTGCATGACCTTGGGCAAGTTACTCAGCTCTGTGCTTATTGATCTGTAAAATAGTTGTAAAGATAATGCTCATGTTTACATAAAACTTTTCTGTAATAAAGACATCAAGAGTCTTAATGGATTTGTTTAAAGTCATATAGCCAGTAGGTTGTTCAACTAATACAGATCCAGGCTGCTGGCTAGCAAGTCCTTGTTCTTAACTTCCTTTATAATTCATTAATTCATTCTTGGAGATTGAACTCAGTGTCTTTGCACTGAGCTACATCTCCAAGCCTTCTTTTTATCTTTTAATTTTAGGGCAGGGTCTTGTTAAATTGCCGTGTAGCATAGACCAGACTTGAATTAGCAATCTCCCTGCCTCGGCCTCCCAGAGTGCTGAGATTACAGGCACATACTGCCGGGCTGGGCTGTTCTCAAAGTCTATGGGCACAAGGATACATAACATAGAAAATACTGATCCTGGTGCTTTCAAGCAAATGACAGAGATATGGTTACTATTACTAAGTATGCAGTGAGTGCCTGCCTGTATTCCATGCAGGCATTAAGCTCAAAGCATGGGCAGACGCGGCCCTGATTCCAGCTCACAGCATGTCAGGCAGACAGACACACACCCGGTGAAATACAGCCCCCTGACTGAAATGTGACCCAGCTACAGAAGCCAAGGGCAGGGCAGACCAGGGAGGGTTTCCAAGAGGCTGTTTTGTAATGGTGATCTGTGTTAAAAGTACAAAATAATAAACACGGCCCCTCCGAGGGAGTTTATCCAAACACCACGCCTGATGTTTTAGCCTTTTAAACTTAGTTCCCACTGGGCTGACATTCCCACCCCTCTGCCTCCATCAGCATGGACTCCCCCAGCCCGGCTGGCCCCTCACATGCCCTTGGGGCCCTCCCTCGTGTCCTGTCCATCAAAACACCCTCACCCTGACTCCTCCTCCCCCAGGAAGCTCTCCTTGATCAGCCTCAGGGATATCTGTCTCTGAGGTACAGCTTCAACTGTCTGCCCACTGGCAGGATTCTAGTAGTTTTCCCCTTTCTTAAGCGTGTACCTTTCCACTTCCTAACTGGGAAGTTGCGGCTTTACGGTGGCGCACTGTGTACCACGACTGAGATCTTGCTCTTTCCCCGACTGTGATCTGTGGCAGCATACTCTCGTGTGTGCCGGATGGGTCAGCCACACATCAGGAGGGCAGAAGACTGGTCTCCAGTGGATGATGTGGCCAGCATTGTTCTGATATCGTACTTTGTGCTCTTACAGCTTGTGTCTCGGAGTGTCTGCTTGTGGGGACACACAGCTGTTCAACGCTTTGTGACAGAAGCAACTTCTGTGAGGTGATCTTGCCCAGCCGTGGGCTCCTGTGCGTGTTCTGAGCAGACTTGGTGAGGCTGAGCTAAGGGGCAGCCACTGCATGTCACCGTGTGGTTCTTTCCACCTAGGGTGGTTTATGGCGATGTAAGTCCATTGTAGGTGGAAGAGGGTGGGCCCCACGGGCTCTGCCTCCTCTTCCTCCTTCATGGCTTGTCCCTGCAGGTCCCCACTTCAGTTCCCATGCAGCAGAGCTCTACAAATACCTGCTGAGAAGCCAGTCTCCCAGGCCAGATGATCTCAGTTTTATTTTAAGGTCTTTAGGTAAATGCACACGGCTAGGGCTTGATAGGTGCGGCCCAGGCCCCCTGGCACTGCTGGGATCCATTAGGTGACTTGAAGACTTTTTCAATAAATAGAGAGTGTTTATAATACAAGCAGGGGGCCTGCTGCCATGGAAAGGATGCAGCTGTTAGAGGTAAAAGAATGTGCCTCGGCCCCAGCATGCACCCCAGTGCACGGGGCAGGCCACTGAACGTTCTGAGTTTCGGTTTTCAATTTGTGAACACTGTTAGATGTTGACAGAGCACCCACCGAGGCGCCATGATGCCAGGGTGCTGCATTCTGGCATAAAGAGGCGTGGCCCAGGGTCAGATTCTTTTGCCTCTTACCCCTGGTCCCCTGTCCTAGAGTGATGACATAAAGGGTGAAAAGAATGAGAAAGAAGAGGGTCCATGTGCTTTTGGGCAGGGAGCCTTTGGAATGCTAAGCCTGGTCATCTTCCAGCAGGACCCCATAGGAAGCTGCAGAGGTTCATATAGGACTGGAGGAGACACTGAGGATGGGCGGAGCATCCAGGGGCTGGTGAACCGCTAGGAGCCCAGGGCAGAGTTCTGGGCTGGGAAGTCAACTGGCAGGCCTAGGATGGGCAAGGCTTCCCTGATACCACATGCGGCCTCCTTAGAAGAAGCAATGACCCCGCAGCATCCTACACCTGTCCAAGAAGAGCCCCGGAGGTGGTGCTGAGGCTTCCCTGTGTGACCCGCAAGAGGAAGTGGATGCTGTTGCCAGAGAAGCTCCTCAAGGAGTATGCAGAGACCACCAAGCACACAGCCCTGGAAGAGCCTGGGACACCACCTGGCCAGAGAGCAGGGAGCTGCCTGTGACCATTCCCGGCCAAGGCAGAAAGAACTGCCCTTTTTCCAAAGGCCCCAGTTCTAGGCTGGGGAGATGGCTCAGTGGAATAAGTGCTTCCCTGGCAAGTGCAAGGGTCTAAGTTCAATCCCCAGTTCTGGGAAAAAAATAAGAAAAAAAAAAAAAGCCTGGTGCCAGTGGCTCAGGAAAGAGAAAGGTGAAGATGCCTGCCCCTCAGTCAAGTCAAGCAGAGATTAATTCTGGTGCAAAACTGGGCACTGTAACTTTGAATGGAGACTGAGTCCAAGACTTGAAGTGACCGAAGGATTTCTTATCCCAGAGTGAGCCGCTGAGCTGTGCAGCCTGCCTGAGATCCTGGAGACTCGCCTACCACAAGCACTTGTAGGGGACAGTGGGACAAGTGGGCTCACCAGCGTCTGGCTGGGTACCACAGTACTGTTTGTGACTGCTGTTCCTAAGGCTCACATGGACTCATAAGGGTCACAAGAAACAGCAGCTGCAGCACTACATTGTTCAAGCTATTCATAGGTCTCGATACTGATTGATAACTTACAGGTACAATGATATTTTTCAAAAGAGAACACTGGGTATCAATCAACTGTCAGTGCAGCAGACACTCCTCCTTGATCCTGGCATCCTTCTGGGAGCTGCACGGACCACCCTGTCTTTTACCCTGAATGGGCCAAGGTGGCTTGTAGGTCAGAAGAACTTGAGAGCTGATGCCCGCTTCCTCTGTCTTCTGGGGGTGCAAGTGCTGCCGTTGGATAGAACACCTGCAGTGGGCCGTGGGGGGTGCTGCTCGGGTGTGAGGGCCCCCCCTCTATATCCCGGCACAGGTTTTCCTGAGCCATCTCCAAGGCCACACAGTTCTGCAGCCAGCTCTTGCTTAACGATGGTGGCAGAGGCCGTCCGTCCCTTTGCCTTCCCCACCACTAGCTACTCCTGGCATTCTGTGTTAGCTGCTTCACTGCTAACCACCCATGTCTTGGAACCCTTTGGGGGGTCACAGGGGTGGGGGAATCTTGGGGGAAATAGAAGAGAGACAAAGATTTGCTTTTCCTTTTTTAACAGGTACTTAGGAAATTAATTAGAGCAAATAATCACCAAGTTGTCTGAGGCTCTATTTTATTTGGTGCATGCCAGGTCTGGTGGAAAAAAAAAAGCAGAATTTTAAATAATTTTGGAGCTATAACTGATGTAATTAGGTGCTCAGTGAACACTTAGCATCGAGCCGCGCTTATTAAAATTACTGTTTTAATCAGAACATTGCTGGAGAATCATTAATAATACAATGGCTTGATTCCCTGGAACTCTAATTAGACCTGGACTTCTAACCACCTGAGCGTAATCTGGCTCCGTCTGGACGCGCACCATGGGCCACACATTATCGTTCCAGGGTGAGAAGGGATGGGGTACTGATACGGTTATTTAGTGACTGCCTGATGCTGAATAACCGAGAGAGGTGTGGGGGCCCAGAGAGGCTCGGCGGTGGGGAGGAGGAGAAGGGCCAGTGCCAGGCTTGCCATCTGCAGGCCAAAATGGCAGGGGATGCTGCTGCTAGTGACTGTGCCTAATCCAGTGTTCCAAGGAGGAGAACCCTGTGTCTCCGAGTCATGGAGGCCACATGTCTTCCCAGCGGTTGGCCGGTCCACAGAGTACGCACCTCCGGGAATGGACATGGCCTTTCCAGCTGCTGAGCCATGCCCACCAGCAGTGGGATCCTCCACTAAGCCATGATGAAATGTCACTGAGGTGACAGTCAGGGGCTGATTCTTCATTCTCCTGTCTAGTACTTTCTGTCACCCCTGAGAGAGACCATGGCGCCAGTGAAGTTTTCTGAGCTGTCCTACACTCCATGACTTCGCTTTGGCATGAGGTCCAGACATGGAGGAGGGGAGTGGGTATGCTGGGCCCAGCCAGTCCTGGCTGAGCAGGCGTCTGAGGAGAGGACCCTGGCTTTGGGACCTGCATCTGCAGCTGGTGACACAGCGTCAGCAGCGCTGATTTGGGCCCACAGAGGGAAAGTCCTGGGAAGCTATACTGGGGTGACTGAAAGCAACAGAGATGGAAACATGCTTTTTCCTTCTACACCTTGCTAATGAGGCGGAAGGACATGACAGAGACATGAAGAAAAGACTGAGGATACTTAAGGGGCAGCTATGGAGGAGGGAAGGTGCAGCCGGAGCCAGGCAGGGCAGGCAGAGTTCAGTGGTGGTCGGATCAGGGTGTGATTAATCAGAGAGAGGACGACTCTATGGGAGGGCAGGAGGAAGAGCACACGCTTTCTGAGTTTCCCGAAGCATTCCCATGGCTGCCCCTTTGCTCCACCAGCTTGAATTCTTACACAAACACCCTCATGAACAGGAACCTGGATCCATGCTCCGTGCCAACACAGACATGTGCACACATACTATGCTCACACAGGCACTCGGTGCACATGCATGTGTCACACACACTCCTAGCCCCTCGCCAGCCCCCAGGAGCTGTCTCCCTCTGGCTTGCAGTGAAGAAGGATTGGTACTGCTCAAGATTAAACAGAGGAGCTCAGAGTGACAAACACACTTCTAAACAAGACTAGAGTCTTAATGAAAACCATAATGAATGGAGCAGCCACCAGACAGCACCCATAAATGGCCATAAAATATCGGACCAACAGATGAGATCCTAGATACTGCAGTTTTGAACCCCATCAAATTACTTCTATTATAATTCGTCAATAAATAACCAAGCTTGGCTTGTATTTAAGGTCCTATGAAGCTCCAGAGGATAGGCACTTAGGCCAGCAGAGCTGGGTTTGAATTCCATTTGCGCCTCTTTCTTACCAGCTTGGTTTTCTTGGGAATGTTAATCTGCTCATTATGTCTCAGTTTTTTCATCTACAAAATGAGGATGATTATCTTCCTAATAGTGATGTTGCGAGGATTAAATTAAGTCCTAGACAGCTATAATAATAATAATTTATAATAATATTAACAATTTATTGTTCCTATTCATTTTCATCACTGCCTCTCCTCCTGCCAACCTTCAGTGCCCTAAGGTCAAGCAACCCCCCTGGAGCCCCTGCACCCAATGGGGGATCCATATGGAAATAAAGGAAAAAGAAGGGACTGGAAAGCATGGGAAAGGGTCAGAGACCCAGGCAGGAGTGGGGTCTGGGAGAAGGGGATAGGAAGAGACAAGGGACAGCAGCCCTGGAAGCACCTACTGTCATTGGTGGCGTGGTAGTCATGCCCGCTTTGAGGATGGTTGCCAGAGGAAGCAGTTCTTCTGTAGCCAGACAATTAAGGCATAGCCCTCCTTAGATTTTTTAATAAGGACTTTATTGAGTTATAATTCATGTATCATAAAATTCACCCATGTGGAGTGTACAACTCAATGGCATTTCATATATTCGTGGAATTATATGACTCCGATAGCAACTGACATTAGAATACTTTCCTCATTCCTGGTAATGGTTGATGCATTGTGTCAACTTGAGAAGTCTAGAAGCTTAACTAAGTAATTCAGCAGTTCTCCATCCTGGGGAGTAGAGGACATGCCCTGAGTGCTCTAGGATATTGCTTCTTGTGTCAACTTGAGAAGTTCAGGAGTTTAACTAAGTGGCCCAGCACGGGGCCAGGGTCTTCACTTTGTGCACATCCTGAGCCAGTGCAAGAGGAGGGCGCAGAGATAGTGTCAGTGCTACATGGCCTGCATACCCACCCTCAGGGAACAGAGAAAGGAGAAAAAGAGGCTTGCTCTCTCCCTGTTTTGCTCCTGCTGCTTTGCTGTCTTCTACGCCCTTGAGCCGCTGCCCCTGTGCCACGCCACCTGCCTTGGAGCCAGCTCACTGAGAACTCACACCGCCACAAACTGTGTGCTAGAAAAACCTTTCCTCCTTCAACTTTGGGTGCTGGGTACTTTGTCCCAGCAGTGAGAAAAAAGGTAGCCAAGGCACCTCCTAAAGACCCTCCCCCCACCTATCGGCAGTCACTCCTATTCCCCTTCCCCAACAGCCCCACGCCCGGACACCACCAGTCTCCTGTCTACCTCTTGTGATCTCTTTTCTGTACATTTCCAACTCACAGAACCATCTGCACACAATAGCAATTTCCTAAATTTCAAAATACAAAGCCGAGAAGGTGAAGGAAAGGGATTGCTATCGCTACACACGAGCACCTGACATAATACAGACTGCCCAAGATTAATCTCATAGAATCAAGGTCACTCGCTAATTCACAGACTTAGACAAGGCACTTGGGCTTGCCATGGGGGAGCCAAAGCAGAGGGAAATGATGTGCCTCCGAGTGTGGGCTCCCTGCAGCTCCGCACACTTCTCGCGAAGAAGGGAGAACAAAACAGCCTTCCAGTGCTAAGAGCTCCCTGCTATGGTTTTATGATTTAGATTTAATGTTAAGAGACAAATAATAGTCTCCTGGTATTCTGTCCACATGTCTCTCTCTTACCTCTTAAAAGTGACAATTCCCAACTCAATTTTTACAATGTAAAAGGAGGACTTGCCTCTAATGGTTATCTGTCATTGTTTATGTCAAAAGCGATTTTATGTTTAGGCTGTAGCCTCGGGATGCAGGAAAGCAAAAAGCAACACCCTTGGGCCGTGGCAGTTCTAGAGGTAGGAGGGCCGATCAGGTGGCAGGAAGGCGAGAGGCTGTCGGGGAACCCCATCACTTCTGTTCCTTAACTGGAGCGAGAAGCCTCTTCCCTTAGGGTAGCTACCCCGAGAATTACAGGAATGACAGCATATCCATTTCTACTCGTTCACCCCAGAAACATGGAATATCACAGTCCAAAGTGTCGCTCCCTTCTCTGTCTGGACATCTACCAACATTACCCCTCGCCACTAGATGTTAGTCTAGGGCCACAGGTGAAGAAATCCAACTTCATGAAAAATAGCACCAGAGATTCTACTGACTGAGATATATGCTTTAGGCGAACCCAACTAAACATGGCCGAGAAAATATATTTCTCATATGTGTGAGGCCTTCTCTCTTTCCTATAAATTTCAATATTGATTTAGGTTGAAATATAGAGAGAGGAAACTGTCTGCAGTTAGGCCAAGATGATGCTTCAAGCCACACGTCCCTTGGAGGCCAGGAATGGTGGCAGAGGTAGGAGCTGCCACTAGAGATCCAGGGGAGACAGCTCGAGGCCAGAGAATGTGTTCCGGTGTGAACACCCACCACTTCCTGTCTGGGCTGTCCAGGGACTGGTATCTCCAGTTGTTTCAGTGGGTACTGCAAAAGTCTCAGCACCAAGTTCATTTTTTAGAAGAAAATTCATTTCCAAATGTAACAATCACTATATCCAATAGGCTTTTGTGTAGGAGCCTACTTCATGAAATAAAACAATATGATGTTGCCACTCTAAAAAGGTCAGGCATTGTTTATGAACAATGCCCAAAGAATCTCATTAAATCTGGCAGCAGAGGCTGTCAGGAACTAATACACTCACACATTTGAGCTGATGTGCATCCCCAGAAAGACTGCCTGGGGACCAGAGGTGCAGCCCAGGAGTACAGTGCCCACCCACCCACTGTGGACAGGGGCACCGGCGCCCTAGTGCATTCTCAGTCTACCCAGTCTGCAGGAGGTGCTAGTCAGAGTTCCTTAGCCTCAGAGCCTCCTGTCCTGGAATTTACTCCCTAGTGCATCCACAAAGAGGTGACCCCCAGGAAGGGAACCGCTTCTGGAGAAAGTGAGGCGGCTAGGATTTTTTCTACTAAGCTGGACATGCTCCAATTTGCTCTAGGAGCATAAATTTGCATGCTGAATTCCAGAGGCCCCAAATCGAACAATATTAGATAAAATAAAATTAATTTTTGTAATCCTCTGTGATCATATTCAAACCCAATATTTTCAGCTTGGCACAGTGAATAGGTTTGCTTGCCTGCTTTCCTATTAAAATTATTTTCTCAATTGCTGATTGAGTTCTGGCTGTACCACTGGCACTGGGAGGAGCTGGTGTGTCTCTGACCTCTCGTCTAGTTCCCCAGTCCTTCAGGGGTGTGGGGCGAAGGGAGGCAGCAGAGTGCTAGAGATGTATCAGCTCTGTGGTTCTACCATTAAAGTTAGGGAGAAGGCCCGAGACCTGAGCTCACCCTGGCTGAGGCGATCCTGGCTCCTTCTGAGTTCTGTTGGGGACATAAGAGGCAGGATGGCAGGGAGTGTGCAGGCAGCCTCATCTTTCCAGGAGTTCAAAATGCCTTCCTGATTCCTCAGCCCATTCTGTGTTTTCCCTTCTTCAATGGAGCCTGGGGAAGAGGGTGAGAACTCCCGAGAGGAGCTGGTCGGAAGCCGACAGGGACATGGGCGCAGGCCGAGGAGGACCAGGAATAGCCAGGTGGGTTGGCTGAGATGGTGAGTGTGGCCAGGCCCTGGCGGGGAAGAGGAAGCCAATGTAGTCTGATTCTTCAGGGTCCCTGGGGCCCAGGAAGCCACCGGACACCACCATGCAGTGGGTGGCTTGGTTCTTTCTGGCTCCTCTAGGGATTTGCTCTTTTTCTGTGGTTCTGGAAATGGGCTAGGCCACGGAACGTGTGGGCTTCACTGATTTCCTGCTCAACTAGCCTAATGGTTAGCAACCCAATGGCTGTCGAGTACTGGGCCTGCCCAGGACAGTGAAAGAGAGTTTTTAAATGTCAGAATTTGTTGAATTTGTTGTGTGCCAGGCAGTGTGCCCTCTGTACCATCTCATTTAATCTTTGCGACAGTCTGATGGAGTAGCTCCTACCATTATCCATGACTAACAGTTTGCCTAGAGGAAACCAAGGGCCTGACAAGGTTAGGGATCTTGGAGAAGGTCAGTGCTAGGATTCCAGATGGACTACATGGGCAGCCTGCTCTGGCCACCCTGCTGTTCTGCCCCCTACAGTAAGTAAGTAATGTAGGCACATGTTTTGAGCTGGGGAGTCTCCTTTTCTGGGCTGCCTTCTGGGAGCGCCTGCTCTGTGCTGCCTCTCTCTGGCTACCTCCCTGTCCCCCTCAGTCCAGAGCACTCCTGCAAGGAAGCTCAGGAGAACAGAGGCAGGCACACAGTGTCCTGGGCTCAGGGACAGGTGACCTTTCCAATTCAGCACCTTTATAAATCTTACCTAATGAAGTTAAGGAGGAAAAGGAATTAATGAATAAATGAAGGTTAAATCACTCCCTGTAGAAAATTGATGCTGACAGCCAGGGCCAAGAAGAGCACTTGGAAATCAGGGCGCAGGCTTGAACAAGAGACTTTTCAGACTCCAATCTCCAAGTATGAGAGATGAGAAGCTTGTGTTGCTGACATAGATTTTGGGAGGTTTGGGGAGCCCCAGAGAGTGGCCTAATGGGGGTGGCATGAGAAAGACCTACTTTACCTGGGTTAATTTCTTCTTGAGGCTGGCTTGGGAATGAGGCACATACATATGGATGTATACACACACACACACACACACACACTCATCCACAAGGTATACACTATTAGTCCTGCAACCCATCACAATGTAGGCTGTTTGGGTGGACTTGGCTCGATCCATTCCTGGCCTCCAGTGGACCTCTGTGTCATGCCTTCTTATGGCACTCATTTCCTACCCCCCAGTGTCCTTGTCACCACTGTGACTACCACTAACTGTAACTCTGCTTCCTGGGGTCGCACACCTCAACATACAGGTTTGGAAGGGCTGCCTTCTGGTGACTGCATTACTGGACCCTGGGAGGAAGGGGAAGGGAAAGTAGCAGGAAAGCCAGGCCAGGAGCAATGTAGGGAGCCGCAGGGGTTGAGGAGAGAGGGATAAAGGGGGAGATACCTCCACAACGGAGGGGTCAGCACATGTCCTCTTGCGAGCCAGGCTGCTAAATTTCATGCAGGTTTCTGGCTTCCCTAAGCCCTAGGTTAGCTCTTCAGTGAAATGGAGGAGGAAGGGAAGACTGCAAAGGGGAGGCCTCCCATAGGTTTCAGGCTCTAGTCATGGAGATTGGAAGGCTCAGGACAAGGAGTGGGAGGCAGGAAGGCAGTCCTGGGCTTGCTGGAGGGTCAGGCTGCTGGGGTGGCCAGGAGGAAGATGGGCAGAGAGACCGGAGCCAAGAGCTGACCAGATCAGCCAGCAAGGGAAAGGTCACCATGTCTTTTCCAGGCACCTCAGGAGAAGGAGACAGCGCTCTGCTGACTGTGGGACTGACTAGTGGCGAACGAGCCTCCGCAGTTATCGCTTTTCCTTCCTTATCCTTGTCTCCTGAGACAGAGGCTAGAAATAGATGCAACTGACAGATGACTTCAGGAAGAAAAACGAGCAACATGCCACTTGTGGGGTCTCAGTGACAGTAACGAGGGACCAGCACGGCTTTGCTGTGGCTGTTCTCAAAGGTTCGGCTTTGCTCTGTCCTAGGTATTTGAGAAGGACGAGCCATTCCATTTTGTCAGCAATCTGGAAGGTGGAGATCATTGCTATCCCCACGTTAAAGAAGAGAAAACTGAGGCTGACTGAGGAAATACCAGCCACAGGAGAAGTGGCAAGATTTGAAAGTACATCTCGCTGTGTGCAAAGACAAGCTCTTCCGCCTAGGCTGCAGTGCCTCCTTTACACATGTACTTTCTTTCCTCGTTTCCTTCCCTCCTAAACTTCAGCAAGCCTTTACTGAGCACCTCTGAAGTGCTAAACTCTGTGTCATCTCGTAGGGAAACAGAAGCAGCTCAGACAAGCAATGTCTCTGCCACTGGAGCTGCTGAGGTGAGGGGGTGAGCGATACCCGTCTGCTCTCTCCTTTACCCTCCTTCTATGCACTTGGATAGATAGAGGGCATCCTTGAGGTACAGGCAGAGAAATGACTCTTGTAAAGGGAGTGGACCCGCATGGCCACAGAAGTCCACAGCCTGTCCGGTGGGCCTGCTGACGGCCTTGGCGACACTGGGCTCCAGGGGCTGTGTTGCACCCCCTCCCTCCCACGCTCTGTGCTGCAGCAGCTGGTGGAGCCCTAAGCCGCCGGTCCTCTCTGGGATGGCGGTGGGCAGAGCTGAGCTGAGGCTGCACACTGCGGGGAAGCAGTGTTTCAAGACTGCTGCCCTCGATCAGATCACTGCTGTCAGCTCGTCAATACCAGGCTTGCGGGAACCCTCCCGACATAGGCTGAACTCTCTCAGGCTTTCTTTCTTTTATTGAACCATGTCCCTTTGTCTTTCATCCTACTAGGTGAAGGTTCCCATGTCATGCATCACCCAGAGCACCTCTCTCCAGGACGTTTCCTTGCCTTATGTGCAGTGCTGGGCGGAGCCCACTGTGTCTCCCGCACTCTGAACACAGAGTGCTAAACCTGCTGTCTGCCAGCTTTGCTCTGAGCAAATTCCTTAGATTGAATTTCAGTTCAATCTGTGCTGTAATGTTCTGTTCACTTTTTTTTTTTTCTGGTACTAGGGATTGAACTCAGGACCTTGTGCTTGCCAGGCAGGCGCTTGTGCCACTGAGCTATCTCCTGGCCCCTCTGCTCACTTTTCTTTTTCATGCTTTTCCTGCAGTCTTGAGGATTGAACCCAAGGTCTTTGTACTGAACTGTATCTCCAGCCACTCTTATATTGAGACAGGGCCTCACTAATTTGATAAGTTACCCAGACAGGGCTCAAATTTGTATCCTCCTGCTTCAGCTTCTCATAGTGTGCCAGTCTTCTGGTGTACATGGGACTGTATAAGGACAAACTCTCTGGAGAGCATAGTGCGACCTCAAAGGTTGTGGGATGAACCTGAACCACTCAGTGGCAGAGTGGCTAAGACGTTGTCTCCATGTCTGACCCTGTATCTCTTCCCGATCTTCCTCCTGCCTGTGTCACTGCTTCGCCACAAGCTCCCTCTTTCTCATTGTTAAACTCTGCTAAAAGGACAGGAGCTGAGCTGAGGCAGTTTGCTGAGTGTCCCGCAGTTCAGGACATACCCTTCCTCTGTCTGGTGGAAATTTCAAATCCCAACCTGCTTTCGGAGATAGGGAGTGGGAATTCCTGGGGAGAAGCGGGGAGGACGCCTACTCAATACAGATGGATGCTGAGGGCTGCAGCCTCGGGGAATTTAACCACATGGGGTGCAAACTATGACACAGAGACTGCAGCTAAGACACTGGGCTCCTGTGCTGGGCCAGGTGGAAAAAACTGCCGCTGAATTGGGTTCTGCAAACAGTGCAAAGCAAGGCAGAAAAGGAGCTGCTACCCAAGGTTTGGAAGGAAAGCGCTCTACTGGTCCCACAGCACCCCTGAAAGCTCTGTGGACTCCTCCCTCCCACCCTCGGCACACAAACACCTGAGGCCAGGCTGGCCTCTGAGAGCTGTGTGTGTACCACTTGGCTTGAGGCACTGCCCCTGGCTAGAAAGACCATGCCAGCGCTCAGCAGGGACACTGACCCAACCACAGTCCTTGGGAACTGACTCGGAGGGTTCACAAAGGCAGACCAGACCTTACCGTCCTCCCACTCCTGGCTGCTCCTCTGTCTCCCTGCTGCCATGCCTCTGCCTCCCTTCCCTGTGAGTTCCTGGCAGCCGAAAGTCTGACCCCAGATTTCCTAGCTCGGACTAGCCCCAGGGAGAAGGCTTGTCTGGTGGGCAGTGGAAGAAAACACTGCATAGTTTTACAAACCAGCTCAGTGGGACCCTCCTGGCTGAGGAGCTCAGAGGCCGTGTCCTGAAGAAACAGGCTAGAGGTGAACTTCCCTTCCCCTGGAGCCCCTGCTAGATCAAAGCTCTCAGAGGTCCTGTCTAAGCCTCAGCCCAACTCCTTTCCCTCTGGTGACCCCTGAGCCCTGGTTCTCATATGGAGGAGCCTTGCCAAGTCATCTACCTAGAGCCCGATGTTCACTCTCATCCCCAGGGGAGGCAGTGCTCCTTCCTGAGGGTCAGGCTGGGCTCCCCTCTTCCCCCTCTCCCTTTGTGGATGGCTCTGCTTCCTTTGACACCTCTGAAACCACTTCTTCTCATCACAGCCACGGTGCCAGTCATCAGGGGTTGGAAATAACTTTTCACGACAGCTCCTATGATGTTGCATCTTTTGCGATGATCAAAACAACAAAACGAATCAGACTCTCAGCGTCTGATTGAAGCCTAATTGGAAATCCAAAGTGGCACTAAATGTTACGGTCTAAATAAAACACATTCACTTACTGAGACTCAACTCAGGGAGCACTGAGGAGTGCACAGAGGAGCTATGGTGCAGGCTGCAAGGCTCTGGGTGCCCCTGCAGGTACCCCTGCACTTTCTGGATGAGCCCAAGGAGGGTGAGCCAGGAGGTTCTGCTGGCCCTGGCCGGGGCCAGAGACTGAGTTGATCCCAGCTTGGGCACAGTGCTTTCCAAGAGCTCCACACGGCAAGGGTTTTCCTTTGGCTGACAGGGCCAGCTGGGGATCAGGTAGCACAATAGGCAGAGCTTTGAAACATCACCCTCTGGGTCCCCAAATCCCTACCTTGGTGGTGGGGAGCTCAGGAGGGCAGGAAAGTCTCAATACCCAGACCTACACCCCACTCTCGCTTTGCTTCTGATTAGCCTCATAACCCTCTTTTTTGAGTCACTTCATCTTGCCATGCCTCCATTTGCTCATTTTGTCAAATGAGGGAGCTAACCTCTGCCTTTCTCTATCCTCTGGTGCCCAGCCCAGATGAACGGCAGCAGCAGTAACTTCCTCAGGGCACAGAGCTGCTGCTCCCAGCTCTCACACCATCAGCGGGCTTCCCTCACCCACCCGTGTAGGCCTGGGGCAGTGCTGGCTCACTTTCATTGGGTTTGTAAAGCACAACAGTGTAGAACTCTTCCAGTCTCCCAGGGCATGCGGTTTTGAGTCTGGTGCAGGGAGCAAAAAGGGGATCAAGACAGCAGCTAGGGGGCGCTGTCTCAGGGATGAAGCAGTGTATGCTTGGCTTCTCAGAGCGAGGCTGAGGCCCAAACCAGCTGTCTGCTAGCTTTGCTCTGGGCAAATTCCTTACACAGATTGAATTTCAGTTTTCCTATCTGTAGAAAAGGCTGGGAAAATAAAACTTATTAGCTGAGGTCATATTTGTAAACTTAAACAAGAAAAACATGACATAAATATTGGATTTCAACATATCTTAAATAGAGGAGGGCTGGGAGGCCAGGTGGGCGCTGGGGTTTCTTGTTTAGGTGTGGTTCTAGGTAGAACATGCTCTCTAGGGCTTGGCCTAGTGATGAGACACGGGGCCACAGGCATAAAATTATAATTGCTGCTGCTAACTTTATGAAGCAGGTAACCTGTGCCAGGTACTCTGCAAATTGCTTTTAATGCATGAACTCATTGGATGTAATCCTCATGCAGATGCTGCAATTATGCCCATTTACAGATGAGGTTACCGAAGCACAGAGGGGTGAAGCAACTTGCCCAGACCTCAGAGCAGTAAGGGCTGGAGCTGGGACTTAGGTCGAGCCTGTGTTTCTCGCGGCTCCCAGGAAGCTTCTCCCAGCTAGTGATCGTTGGCTTCTTCACACTGGCTGCACACACCCTGGCCTCTCCAGAATCTTTCCCAGTCTCTCTCCCCACACACAGGGCCACTCCTCTCTCTCAGTAAGCTCTAGGGCTAGACCAGCTCTGGATTCCTGTTGGGGAGAGGAAGAGACCCAGAGCCTGGAGGGCACTGGGCAGACCCATCCCTGGGTGCAAGTTACTTCCACCGCTGAGCACACCGTGCAGCTCCTCTACTGAGATGTCCACCCTCTGTCCTCACTTACCTGTACTTCATTCCTTCCCTCCAGAATGGGATCTTCCTGAGGACAGGGGTTCTATTTCATTTGTTTCTACCCAGAACATACTTAGTAGTGCTATTGTTGCCCTGAAAAGAGCAGAAAGAAGAGAAGAATGTCCCTGTCTTCAGGTAGCCCCATTTCTAACATCCTTAGAAAAGTCTATCTGGCTCAGCATATGCAAATGATTATCAGTGGACAGCTCCATGCATTATCCATGGTAGATACCCTTACTGGACTGTTGAGTGAATGAGTCTGTGCATGCAAATGATATGTAAATCCCTCCCATTTTAATTTGACCCTTGGGAATATCTTCAGGGACCCTTGTGAGTCTATGTTGTTTTCAATTTTTTTAAATTAAAAGTTTTTAAAGACAACTAGTGTTTTATCTTGGCTATACCAAGTAAAGCTGCATGAGGTTGGGGAAGAACACTGGGTGGGCTGGGTTAACCAGTGTGAACACTGAGGTCATTTGGTGGCTCAGATGGTGACCCAGATAAGTAAGACCCCTCCCCGGGCATCGGTTTCCTCGTACAGAAACAGCCAGTGGAGGGAGGATTCCTTGTGGTGTTGAGACATTGATTTTCCTTCCCTGTCCTGGAATCATCATTCGGGCCAGGCAGAGCGACAGCCTTCAGCACTTTCTGCCTAGAGAAGTCAAAGCTTTGCCAAGGATTAGAGCAGGAGTCTCTAGGCCCGCTGGCCATCTAAGGAAATGAGGGGTTTTGGCACCAGCTTGCCCAGCCTGGGCATTGTGTTCAATCATTGCTTTCCAAACCAAAGGATTTTAAAAATAAGAGGCTAGAGTTTTCTTTCTTATATACAGCAAGCCAAGCATCTGATTAATAGGGTTAGGTTTGCATTTCTTTCCCTCATGTGAAAATATTTATAAAAAAATGTTCCAGTGAGAATATTAATAGCAAGGGAGTCAGCTCTGTGCCAGGCTCTGGGCTCATAACATTGGAAATGTGGGGAGGGGGAGCAAAGGCAAGTCAAAACTCAAGCGTAAGTGGTCACTGTTGGCCGCACTCGCGCCCAAGCCCCCCAGGAGCCAGGACTCCTCTCTGCCTTTGGAACAGGCGGTGACTCGAGCACTCAGCTGCTGCTCCACACTGGATCCCTGGGCCTTAACCAGAAACACATGTGCATCAAAGGCTTGGATTGAAAGTGTCACATTCTAAAACAAAAGCACTGCAGCAATTCCCTTATCCTCACTTTCCTAATCCGCAAACTCTATAATTCTTCCCCATGTCCCTCAGGGTCAGCTCTGGCAGCCATCTCCTGGCCCCTCACATTCCGGTCCTCCTCAGGCTCAGCTGAGACCTCCCAGCCCAGGCAGGAGTAACCCTCCTGTTACCGAGCCCCTGTCGGCCTTGTAAAAATACACCTTGGCCTGCTCTGCCTGTGCCCCGGGAAGCTGCATCACCCGGACTAAACAAATAGGCGCAATTAAAATAACAGTCTGAAATGTCAAGACACATGAGCAGGGGACATCTGGAAGTGTGGTTCCTCATATTTTTTCTTCCCTTCCCCAAGGTCTTCAGGTGGCTTAGGGGGTTGGCAGTTCAGTAGCTTTGGCTAGAGATAGCAGACTTTCAGCACTGGCTATGACAATACTTCCTTTGAGAGGATTTCTTATTTTTGGCCCCAGATCTGGGTTAGTAGCTGACACGGCCTCCTCCAAACCAGGGAAATAAAAGTGGCTCTCTGGTGAAGCTGGCTGGGTACTGTGAGAGGCTAACCTGACCTTCTATTCCTCCAAGAGTTCCACATGGGAACTTTACTCAATGTAGGGAGTTGCTGTGAGGCTTTTCCTGCATTGAAAGCTATTGGCGGGCCAGTGAGATAGCTCAGGGGATTAAAGCACCTGCTTAGGCAAGTTCAGGCAAGGGCAGGGACCATGGTTCAATCCCTGGCACCACATGCTATGTCAGCTCTGACCCCAGGGCAGCTGAGCTGACCAGAGTCTGGGCATGGTGGCATATGCCTGTAATCTTAGTCCTGAGGAGGCTGGAAGCAGGAGGACCATCACAAGTCCGAGCTGCGTACTGAGACCCTGTAACAACCAAATACATAAAAAGAAAGAAAGAAAGAAAGAAAGAAAGAAAGAAAGAAAGAAAAAAAGAAAGAAAGAAAGAAAGAAAGAAAGAAAGAAAGAAAGAAAACAAACTACTAGGGAAGGGTGACTTTTCAATCTTCCAAAATAATTTTTGTTTCTCATAACTCCAGGTTAAAGTTCTCTTTGCCCTACCTCTATTCACTACTTATGTTGGGGGTGGTAAAAATGTCAGCTTCCTGACTGCTTTTGAGGAACCCTTGGCCTACACAGGGCTCCCAGGCAAGTCACTGAGGAGGACCTCTCCTTAGTGGCCTAGGATGACACCACTTAAAGAAGACCTCTGGACAAGGCATGGATGGGCTCATTTCCAGGCAGGGTGCTGCTGCTCCAGGTAGGTTTCCAAAAGGTTTTGTTCCGAAGCTCGTTCTGGGCTACAGACACTTAATGGAACTCACCTGGAACTTATACACCCTTCTGCAAACTGGCTGTGTGCTGTATAGCCATCCATAGTTCCCCAGGTATTCAGGGAAATCGAAGTAATTCCTGTGATTCTGGAGGTAGAAAAGGGGCAGGTACTTGAGCGGATTCCCTGTGATTCTCCTTAGGCTTTTCACCAAGAACCAGAACCAGCTGTGAAGTCCTCAGAGCCCTCATAGGCCGGAATTTCATGACCCTGGCCGACAGGGAGGCAAGTACTTTCTTTATTCCCCAGAGTTGATTCTTAAGTATGGTCATAGATCACAAGAGTGACGGGCAGCAGGATGGTAAAGAAGCAAGTAGGTGACACCACTGTAGGACTTGCAAAGCACGGTCATTAAAAGGCAGTATTGTGTCTACCTTGGCTGTGGGGAGTGTTCTCCTAGAGCCTTGAGGTGCCACGTCTGCTGTGAGCAGCCTTGTTCAAGCACCCTGCCTCTCTTGAGGTCACCCCTCTGCAAGGAAATCTAAGACAATGAGGAGGCGCCCTCTACAGAGCACTCAGGCCAACAGTCCTAGCTGATTCCAGTGTCCAGTTCCCAGATGCTACATCTGGAAAAGTTTCCAGGTCATTCCAGTCCATCTTCACACCCAGCCATTCATGTCATGGTGGCAGAGCTTGCTGCCATTGTGGACCGGAGACAAACCACTTTCATGTATCAGCCTGAATTCTTGACTCAGGCAGTCTTTTCTTTTTATTTGGTACCGGGAGTGAAGTTAGGACCTCATCCTTGCCAAGCAGGCACTTGTGCCACTGAGCTATCTCTGCAGCCCCTCAGGCACTTTGTGAGTGTGACAAAATAGTTGCATTATGTTCATAATTTTGAAGTGGTTTGTTAACTGGCAACAGAGAAACAGAACCGTACACCAAGGACTGGCCCACAGGAGGGCATTCAGAAAGGGGCCCCAGGGGTCGCTACCTGGAGAGAGTAGCCCTATTTCTAGCATTTAATTTTAGATTGGAAGAAACGGAAAGCCCCTGGTGAGTCTCCTGCTGGCCAGGTGCAGCTGGGCAAGCATAGGGAGTTTGGAGGGGGTGAGACTCAGCACTCCCCTTGCCCCCCCAGATGCCTGCCTTTCAGCCTCCCAGCTGGGCCTGGGGCTGCCTCTCTGTGTATTGAGGGGAACAGGACTGTTTAGTCTGCTGGGCACATTCCTGGATTTTTAAAATAAATATCAGATTATGAACAACTCAGCCCAGTCCTGCCATTTGGCCAGCGTCTTCTGAGTCCCTTAGGAGGGAGTGGCAGGAATGGAAGACTGGAAGCCATTGCTGGAAAATGGGGAGGCTGACGGTACGTATGCTTCTAGCCCTTTCTGAGTTCCCTGGGAGGGTTTACGGCTACTACTACTACTACTACTGCTACTACTGATCACTAGCACTTATCAGGAGCACAGGCCATGTGCCAGACAGCACGGGAGCTAACGTAGATTGTCGTCTCCACAACACTCACATTCTCAGGCCCATTATACAAGATGAAGCAGGTTTAGAGCTGTTAAGTAACTTTTTCAGTCATATACCATGTGATTGGCTATGCTGGGGAGGTGAGTCTCATGTGCACACCCCAGCTCTTAACCATTGGGCTGCTTCTCCACTACTCCAGGCCTCAAAATAGATGAAACTGGAGAATCCCACACCCCCACCCACACCCAAGACACCCACCCATCACCGGCCTTTCTGCTGTTCCCAGGGCTCTTTTTAGCCTGCATGGAGCCGTTCTCCACTGTGACTCCCTTTTTCCATTTCACCCTTCGCTGGATCATTTTATGCCTCTATTCCCTCTGCTAATTCAAACTAATTAAAGTATAAAATAGAATAATTGCTTCCACCCCTATACTCTTCCCATCTACTCGAGGTACAGAGCTATATTCCCTTTCTGGGAGCGGCCAGCCTGACGAGTTGGGCAGGAACCCTGGCTATCCCGTTTCTTTTCATCTTGTTGCTGAAGTTTTCACTTGGCTCTCCGCCTGACTTTCTCTGAACTCCGTCTGACTTCCATTAGATGCTGAGGATACGAGAGCAACTTGTATTCCTGCTTGCAACATCTGTTGACTCTGCTGATGGTTGGAGGTCTGATGACTCTGCTTTCTGGGGAGGAACCAGGTACCCTCTCAGGAACACCTGGGTCATCCACAGTAGGGCTGGGAAATCTGCTCTGAAGTACCCCCTGGGACTGGTGGCCATGGATCCATTAGCAGTACATTAACATTGACTGGCAGTGGCAGTAACGACCCAACACTTCCATTAGTCCTATTTCTTAATTACGTTTAGTTAATTGAGAGAGAGACAGAGACAGTGAGAGAGAAAGAGACAGTGAGAGAGAAAGAGACAGAGGGGGCTGTGCCTATTTGATTGTTCTAGCTTTGTAAGGACATGAAAACCTTCAGGCAGAATAAGATTTGGTTCTACTCCTGTTGGCAGCCCCAAGGCTATAACAACTGCCATGACAGGGAAGGGATGGAAGAACAAAGTCACTGGGATGGAAAAAAGAAGGGAAGAAATTAGGTTGCCCAGCGATTTGCTATCGGTTGAAGTATGGGGAGCCTACTCTCATGATGCCTTAAAGACTGCAGGATTTTTACAGAACTCATCTTAAACGGCTGCCTCTGTGGTCTGGATACAGTGGGAGTGTGTCCTCCATCATTTCATGTGTTCGCAGGTGGTGTGAAACCATGATTAGAAATCACAGAGAGCACTGACTTTTGAAGAGAATGAGGCAGTGGGCCATTCAGTTTGGGCTTTCAGCCTCCAAAGTCATAGCTGAAGAAACTTTGTAACTTTATTAGAAGTCACCCAGTCTCAGATATTTTGTTACAGTAATGGAAAATGGACAGAGACACTGGCGCAACCCAGGAATATACGCATCGATAACCAAACCAGCACTGCTACAGTTTCTAGAGTGTTCTTTATCCAGCAAAGAAGATCATAGGAACACTCAGGACCTCATAACTTCTCCTGAGGTCCTGGTCTAACCGCAAGCCTATCTATGGTGCTTTGCATCATGTCTTCTTCAGCGAGAAAAGAGCCTGAATCCCACTATCCTTAAGATCTAAAAGTTGGATCCATCATCTCTTTTTTGGGGGGCAGGAAAACAACACTTGTTATGCACTGATTTAAACTAAAAAAAAAAAAAAAAAAAACAACAACCCAGTACATCATCTCTATGTTTACAGGAGAGCAGCCAAAGTCCTTGAGAAGTTAAGGGCCAGGTCCCCTGGGGGTTGGGGGTGGCTCACGTGGAGCCACTCGCCTCACCACACCTGCTGCTCCCTAATCAGCCACTCATCTCCACATGCTAAGGAAGGGGATCCTGATGCTCAAGGCTGGGAGGGGCACTACAGAATACCAATGACACATACTTACATGGAATGTGAGGCAGAATAGAACAGAATAGAAAGATGCTCCCTATGTCTTGTCCCAGCAGGGTCTCACACTGACCTGTGTGCAACATGCTATGGTTAAGTGACTTGTCCATGGCCTCTTCTCTACAGAACAGTGAGATGGGACCTGAACCAGACCTTTGGATTTTAAGGACAGTTCTGTGACCTGAAATAATGCCTCTGAGAAATAAAGGGAGACACTGACGCTGTGACACTTCTTTTTTTTTTGATGCTGTGACACTTCTCCTGGTTATCACAAAACTAGACCCTCAGAACCCAGGTCATCTGGCTGCATTTCTAAGGACTTTTCTCCTGTCACCCATTAGCCTGCCTCATAGAAAAGGCCGGGGTTCTCCATGAGTACTCTGCTCAGCTGGCCTCAGACAGATGGGCCTCTTGAGCTGCTCTCACCCTCAGCCCTGACCTCAGCCCCTGATAAAGTCCCCAGGCCTCCTCATTTTCTATATTATATATCCTCCTAGGCAACCAGCCCCCAGAGCTCCATCACACATCTGCCTTGGACTTGGCCTCCTGATTACAGGTCCACCTACTGTGTGAGCTCCCCTACTAATATCTCACTTAACCAGAGGCAGCCTGTGGCCTTGAACCCAGCTCTTGCTATATCTGCCTTTTCATGACTAGCTATTAGTTACGTGCTCTCTTTGGTGCAGGCTGCACTGTGACATAGGTCACGCTAAGCAGATGAGGGTACAGAAGAGCGTATTTATACATGAGCTGCATGGACACTTGGTGTGGCTGAGGCTGATGCTCTCAGAGGCAAGATCTGACAAGGACCCAGGAGGTCACTGAGCACCTTGAAGTCTACTTGCAGTTCTCCAACTGCAACTCAGCTCCTCCTTTGCTCAGTACATTTTGAATGCATTTTTAAAAAGCCAAAATTTATGCCTTGGCATCTTTTCAGTCCCCCCAAGGCTCAGTGATGACTTCTCTTTGTTGTTTTTGCTTTTTCAGTTCACTGGGCTTGCGGAACCCAAGAGGCTGCTCTTACTCTGAGCTCTTTCTCTGGTCACCAGCTGTACCTGGTGTCTCTTAAAAATGCCACACAGAATGTGGGTGTGTTCAGTCCTCCTGACCCCACTTGTACCTGCTTATAATGGGGTATCATATGTGTGTTCATCTTTCTATCTATATATTCTCCTGCAGAAGTGTCAGGGGTGGTGCTCATCAAATGCTAACACAGTGCTTCGTTTTGCACAGTGACAATCTGGTGCTGCATTTTGGATCGTGGGATTTGGTGACTTGTGGCTGTTTTCTGCTTGTAGTGTTTGAATTTCTATGGTGATTGTTTACCATTTTTATCTAAAAATAAGCTTCTGTCTGACAAAGCAGACTATGGAGGAAAAGCAGAGCACTTGTAGACGTTAATTTGATATTAGAGGTGTTAGGGTACATGTCCGACATGGGTTAGATCTAAAACATAACTCAAAAGTTTTATGTATCCAGAAGTGGGAGTTTTGGGAGGTGATCAGAACATGAGGTTTCTGTACTCATCAGTGGCCCAATCAATCCATCGGGGATTAATCAATTCACTGAAAAGTCTGTAGACCAATGTGCTGTAGGAGGTGGGGCGTGGTTGGAAGGAGTGTGACCCGCAAGCGGGGAGTCTTGTGCCCACTTCCTCAGTTCTCCCTGCTTTCTGGCCACCACGTACTGAACAGGCGCCCCTGACGGGCCCTGCAACCATGCTGTTCTGCCTTGGAACCAGCTGACTAAGGACGGAAGCCTCTGACACCCTAAGCCAAAGTCAACTCGTCTTTCTCTAAATGGCTTGCATTGAACATTTTGTCCCAACATTGGAAAACGACTAATGCAATGTCTCTTACCCTCTTTAGATTGTAACCAAAATGAAAGTAACGGATCAAGTCCCATTCATTTTCATGTTTGCCTGGTTCTTTGTTCCCAATAAATGTGTGCCCAGTAATGGTCTCTTCTAGACCTACTTTACCAGGACTTTTATCAGGACCATATTCCACTGTGTATTTTCAAACCTGTTTTACCCACTTGAAGGTAGGCAAAGGTTCCTCCAGCTCTACCAAATTCCCATCTGGACTTGATTATACCTCAACTACAGAGACCACACAAAGAAGGTGAAAAAGACAGGTGGGTTCAAGAGGATCTGGATGTAATTTGCATGCCATTAGCATATGATTTGTGTCATCTAGCCTCAAGAAGCAATTTTCAAGTTAGAGCTGCCTCAGTGCCTCTCTACTGCTGTCATGTGCCCATCTGCCTCTTCCTTACTCTTTCTGCTCGTTGCTCTTCTTGGATTCAGACTCCTTACATTTGAAAAGGAAGGAGTAAAGAACTCTGGGAAAGGTGAAGCCCATCTGGGTCATGGCTCCTTGCAGAATAACCACAAGGACATCCGAGATGGGAGCCACTGGCCCTTCAGCTGCAGCCAGTCTCCTCAGCTGCTGAGGCAGGCCCACAGTCTTACTTCTCCTTCCTTGCATTTATCTGAGTCATCCCGCTCAGGGAAACAACAAGACACAGCTGGCTGCTGAGTGACTGTGAAGCCACTGCCTAGGGAGGGGAATGGACTAGCACTTGCTAAGTTCTTTGCTTAGTCTTCTGGACCCCGGTGATCTGGAGAGCCCCGTCTTCTTTCACTGCACCACGGGCTCCCTCTGAACTGGCCTGCTCTGCTCACACAGTTGGAGCAAAAGCAATCTGGGGGAATAACATCCCTCTCTCCATCCAAGAGCCTGGGAGGCTTGGTCAAATGCCACCCAGCAGAGGACAGATGTAGGCTTTGAGGACCCCCACTCCTCTGCAGGCGTAGTGTCAGCCTTCCAGAGCCGACCACCTTATGCTCAGCCCTGGTCGAAGACTCAGGCAAAGATTTTATCTTTTTCTGGGGCTCTGTCTTGGGTCTGTCTCTCCCAGGAGCCAGCCCAGCCCAGAGGCCTGGATTATTTATACCGCTTTGGCACCCTTGAGCAGCAGACTCTGTGGGCCCGATAGCAGTAAATCTACCTCCTAATCACACCAAGCTGCTTCGTGCAGTCTGGCCGGTTCTTGTGGGCTGTTCATCACTTGCTGAGACAGGGGCTGTGGACAAGGGAGAAGCCTCCGGGAAGTGGCTGGCCCCCCTGCAGTGGCTTTCCTCTGGCTCCCTACAAAAGCCTGCAGGGACTCAGCCTCTCTCAGGGCCCCTGGGCACCAAGCCCAGATGCCTCTTTTGTGAGATGGAAAAACTTCTGAACAAA
The DNA here is from genome assembly GCF_000260255.1 of Octodon degus. Classification (NCBI taxonomy): domain Eukaryota; kingdom Metazoa; phylum Chordata; class Mammalia; order Rodentia; family Octodontidae; genus Octodon; species Octodon degus. The sequence goes on from NW_004524707.1 coordinate 3,249,003, forward strand.
GGTGACGGATTACCAGAGGTGTCCTGGAGCCTGGAAAAGAGGGGTGGGTGTGAGTACTCACCTGCCTTTCAGACATGATGTACAGGTAGCGCTGATCAATGGAGAAGGCCATGTCGCGGAGGATGGGGCTCCCGTCTTTGAGCACAGAGACCATCTCGTACTGGACCCCACCGTGCGGGGGGCCATCAGCTCGAATCTGCAAGAGAAACCAAGGTGTCCTCAGTATCTACACCAGCTTTCCCCAGTCTCCCTAGAGGAGGCAGCTTCCTCAACACAACCGCTACTCCCTCCAACTGCTACTCTGTAGAAAGAAGAGCCACTTACTCTAAACGCCCCAGTTTCCATCAAGAGGAATCTTTTCCCAGTAGTGTAAGTGTGCTGGGCTTGGGATCACGGATGGCGGTTCATCTGTGTGTGCGCTTATGCTTGTAGGAATGATTTTGAACATCCATATGTGGTAATTCTTGTGTGCATCTATTTATACTTATGGTGCCCTGGGATTGGGATGCATGCGCATGCAAGTGAATGTGTGCTTATGCACACTTGCTAGGTTTGCGGTGGAAGGGCCAACAACTCCACAGTATCCTTGCCCCAGACAGACACTGGGAAATAGTGAATAATTATAAAGCTGTCAAAAAGCTGGTCACCGAGAGAGTCAAGATGTTTAGACCTCTAGACAGGGGCTCTGACGGCCTACAGGCCCACTTAGTGAGCAGAGGGAATCCCAGTTCAGTCCCCTGAGCCCACTGCAGGACAATCAGAAAGCCTTGTCTTTCTCAGCCATGGTTGCACAGTTGAATCATATGGAAAATGTTTGAAAAATACAAGCGCCAGGGCCAGGTTTATCCATCAGAAGCTCTGTGGGTGGGGTCTACACACTGTCATGAGTTTTAAATGCTTCCCACATGAATTAAATGAGCAGCCAGGATTGAGAAGCATCAATATAATCCAGCATTCTCAAGCCAGTATACCCCAATGGGCGAAGGCCTTGTTATATCCAAGGCTGGGGCAGCCCCAGCATTTGGGGTGGGGATGGGGGGAACCTGATGCACACATTTCTATCAAAGTCCCAGGGACTGCCAAGGTTTTTGGTGCAGGGGCCTGAGGAGCGTTGGGCTGACATCGGCGTACACCACACTGAAACTCCAAGGAGAGAGGTCCTAAGGTCATGCACACAGTTCAGGGAAAAGAGCCCCAGGCTCTAACACGCTCCATCCCCATCTTCCTTTCCAGCCTCATGGCTGACCTTTGACCAGTGTTCCCTGCCCTACCTAGTGTTCTTTGTCCTCTGCACACCTAGCCGCACATCCTCTAGCTCAGGACCCACCTCCTCCAGGAAGCCTTCTCAAGGTTTCTATTTTTATTTTACAGAGAATAAAAATATAGTTAAAAAAATTAGAGATGATACAGAATTTCGCCAGACAAAATAATAGGATTTCAACAATGGTTGTCATATTGCATAATGTTATCTTCAAATTAGTTGTTTAAATTACTAGATGTAAGTGTGCAAAATTGGTTAAAAACAGTTATAAGAAATTAAAAAGAAGAAAAAAATGTAAGCACTAACTGCTCCTTTCAAAAGACCAGCAGAAATTAGCAGTATAATTATACAAGCTATCCTGCATATTTATATAAATATATCTTCTTTCTTTCTTTCTTTCTTTCTTTCTTTCTTTCTTTCTTTTTTTTTTTTTTTTTTTCTTTTCTTTTCTTTTTTCTTTCTTCCCTTCCTTCCTTCCTTCCTTCCTTCCTTCCTTCCTTCCTTCCTTCCTTCCTTCCTTCCTTCCTTCCTCCCTCCCTCCCTTCCTTCCTCCTTTGTTTCTCTTTCCTTATCTCAGTTGTTCCTTCCCTCTGAACAGATTCTTTCCCTTTCGCAGTATCTATTGTGCCTTTCAGATTTTATTTACTCTTTCAGGTTCTTACACTAGCAAGCCATATGATGTTTGCACATACAGTTCTGATTTACTTCACTTATGAGTATAGTCTCTAGTTGCATCCATTTTCCTATAAAAGCCTCAAGTTTACCTTTTTTTATAGCTGAGTAATACGCCATTGCATAAAAGCACCACATCTTTTTATCTGTTTCTCAGCTGATGGGCGTTTGGGTTGCTTCCAAGATTTATCTGTGACGGATTGTGCTGCTACACACACGCGTATGCATAGGTCTAATCCATTGCTCCTGTGCTGATGCCTTTTCTTCCCCAGCCATTTAGTCCCAGGATTACCACTACTGCTTTGTTCTCGGTATGTGTTCTCACTACGGGGGTCTGGCACCCAAGTGAGTTGCTCTGTAATCACTTCAGGTGCACGTAAATTCTGTCAACATTTTGAGGGTGGGGATGTGTTATCTGGTTCTCCCACATCGCTCTGTGGAGGTGCATGGGGCTGGAAACCCAGTGCGAGGTGGATAAAGAGGCACACTTGAGACATGCTGCGGAAGGACGTGAGCTGTGAGCTGACTGACAAGGCATCCAGGACACTTTAGTACTAAGTTAAAGTGAGAGCAAAAGTGAAGATGAGGAGGATGGGCCCCCTTCCTCACACCCTCTGCACCACTCTTGTCCTAATGTCTCCTCCCTCTCCCTTTTCTCCTCATCACACTGAGCCTTCCAGAGGCCAAGGGACTCACTCATCCCATGGACCAAGCTGGGTGCTCAATCCTGCTGTCAACATGGAAGCTGGGATGGATGGAGGAGCCTTTGGTTCTTACGGGCAGAGTCAAGGGGGTCACCAGCATCATTTATTCCAGGGTTGGGAGCATGGGGCCAGGGCTTCCATTCCTATTTCTCTACTCTCCTGAGAATTGGCAGACTTGAGGGACCAATTCAGGGCATGGTCTGCACCCATGGGGTTGGGCTGGACTAGGGAGAGTGGGAAGTGGATGGTGACCCACTGCGGGCTTCAAAGCTCTGGGCCTGGAGTTCTCAGTGGCAGAAACAGCAGATTCCCACCTGAGGCTCATGGGCCTCAACTCCAGGGTCAGGAGCAGTAGGTCAGGCCTTGTAGGGACCACAGGACATTTTCCTCCTCATCTCATAGCTAGGGGTTCTGGGCTTGAAGTTAGAAGGATATTTCAGCCAGTCCTACCCTACAACACCTTGGTTTCTCTTGGCCACTCCAACCCCAACACCTCTGTTCCTTCCTCTAAACTCCCTGACTTTTTCCTACCTCAGTAGTGGGCTTTCCACGAGCTGTTACCATGACAACCATCACTGAAGCCCCTCCTTCTGGGAGCCTGGTCAGGGAACTGTTTGTTTCCTCTTTTAGGGGAAGGAAGCCTCTAGGAGCCAGACTTGGATGACATGGGGTATGGCATCTACCATCTACTCCAGAGCAATTATAACTGTGAGACTCAGCAAAACAGGTCTCTATTTGGGAGAAGGTCCCTAAATTAAAGTGGCTTTCCTTAACGTTCAAAGCAGCATTCTCCTGTAGATGCACAGGCCCAAGTTTCCACCAGGCCTCTGCAGAAATGAAGCAGGCCCAAGTACAGGGTGCAGCGGGGTGCTGCGACTTCTGGCCTCAAGTAGCTGGTTGACCTTTCCATGAGCCTGGGCACAGGCCTGGATCCTCAGGAAGATCTGGACATGAGGTCAGAGGAAGAAGGAAAGCTACAGATCTGGCCCTCCCTGTGGTCCCTGGGACCAGGTGGTAGTCAGGTTACAGCTGAAACTGAACCAAAGGCAACCTATGAGCCTCCACTGCTGCATCCAGTTAGGACTAGTTCCAACCAGTAGCTTCTTAGTGGATCAGAGACCTACTCAGAAGCATTTAAAAATTCCTTGTCTGCAATCTCAATCTTTTAATAAACCAGCAGAAGCCAGAATCAGTTCTGTAACTCTCCAAGGCAGAGCTAAAACTAAACCAGAACAGAAGATTTTGTTGGTACTGAATTTCAACTAAGTTCTTCCATCACAAGAGAACCACAGACTGCAGCCATAGGGCTTTGAAGCTCATAATCAAACTCTTTCATTGCCCTGGGTCAAGGGTGGAATGGGGGCTCCATCTGACTCCAGCCTGGTTGGTCCCGAGCAAGGCAGGTGGCCAAAGCACAGCTCCCAATGGCCAGGAGAGCTATGAGCTTCCAAGTTGTCCTCTATTCTTCTCAGATATAGGATACCTAATAGTGAGGGGCTGTCAGGAGGTCTGAAAATAAAAGCAGGCATCTGAAAGCCAACCTTATTGGGTCTACTCTGTGGTGGGAGAGTGACAGCTTTCCTCAGTGTTCAAGCGTGCCTTCCCAGGGCCAGGTGTCAATGACCACAAGCACAACAATCAATTGAAATAAACCACAAATCCAGAGCAAAAGCATGGCATTAGCAGGCCAGGCAGCACATGTCTCAGTGTGTGCCCGGGTAGCAGGAGGAGCTGGGGAGAGAACAGAAGACAGAAGTGGCGGGGACAGGTGGGCTGAGTCACCTAGCATGGTTTTCTAGCTGGTGTCTTGCCCTGAGAGAGCCTGTTCTTGGGGACATGTGGAAGCTCCTGGGCCATTTTGCTAGGATAGGCTCAGGTGGGGGCTGGCTTCACAGAGCAGTGTGGCCCTGTCTGAAGGCAGTTAGACAGACTTGATGCATTTCCCCAGGGCCCTGTTTATCTAATTAACTTTTTCATAGCGACAATATATAGCATTTACAATATTCTCAGAACTATGGAGATCTGCTTCCAACTGCAACCAATCCAACTCTTACAAGGACTCCTGACATAGAGCTACTGCTGTCCCATTTCATAGATAAATCTGATGCCAAGAGAGTTAGGTAATTTTCCAAAGACTACACAACTGAAGAGTGACAGAACTAAGATTTGCACACAGAGCTCCAAATCTCTGTCCCTGCGTGACCTTCCACAAAGGCAAGCATCGCTATTTTTCTGAGATCTTTGAGATCTCAGAAGGTCAAGTTCCCTCTTACAATTATTCTTTGAGACCTCTACCCAGTGGCATGATCACTTGGTGTTGAGGGCAAAAATAAATTCAACCTAATTCGAAGGCTGAAGTTGAGGGCTAAGACTCAACTGAACAGGGCTGGCTTTGGGGCAGAGGCCTGTGAGGAGAGGCCTTGCAGAGATGACTGTCCAGATTTCCAGGCAGGAGGGCGCCCCTGGAAATGAGAATGGAGTGGTCACCCTCTTAGTATCCTTCATTTCAATCACGGCTATGTCGGTACAAAAATTAATGGCAGCCTCTTTACTTGAACATCGAATTCAAATCAGCGTATCCAATTAACTTGCTTACCTGTGGGTCCTGCAAACTCTTTTTCCTTCGTATCAATTTCTTTTCCAGTTGGCTCTAAATTAGAGGGCCCTTACCTGAGGTTCAGCACCCTAATAGGACTATTCTTAGCAGTGTAATAGTGGTTGTAATCATAATGTTTTACGCAAGTGCTGATGAAGAACAGTACAGTTGGGGGTCTCTTGTCCCTTGGTAGAAAATAGGCTGGTTTGACAGGCACCACAGTGCAGAGGGAGGCACCAGCTCCCAACCTTAAGCATTCTTACAAGCTGGTGGTGTGACTACAAGCAAGCTGCTTCTCTGTTTACGTAATCATTCTTATAGCTACAAATGGGGCAGTAACTCCTGTTTCTTCTAGTGGAAAAGATACTGTTAAAATTAAATGAGTTATCAGCCACAAATTCAGGCTGTTCCATACTTATGTACTATGTGAACAAGGCCTGCACCATGAGCCAAGGGGATACACAGCATGGGATCCCTTTGAGGCACCCATGAAGGCACCTCCTTTGTGGTCTTCACCCACAGAAGGCTGGCCTATGAGAAGAGGTTCACATGGAGACTCTAAGGGACAGCACAAGAGTGGTCAGTGCCTCATCTGGCCACTGGAAGAGGCTCCATGGAAGGCTTCCTGGAGGAGGTGAGGCCTAAGCAGAGAGGCAAGGGTGCAAATAGAGTTCTTTTTTATCTTATTTATTTATTTATTTATTTATTTATTTTTTGGTGGAACCAGGGATTGAACTCAGGTCCTTGCACTTGCCAGGCAAGCACTTATTCTACTGAGCCATCTTCCTGGCTCCCAAATAGAGTTTTTGATATAAAATGTAATCAAAATATAAACGTGGGATTGTTATACCTGAGGCCAGATTTCTTAGAAACTTGCTCTCTTGGACAAGATCACTTGGGAGGGAATACAACTTTTGACCCAGAGTGGTTGAGGAAGATTCAGCAATGATTTTAGAGGTCTCAGTGTCTTCTGTCCTGAGATTCCCTTGGGAAGAGCCCTCCTGTATCACCCAGGTCTCTCTGTTGCAGTGCACGAATGTGTGCAGATGGGGGCGCCTGTGCCGTGCGTGGGATGTGCGGCCTCTGTGAGGCGTGTGCTGTGTGGACGTGTGCGCCTTCAGGTCGTTAGAGGGGGCAAAGGCGGCGAGGACCCTGGTTGCTCACACGGAGGTGGAAGCACATTAATGAGCGAGCACCTGTGTGCTTAGTGCTGCAAGAGACGATTCACGCTGAAGTTTATTTTTGTACAGCTTCACGAACTGGGTTATTTATAGATTGAAAGCCTTGGTAAATTCAGACTCTGAGATTCTTTCCCCTGCTCCTGCATGTGTGTGCGTGTGTGCGCGTAGGCGCGAGCGCGCACGCACACACACGCAGCAGCAGCAACTTGCTGCACCAAGAGGTGAAGAGGAAACTGAAATCAGCTCACAGAGTTACAGCTCAGCAGGCTGGGGCTCCCTGGAGGGCAGTGAGGAGGCTGGCCTTAAATGTCTGGATAATTGGAGGGAGACTCCAGAGCTTGGAAGATGTGGCCTGTGGATGGCCTGAGCCAGGGGAGGAGAGCAAGAGGGGAATACAGGGCCAAAGGTCCCTCATGCCCACATCCATGACGAGGAGGAAGGTCACTAAGACGTGATAACTTTAAGAACGCACACGCGCGTGCGCACACACACACACACACACACACACACACACGCTTCCAAAGCTAGTCCCCAGCGAGTTGTCGGTCAATCACCGGGACTCTGACACTAGAGGTTGACATTTCCTGGTACAATTATTTCTATTTCTGTGCATGTTAAGAATCTGCCTTATATTCAGCTGGGGGTGGGAGCAGTGCTCGCAGAGGGCCGCACGGGCTAGAGACTGGCAGATCTGAGATGGGCCTGGTGGTGGCTTTCTTCTGGACTGTGGGAGAAGTCCACTGCTCCGGACCGGTGCATCTCGAAGTGTGAGAATTAACAGCCTGGTAAGAAGGGCAACAGCCACGGTGACTATTACTGAGTGCCTGTCCTGAGCAAGGTGGTCAGGTGCCAGAGAACGGCTGGGGGGTGGGCTCTTTCTTTTTGCCTCCCTCCCTCCGTTTCTCTCCCCCTCCTTCCTTTCCTCCCTCTCTGCCTCCTTTCCTTCTTTTCTTTCACAGTACTGAGGACTGGACCTAGGGACTTCACACTGAACTATATCTCTAGCCCTTAAAATATTTTTTTGTACCAGGAATTGAACTCACAATGTCGGGCTTGCCAGGCAGGCATTGTGCTGCTGGGCTATATCTCCAGACCTAAAAAACTTTTTAAAAATTGAGATAGGGACTTCCTAAGTCACTGAGTTGCCCAGCCATAATCTTCTTAACCCAGCCTCCCAGAGTGCTACGACAGTTTTCTTTTTCTAAACTACAGCTTCTTTGCTCTTCATTAGCCAGAAGAGGGTGGCTAAAGCACCTGTCTATGGCACTCCTAGAACAGAAAGGACTGGGCCCTACTGTGCACTTTCCTTATGCATGCTTAGTGACAGACTGCTGCGCACACAGGCGCCAGGTCTCTATCCATAGGGCTTTTCTTTCCACCTCTCAGGGGAGACTAGCAGAAAGACCTAGAAACAAACAAATAAACAAACAAGGATCCAGGGCTCTTGGTTCTACTTCTGTGTGGATGGCTTTGCATTGCAAGGCCCAGAGAGGGACAAGGACATTACCAGGTGGACCCTGCTGAGTAATTCAGGAACCTGACCCACCCTTAACCACCGCTCTGGGTCTAGGTTTGGGCAGACCAGGGGCTCCAGGAAAAAAGCAGCAGCCAGGGGAAGAGGAAGCACTTGACTGTTCTGGGAAACAATAAGATAAACACAGCGAGGGACAGCCTGAGCATTAAGCAGCCTTGGAAGAAATCAAATCACGCAGAGGCCAAGCAATAATTCACATAGAGCGTACAGAATTTGGGGTGGGGGCAGCGCAGTGAGGTGGTAGGAGGAATAAATAAAGAATAATGAGGAACTTCTGCCAAACTGAAATCTTTGTTTACCCAGTGCTCCCGCAGTGGGGGCCCCTCGGAATCTCCATTTAAGGTGCTGCTTGCAGATTTGGTGCCTGATAGTTTGAGATAGAATGGAAGTGCTCTTGTGCTTTGCCCACAGAATGATTCAGAGGCAACTTCAGCAGGTCCAGGAGAAGGAAAGTACTCTGAAGGGGGCTAGAAGTCATGGGAGCAGGAGTGTTGACCCACAGGTCAGCTCTTGGGAAAGGCCCCATTCCCGTCCTCGGGTGGGGGAAAGAGAAAGAAACCAGTGCTCCCTGGAACTAGGGACACAGGGTTTCAAGAAGCTTCCCTGCTGTATGATTTCAATGTATTTATTGATTGTCAGTCCAACCAATGTGCCAAGGGATGGGGGTGTACACGGCATAATTTCCCAAGCTCCATGAGCAGAATAATTCCCTGTTGTGCAGAATAAGCCCCGTCAGGTGTTTAGGGCTGATCACACAGCTGGTAAGTGGAAGTACAGAACTCAGAGCGGGGTTGGCCTGGTCCCAGAGGCTGCTGCACTCTCGCTTTCTGTCCTGCTCTGGGGCCTTGATTTTCCCTCAAAAAGGAGGGTGATGCCTGCCTCCAGAGTGAAAAGTATCTCTAAATGGTGCCAGGGGACTGTGGGGTAAATCCTGGGGGAAGAGAATATAACACAAAGAAGGCCACCTGCGGTTTGGAAAAGGAGCAAAGCGTGGGGAGTTGGAGAGGGTTATTTAATTAACTCATTCTTTTCAGTGACCCACAATTGCTCTGTCTTGTCTAACCTGGAACTGTAACCTTTCGCTTTCATTAACACTGAAGATGGTATTTTCAGCTGTAGGGACAGGGAGGTCTAGAGCTCTGAGCACCACTACCTGACCTTGGCCCTGTGTCTGGAGGCAGAAGACACCCTGAGATTTGAAGAGGAGAAATCAATTTTAAAAATGCACATGGCAGACACACTACAGTGCAGAAAACACATGGGACTGGAGAGAGGCGGAGACACATCCGTGCTGCTGTCTCCCTTCTTGTTGCTGGCGGGCTGGGCCTGAGTTTTTATTGCCTCTTATCTGTGCTGCTGCAATAACCTGAAAAATCTCCCTGCCTCCAGCACATTCCTCCTCTAATCTATTCTACCAAACACTGCCAGATTAATCTTCTTAAAACACTTATTTGATCCTGCCTTTTCTGTATGCAAAAACCTTAAATTTCAGGTGTTTGTAATTTTCTTTCTCTTGCTTATCTCAGTCTTCTAATTTTTAAAATGATGAACACACATACTACTTTTGGAATATTGAAAAAAAAAGTCGCTGTAGGCATTCATGCACATATACAACACCCTTAATTGCCATCCCTGAAAATTTAGAAAAGTTCACATCTGTTAATTTGTCATTCAAGGGTTTAACTAACGTGGTCTTTACACAGCTTTCCAGTTCTATCCTGCCTTATTGTTCTTCATGACTTCCCTTGATCATTTATCTTGCCTCCTACATCCTTCCTTCAGCATCTAGCCCTCTTCTGCAAGAGATGCCTCTACACTCAGCTTGCCTAGTGCTGTGACACACACCTGACACCCACAGCTTCAAGGAAGGGAGGTTTATTTTGGCTCACAGTTGTGGAAGCTTCAGTCTATGGTTGGCCTGCTCCAGGCAGAAAGAGTGTGGTGTAAGGGAAAAGCTATTCAACCCATGGCATCTGTGAAACAGAGAGAGACCCTGAGAGCAGCTGGCTACTGGCTGTGGTCCCCAGAGTCACACTCCCTTGACCCATTACCTCAAACTAGGGTCAACTGGACTCAGCAGAACAGCCCATTCAGTTCTGAACTCATGAATGGGTTAGTTCCTTCACAGTCTAATCATCTCTCCTCTGAATCCGATCAAGTGGATAATACAGATGAATGGGCACACGGTCTTTGAATGGGAATCTCATGGCATCTGGCATGTCTCTTGATGGAGCTATGTGTGAATATACAGTTATCTTTTCTAAGATTAAGAATTTAGAGAACAGACTGTTTTGAGTAGTGTCATGGCTTGTATGTTGAAGTGCCCCAAGACTTCAGGTGCTCATAGGTGGAGCTTCTGGCAGGTGCTGCTAGGGTGTATAAAATGGATTAAGGGTGTGTGATAAATCAGTCCACTGATTGGTTGAGCATAGTTCTGGGTGTGGCTAATGGCAAGCCCCACCCTAGGTGACTGTTATGGTTTGTGTCTGGTTGTCCCCACAAAGCCTCATGCAGTCATGGGGTAGACTTCTAGAGTTTGTGATTAACTCATGATCCACTGGGATTATGGGTCTGAGTGCTGCTGGGATTATGGGTGTAAATGCTGCTGCTGAGATTATAGATGTGAGTGCTACACCCAGCCTGGTGCAGACAGCCTGAATGTAACATAAGGGAGAGAGATTATCTCCCTGTTGCCATTGTTGCTGCTACTCCTACCGTTTGCTTTTGTGTTTTGCTGTTTTCTGCCACCATGAAACTGCTGCCCTCTGCCTTGGAGCCAGCTGAGTACCAACTGAAAGCTCCACAGACTGTGAGCTAAATAAAACTTTCCTTCCTTCATTTTAGGTGTTGAGTATTTTGTCCCAGCAATGAGAGAAGAGGAGCTAAGACAGTGTCTGTGGCACCAGCCAAATAGGTGTACACCCCAAGCAGAATAAAAGAGAAGGGGAGGCGTGCTGCTCCCTGCTTCCTGACTCCTCTGCAAGGCCTCCCTGCCCTGCTGCCCTGCTGCCTTGAGACCACTATGGAATGAAACTTCTATAAACTGTGAGTCAAAAATAACTCTTTCCTCCTTTAACTTTGGGTATCAGGTATTTCATTTCAGCAACAAGAAAGTGCCCAAGACTAACAGCTGCTGTGCTTTGCTATGCACTGTGCTGCCTCGCACACAGTAGGCCTCCAGGCACACAGTAGGCTCACTATGATACATCCTGATGGAATGCGTGCGTCCTTGTTGCTGAGCTTAGGCCAGAGGGCACTGTGACTCATAGGTCACGTGATTTAACCCTCACTGTTACACAGCATGCTAGAGAGGCACTGCTATGCCAGGCAGGGCAGAGGCGATCTCCTTGAGGCCTATAGGGATGAGGTGACTTCCCCAAGGCCACACAGCTGGCAGGCAGAGGAGCCCAGACCTGACTGGGGAAACTTCATTTTTCCCAGGCCTGTTTTCCCATCTTTAGTAAAAGCTGGATTCTCCCGTCCTGCGCCACCTGTCCTCTCTCTTCCAGAACCTGGACTGTAAACACTACTTGCCACATTCGTTTCCAGTGAAATGATCTTCCCGGCTCCCCAGTGCCCTGGTGAGAGCTCTTAAGAAGAAAGTACTACAAACACTCAAGGTGCTGCTCTGAAAAGAAATCCCGGGCCTGCAAGCTGGAGTTCTGTTGGTGGAAGGAAGGTGGCTGAGGTTGGGCTGAGAGGCTGAGACCTGGGTGTGCAACAACAGTGTTGGAGGAGAGGGGGAGGGGAAGAGGCTCTGTCTCCTGCTCGCCCCAGCAGCAGCGCAGGGTGCCCGTGTGCTCTAGCCTATGACTTCCTGGCAGAGCCCAAGGGCAGAAGAGATAGCTGGGGAGGGCCAAGGGCTGTGCAAAGATTCTGGCTGGATGCTGTCGACTTCACACTTTTCCGCAGCTCCCTTCCCATGAGAGGAGCTTTTATAATGAGCTGCTTCATGACAACAGACCCCTAATTAATTCATTGCTATTCTTCTGGGGCCAGATCATTCTAATCAAGGTGGGCTGGTGTGGGGTGCCAAGTGCAGGCTGTCATTATCTGCTTGATGTGCCATGGACAGCCGCTGGCCATGCCTCCTGCAGCCCTGCTCTGAAACTACCCCCAACCCGTCACATTGCTCCCTCTGGCTTGGCCACCTGCTTCTCCCTGCTGCCCACCCCTCCTTGCGCTGATGCCCCACAGCTGCCAGGCATGGTGCCAGCAGCAGCCAGATTGCTGGGGTTTGGTTCCCTGCAGCAGGTGCCAGCATCTCACCAAGAAAGGTGAGGGAAGGAAGGGAGGTCTGGCCTTGGCCTTGGGCGAAGTAACTTTGTATTCCCTTTTCTCTGCACACTGGCAGAATATTGGCCCGGCCAAGCAGCCAGCAAGGGGCAGCCTCTGTCCTGCTGCTGGGGACTCTCTTACTCCTTCTGACCCAAGAGGCACTCCTTACCTGGGACCACAATGTCACCATCCCCAGGGGCAGCTGCACAGGGGCTGAGACTACAGAGTGCTATCACAGGGGCAACAGAGAACAAAAGCAGAGAACATGCAGAGACAAGGCAAGCCAGAGATCATGTGGTCTCGCCTTGGGCAGCCCCTTCACAGGCTTTTTCCTTTTCTTTCTCAGTGGCCCAACCTGACTTTTGTCTACCTGCCCCGAAGGTGCCACCCATCCTACCCCAGCTGGCAACTTAATTCTGGAGTGGGCTGGAGGCCTCTGGGCACTGTGCCGAGGGAGCCGATTCACATTTTTCTCATCTACAAAACTGGGATGAACAATTCTTCCAGCATGACAAGGCTGCAGAGTGAACGGTGAGACAAGGGATGGCAAGTACTCAGGGACCTGGAAGTGAGCAGGATGGAGAGGACGTTCCCACTGACAGACCTCGGCCTGTAGACCTGGGTGGGAGCAGGCTGCAGAGCACGACTGGGGAGGGGAGGGATTCTTCAGGGGGCCATGGGGGCAACTGCCCAGGCCTGTGCTCTGCTTCTTCCAAGGGAGTAGAGTGGGGAAGGGGAGGACAAAGAGAAGGGGGAGGGAGGGAGAGAAGGAGAAGAGAGGAGGAAGGGAGGAGAAGGGAGCAACAGGCTTCCAGCCCGGACCTCCCTCCCGAGAGCTCCCAGCCTCCTTGTGAAGGCAGCCCTGTGACAAGAGCCTGCAGGAAGGGTTTGGCCAGTGTCTCTGCAGGATCTACTCTGGGGTCACCGAGCTTTGAGACCCCTGGTCCTAAACACAGCAGTGCTCAGACTGATACCCCTTTTACTTTTTGAGAGAAAAGCTACAGGGAAGCTCCAGCTTTCACCACAGAGAAGGCACTTCGGGACAAACCTGCCCACGTGTGATCTGCTATTGTGCAAGAGCTGCGAGGAGATGCAGCTCAGCTTTTGTGAGCAAAATAAAGCACCCTCTGCCCCTCCCAGGCCCCCAGACTTCCCCTTTTCGCTTTTAAAAGAGATCCTCTCCAGGGATGGGGATCATTCACAGAACAGCACTTGGCCTCGCAGAGCTTTTGACAAGTTGGTGGTGAGCTGCAAAGAAGCAGGGGAAAGGGTGAGACAGGCGTGTGGCTGGAGGATGACCTAGTGTGCTTCTGGCCCCTGGATATCTGAGGGACTCTGGGCTGGAGCAGAGCTGGCCAGGTGGCTGGGGGTAGGAGGGTGCATGCTCGGAGGCTCCCATACTCACCCACTCCTGCTGTTACCTGCTGGCTGCCTGGGGCTGCCTGACAACCAATCTGGACAAGATGTCCTTCTGGGGGAAGGGAGAGTTGACATCCTTTATTCTAGCAGGCCTCAGAACTCCCACAGACAAGAGGACAAGAGGTGATTGGGGTGGCTTATCGGACTAGAGCTGGAAGGCAGAGCCTAAACAGTGACTCTCCAGGGGAGCAAAGCCCAAGCCTTTCCTTATGGGAAGGGAAACAGGTAGGAGAAAGGAGATTCATGGGCTCCTTTACATCCAAGTGGTGATGTAAACATCCCAGAGGTAAAGGGCATTCGGGGATGCCCATGAAAAGACCTACAGTAGAGTCTCCAGTGTGGCTCTGAGGAGTCCAAGCCATCGGGGAATCAAATGGCTTTGAGGCTTTCTCACAAGAGCCAAAGGGCGGTTAGCCTCCCAAGGGGATCCAGAGAACTTAGCTCCTCATGGCTTACTCAGGGCCAGATGCCCAGTCTGGGAACCCAGCTCCTGAGTCATCCTGGTACGGAGTGTGTTTATCATTAACTGAGCACACACTCTGCACTGGATGTGGCTCTAGGCATCTTGCACCAAGCCCATTCAAAGATGAAAAACTCCGCATGGCTGCAGAGTGAGGCACCTCGCCTTGGGTCACACAGCCAACCAGCCTCACAGACAGCATGGAACCTGAGTCAGTCTGATTATTAATCCATTTGCCTCACTAAAAGACACTCACCTTTGTCTTGGGTATAATGCTAACATCTTACTGTCTGTCATTTTAATGCTCTTCTTCTGCTGCCTGAGCCCTTACCTAAGTGCCAACATAAATTATAAATTCCCAGAGGTAGGAGCTGAATCCATACAGTTCATTTTATTCAACTTTTAGCAGAGTGCCAAACACGACGGGGTGCTTAAAAAAAATTGCATTCTATCCTTGAATCAACTTAGAGCTCCGGAAAGCCACAAGCTTGGACCACAAAAGCTTACCCAGCAAGCCTCCCTTTCCTTAATGGCCTTACACATTTGGTTTTGACTGTTTGCTACTTCATGAGAGTAACTCCTGAATGCCGGTTGTCACATGGATGTTACAGTCTTGGCACTTTATCAGGAGGTAACATGAGATATTGTCATATAAAAGAAACCTCTGATTCTGATGTTGAACTCCTGTCCTGGTTTCCATGCACGGTCTCACTTGATCATAAATCACTTATAGAATGCAATGCCGGGCCATTGTCTCTCCTGAAAAATAGGGACACTTCTAGAGCAGAGGTCTTCTCATGTCCTTCATTTCCTTGAGGATATGGCAAATGGGATGGAGAGGCCAAATCTGAGGGTGGGGTTGGGGCCTGTGCTAACCTCCTTGGGGGCTCGTTTACTCCTGCCTTTTGCAGATTGCCTACTTTAGCTCCAAGCCAGCCATCATTATCGATGTTTGCCAAATCTTTTACCACAAGTCACCTTAACTTTTTCTTCAGAAAAAAGTGGGCTGTTAATGTATACAAATAATTGTGCTCACATTTTCTCTTTGTATTGTGTGAATCTGTACCTTGTTGTATGGGGCCTCCACATACTATCAGATTTTGTAGCGAGAGCTTATACCTTCAGGTCTACAGGTAGCAGGCAGTCAGTGGGTATCTTTAGGGGAGGTGAAGGAAGTGGGATTTGCCACCAACACTCAAAGCTAAAGGCTGACTCAAACTCCACTAAACTAATAAAAACTCATAGGTGCTCTGGATCTATTTGTATGAAAGAAAAAAATGATTAAATTAATGAATGAGTGCTTATTCTTAGCCAAGACAGTCTTCTCATAGGAGAAGAGGCAAGTGCTGTTTGGCATGAGGCCCATCCTCAGGCTGCAGAGGACACTTAAGGTCAGTGGGACAGCCCAGTGAGCATGAGCTTGCCACCGTGTCCCTTCCCGGCCAAGAGCATTGCCCACCTGCATGGTGGGTGGAGGAGCGAGGTCACTGGGTGGGTGCCACAGGGGGCAGGGTGGGAGGAGAGAGGGGAGCCAGGGAGGAGGGAGAAGGAACAAGTACTGGCCTCTGTTGCTCTCGTCCTCCTCCTCCCTATCTCAGAAAGAAAAAGGGGGATGCTCAGAGCGTGTGGGGAGAAATGGTCTTGACACTTGCCTCACTTCATGCTGACCTCCTTCCAACTCCCACTTGTTCTTTCCCATCTCCCTTCCTTATCCTCCTCTGTCTGCCCAAGTTTTTGCACCCACCGGTCTGTGTTTCTGCCATCTGGCCCTAGTTTCACTCCGCCCTCTCTCATTCTTCCAGAGGGAAGCTCCTCCCAGCTGTGGCCCTCTACCCAGGCTCCAGGGTATCCTGTGGGCAGGACACAGCCTAAGCTCCATGCTGCCCTACTCCCACGCTGACCTGCATCCACACCTGGGCTTTCCTTCTAATCGTAGCATCCTTGACAACATTACTTGGGCTAATTTTTCCCTGTAATTAAATGGGAGCCCCCCCACCCCATCTCTAATCTCAGATAATTAGCTCTCTGATCACCAGCGCTGGGCAGGAAACCTCCTATTTGGAGAGGGATTTTGGACAGACAGATTAAGCAAACACCATGCAGGAAGCTGAGTTGGGGAAACAGGCCCTACTCAGAGTTTGTTGTTAAAAGAGATTTGGAGTGGGTGAAAGCGCCTAGTTCCCTCCAGGTGGTCTGGCTGCCTCTGACCCTGTGGGGATTTCTGACAAATGGGCAGCTTGTCTTGGCACTCAGCCAGCTGTGGGTATCCTGGTGAGTGAGCCCCTTCCTGATTACAGAGCACTGTGCTTCCCTGCCTGGGATGAGGACATAGATGGCCCCTCAGTGCTCACGCTGCATGCTGGCTGGTGAGGGTCCAATAAATAGGGTGGGTGCCAATGAAACTACATGACTCCTTCCAAGTCAGTGAGCAGCGCAGTCCCTGTCCTTGTCCCACAGGAGTTGGGGAGGACGCTCTGAAGACAGGTGCAATTCTGCTAGCCACAGCTGCCACACATCAGTGTCACAGGCATGGGCACTGTCCTCTTCTGTGCTCTCATGTGCTCTGGTGATGACATTTGAGCTCTTTGCATTGCATTGTGTCTACCACCTAATTTTCCTAGAAAGATGGAAGACTTAGGTCTCTGACAGCTAAGGGCTGGGGGGGCGGGCTCGTCTGTGTAGTTTGAAAGCCTGTTGATACCTGGGTAGCCCCCAGACTTCTTGCTGCTAGGGATGGGGCTGGCATTCCCAGGTGGCTGGGCATGGCCAGCACTTTTGTGCTGTTCCTCCTTCTGCCTGCACTATCCAGAGCTGTAGCTTTCACAGTCTGTGATTCTCAGGCAGGAAGGGTAAGGCACCAAAGCTGGGAGCCCGTGTGAAGGGGACTTGAGTGCTAAGAGGGTGACCTGGGGGCTGGCACCTGGGGGATCTGCTGCCCACTGCTGGAGGCGCCTGGCCCAGCTCCCCGGCTGTGGCTCCTCCAATGAGCTCAGTGCATGGGGAGGCAGCCTGGCCATGGATGGGTTCCAGATGGGCTATCAGGTTTGCCCACACTCGACTACGAGGCTCCTCTGGTCTCTGTGGCTCCCTCAGCTCTGATTCAGCTGCCTGAGAGGCCCGCTGTGGAATGCCCGTGAAACCCAACCCGCATAGCTCCCCCTTCCATCCACCCCTCTGCTACCAGGCCATCACACCGCTTCCCACTCCTCCTCGGCTTCCCTGGGTTCCCTTCATGAGCATAACCCTTCCCCCTGCCCCTCAAGTAGACAAGGTTGGGACTGGAATCTGGCGGGCAGCTGGGCCTCTGGCTCAAAACTCTGACTCATTTCCCTCTGGGAAGGAGTGTAACATTCTGGGTTCAAGCTCTGGATATCTGAGAACAAGGTGTCTGCATGGGGAACCTGGGGTGAGGCTAAAACTCCTTATGGTCCCCTGGTGGTTGGTTCTGTCAAGCTGGCAGTGATCAGAATGGAACAGAGCACAAAACTAGAGGGACCAGGCAGCAGGTGTGTGGCAGTGCCTTGCTGTCCTGTGGCTCCTGTCTCATTGAATCCAATATGCTGGGGGAGAGACCGGGGCTGAGACCACGGATTTGGCTTCTGTCTTCTCCATCTTGCCACAAACAGTGAGGACCTACTATGCACCAGGGAGGATGCTTTTGCTCTGGAGGTTCAGAAACAAATGCCACACAGACTATGTCCTAGAAGAGAGGGCTGCTTCCTATGCCACATAATTAATAGATGAATTTTTCTGAGAGAGGGCCCTGTGGGCCTTGTGACATAACACTTTCACACAACCTCACTCTTTCCCCACTGTTTAAACACAAGCACAGGAATCAGAAATATAGCTCAGCAGCATAAGCATCAGCTTGGCAAACACAAAGTCCTGAGTTTGATCCTTCATGCTGAAAAAAAAAAGACCACAAGCTCATTCATTATTGTCTTGGAGTGAAAGGAAGAAATTACTGCAAGTGGAGGGGGTAGGGCCATATTAGGATTTTCTGTCTGATATAATGTGCCCCACTTTCCCCTTTGTTACCAGGATTTGGTTTGAGAGTTTCCAGAACCTTCCATGGCTGACTCCTCCACCCGGAGCTGAGCTGTGGCTTCAGGTCTGGGGAGGTGTGCTGCCTGGGTCCTTTGTTAAGGGTGGGCAGGCTGGAGGTGATGCTGCCCTACCCAGGTTGATCAGTGGGTCGAAATTTGCATTTTGCTTCAGAAAACCAGTTTGGGTTCTCTGATGGGAGCAGAGGGCTCTGCTTCCGTGGAGGATGCCCCCAAGGCCAGGCGTCTGAATTCACCACAGAAGGCTTCCTCCCTCTCTGCACCTTGCTGCAGCCCCTCGCTTCCCTCTCCCCTCTCCCCTCTCCCCAGCAGCTGAGGCTGCACTGAGGGCAACCTGGACATGAACATGCCTGCAGAAGAAAAGGCTGCTGCTTTTCTTTCTTTCTTTTTTTTTAATTTTTTTGCTTCTTCAAAGAAGCAGTGAACACCCCCCCCCCCCCAGCCTCTCTGGAGAGTCGGCGAGGAACAGTCTGTCTCAAAATGCCATTAAAACATCTCTCAAATTAAAACCATTCCTGGAACAAGCAACCTCAAGAGGGAGTGCTCTGTGGCCTGGGAGTGGCACTCTCTGACTACCTGAGGGTGCTGCCAGGCTGTGCCTCTGCCCAGGCTCAGGTTCCCAGTTCCCCTCAATGCCAAGAGCCCTTGGGCAGGACATTCAGCTGCCCTGGGCCTCAGTTTTACCCACCCCATTCTATGTTGTATAGCTCATTCTATACAATATAGAATGATCTCTTTCTTCCTTCCCTAATTTCAGCGTGCTTTGCCCTGAGATAATGGTCCAGGTTCGTCTCCAGCCTCTCCCCAGCTTCCCTCCCCTGCCTGCTTTTCATAGTCATGGTGCTATTTTAAGTGGAGGCTCCCAGCCAAAATCAGTACTTTATTAATTACGCGTCAACTACTCTATGCACCACCTAATGCGTTTTCCAGATTGTACCCAATGCATGGTAGAAGGAGGAGTCTGGTGGTGCCTGTGTGCCTGGCACACTGTGTACCAGGAGCGGGTTTGGACCGAGTACCAACCCAGGTCTGCCTGGAGGGAGGCCCTCACTGTCCTGTTCAGGCTAAGCCCGGACGTACATGGAAGTCCGATTTCAACCATGCCTGCCTCACGGGAGGCAGGGAAATGTGGAGGGCCAGGATTTCTGAGCTCCACTAGCAGAGAGGGCTGAGGTCAGTGGTGGACACCTGGCTCCAGGCTATGCTGAGGAAGGCTGGAGAGGACACCAGCCATCTGCTGTCTCCAAAGAGGAGATAGAAACAGTGTTTGTATCAGAGATGGAAAGATGAGAGGGAGTCCTGGGTGTGACACTGCTGACTGCTTGGTTTTGGGGGCAGTTTTTCACTGTGATTTGGGCAAGAGCTTGGCTCTTTGTGGCCTCAGTTTACCTACCTATAAAATTAGCATTCATTCAAGATGAATCTTCGCCACCTTTGTAGCTTTAGCTTCTTTCTGAGAGGAGATGATGGGAAGGAGCAGAATCTCTCGGGACAGGGATTAAGTCTGCAGCTTCCTGCCCCTCAGGAGAGGAGGACAGCTACTAGGCCCTTCTCTGTATGCTGTAGCTGGATGAAGGCATCCAACCAAGCCCATGATAGCCCTATGACACAGGTCCTGCTATTATCGCTGTGTTGTTCTTGGGAAAGGAAGACCAAGAGAGGTTAAGAAACTCGCCCCAAGTCAGCCATCTGGCAAACAGGTGAAGCTTGGGGTGGAACCAGCAAGGCCGCTGCGAAGTCTGTGAGCACTGCTGCCCCACACACTACAGCTCAGGAGGCATCAAGAGTGCTAGACACTTATTATTACCCTGCAACGTATGCAGTTTGGTTTACCCTAACTATCTGTCTCAATATCAAACATCTTAGGCATAACGTGGAATAGGTATTTTCCATCAGGTATTGATGTGTTGAACTTTAAGTCCTTACAGAATATGAAGAAAATACATATTTTTTAAAAAAACAGGAATAAACACGTATTTTTACATAGAAATTTAGAAATCTAACCATATACAGCATTGTGGCAGGACAGTCCTGTGACATTTTTTTTTCTTTTTCTTGTGTCTTTTTTTAGCTTCTCTTCTGGAGGGTTAACAACCTAAGTTAGCAGATCAAAAATAGGAGAAAAGGAAGAGCTGCAAAGTCAGCCAACATTTTGGCCCTAGCCTTTCAAGGTCAGTGGAGACTGAGGACATAGGAGAACCTGTACTGTAACATCATGTAACTCAGTTGTGCCCAAAATTTTCTGATCAAGAAGATTATGGAGCCACAGAGGAATGTGATCGATGATGTATAGTGTGCCCAAGGAGAGTCACATGGAGAGAAAAATTTTTCTCTGGCTTTCACAGATAGCAAATTGGTCAGGCATTGGCTGTGACTTATCCACATGGTTGACACTGACAAAGGATCTACAAAGTGTGGTTCAGGGTTACAGGATAAATCCTGAGGGGACTTGACTGACCTTATCAGATACAAAAGTTACATTTCTTGTTATCTTGCTTTATCTTGGTCTCAACCATCCAGCAGAAAAGTACAAACACAAGGTATATAAAGTAAAGCCATATTAATATGCTGAGCTGTAAAAGGCTCTAGTCAACAACTTCTGCGGATAACCCACTACTATTGTGGACTGTTGGACTGTGTTGGATTGTTTGGCTGAATTCAAGCACCTATAGTATTTAGATGCCAATAGAATACCCATCTCTGACAGGACTAAATAAAATAAGGGGATACAAAGGAAGGACCATTTTGTATTTGTACATACAGAATAGTTAGGATAGATATACAGCTACTTTAGCTTAATTCAATGAGAAGAAAGATTTATAGCAATAGTGTTTGGACAGGATATCCTGTCTGCTTCTTGTACTATGGATAACCACTAAGAAGATAACAATGTACAATGTATTAATTACTGAAAATGTCCTATTAATCAGCTTTGAAACTGTCTCAATGATATTTCTCAATAAAATAAAATAAATAAAAAAGAGTGCTAGACACACAAGGCGAGCTCAGCTCAGCAATGGAACTATTGGAAAGCAAGGTGGTTCTTGAGCTGTCAACGGAGGAAGGCAGCCTAGGGGGCCTCAAAGAGGGGGATGGGATGAAGCCATAAGTGGGGGAGGAGTGGGGAGGGCTCCATATTCCCAGGCTCCTGGGGCCAGAGAAATTGGGGCAGAGGGTATGAGTACAGCAGTGGTGGGGAAAGGAAGGGAGGCAAAGCTGGAACATTTCTGGTGGAAGGAGGCCAGAACCTCACTCAGGAGTTTCAGCCAGACCTAAAAGCTGTTGGGAGCCATTAAAAAGGTTTTGTTGTTGTTGTTCTTTTTTAAATGCAGAAGCTAGTGGGGAATATGGGTGCAAGTCTATAATCTCGGCCACCTG
The DNA here is from genome assembly GCF_000260255.1 of Octodon degus. Classification (NCBI taxonomy): domain Eukaryota; kingdom Metazoa; phylum Chordata; class Mammalia; order Rodentia; family Octodontidae; genus Octodon; species Octodon degus. Next base: position 3,270,550 of record NW_004524707.1, read on the forward strand.
GAAGGCTGAGGCAGGATAGGGAGCTCAGGCCTAGAGTGGGTAATTCTGCAACTTAGGGAGACCCTGTTTTAGAAGAAAAAACACAAGGGAAAAAAATTGCAATGTAGCACAGAATAAAGGCCCTGGGATTAATCCTCAGTAAAAAGAAGAAAAAGGAAAGGAAGAGAGGGAGACCCTGAGACAGATGCTAGCCTAGAAGAGACAGACTATGAGGCAGCATGAAGTCAGGAATAGGTCATAAACGTCTCTGCTTGGGTGGGAGGTGGTTCCTGCACACAGGCAGGCAGGCAGGCAGGCAGGCAGGCAGGCAGGCAGGCAGGCAGGCAGGCCAGATCCCACAAGCCAGCAGGGGCAGGGACAGTGGAGAGGCCATGAGTAGCTCCCTGCTCCTCGCAAACTGATGAGAGGCATGGATGGCGGTGTCCTGGGACCTGGGGTGGGGGCTCCTAACTGCGTGCATTAGGGTGACACAATTAGCTTAGCTGTCACCCCTGGGAAGCCTTTTCAGACTCTCCTTGTCCCCAACCTTGTAATTGGTTCCCTAGTTACAGGTTGCCACTCCGCTTACATCTCCAACCCTGGCCACCACTACTAAGCAGTGAGGGCTAGAGTCCCTTCCTGGCTGTTGTGGGTATGTTCAGCCCAAGTCCCCAGTGCCTTCACAGTGCTCGCAGGCGGCTGCTCTGCAGAGGCGCTCTGGGCTGCAGCACTCTGCTTGTGCCTGAGCCGATGTCCTTCCCTCACCTTGGACATTGCCACCCTTCTTCCCCTCTAATGTCTGGGGCTACCCCTCCCCAGATGGAGCCAGTGAGGCAGCTGAATCCGCATGCTCACCTGTCCACTCTCACTGCGCTTATGGGGACTGACACTTCTGCACAGTGCTGCTGGGTGGCAATAATGAACAGTTTAGCCTGGAAATTGGCCTTACCAGGAGGGGGCTGGTGTGTGGGTATGTGATCAGAGAGCACTTGGCCAGCGGACACCTTCAGCCCTGAAGGTCTTTGGCTTCCCCGCCAGGGCCAGGCAACCCTACTAGCTTCTCCCTTGGGCCCTTTTTGTTTCCCCAAACTCTTCTGTCCCAGCCCCACTGCACCCACCTGAGGAGGGAAAGGAGGAAGGAAAGGGGCCCCTACCCCCAATCTCCCTAGGACAGGGAAAGTTCCCTATCTTCTGCCCCATCCCAGAGAAAAGAGCACAGCAGGGACTTCTTCCTCCTGGTGTGGTCTCAGAGCAGGGCGAGTCTGAGAGCTGCTCTTCCTTAATGCTTATGGGGTTTGAAGGAACAAGGGAAGATGCAAGTACCCTAGCTGCTTACAAGTGGGACAGTTTGACTCCTTAAAGAGCACAGCCAGAGATCGTCTGTGAAAACTTCCAGTAAGGGGGCTATAGGGGCCCTCCCAGGCCTGGCTGGGGGAGCGGGACTTCTTTCCCACAAGCCTCCAATAGCTGGCCATCAGTGGGTAGCGGCTACCAGGGGTGGAGGAAGGAGCTGCTAAGGACATACTTAGCAGGCACTGCCTGACTCTAGCGGCACTAATGGATTCTGTTATCTCACAGGGACCCTTGTCTGCAGATCGGCAAAGCGGAAGGAGGTGGCAGGTTAAAAATACTCTGTTAGCAAAGAGGCTTAGGTGGGGGCTGTGTCATGAGAATTATAGCAATGAGCGCTCTCCGGGGCAGGAAGCAAAGCTTGGCATCACTTTTGCCTCCAATCTGAGTTTTCCCTGATGACTGGCAAAGGACTGTGAGAATGGGACATTAATTTTGCCTCTTTCTTAAGGTCCAGAGAGCCAAATATTGGATAGCCTGGCCCTTGCTCCTGTAGGTCTGCTGCTGGGCTGTCCCCCATGTGCCTGCAGGCATCTGGTATGGGGGTGCCCAAGCTCTGATTCATTTTATAGCTCGTATTCTCTTACTCAGAAGAGGGAACCTCATCCCTGATGGGAAGGAATCCTAGTAACCTACATTTAGAGGATTTTTATTGCTTCTGAAGTGTTTCCTCATCTAACAGTTCACTGTAGCCTCACCGCATGCCTGGGGCTGAGAACCATTACTGCAGTTTTGTGGTGGGGGGACAAGGCTCAAGAGTTTATGGGACTCACCCAAGGTCACGTGTCTTGGCAGCAGAACTGTGGGCCTCTCTGAACTTCTCTGACTTCTGGTCCACAGCTTAGCTCGTACCCTCTATCTCCCAAGCCCAGGGCAAGCCTCAGGCAGCTGTATTTCTCCCAAAGCCCCCACACACATGTCCAGTGGCCTCTCTTTGGTCCAAGGCCATTCCAGGGCTGATTGGAGCCATTGACCTGCACTCCTGCAGGACCCAGAGGGAAGCTCACAGCCATGTTGGCCCTGCCTCAGGTTAGGGCCAGAGCTCTGCGCTGAGAGCAGCCTAGAGCCTCAGTGGGAAAAATACATGTGGGAAGAGGCATGAGTCTACTCCTGCCACTTGGACCAGGGGATCTGGGACTCAGTGTGGACCAAAGAGAGCCATGTTCTACAGCTCCCATTGGCAGATAGGTTTGGGGCTTGCTCTGCTCTTTCCTGCTGCCCAGAAAGGCACTTCTAAGGTTAACTCTAGCACAGCCCCCAAGGGCTAGGGCTTCTACGTAAAGCGACGGCCACTTCCCCTGAGAGCCAGGAAGGCATGGTCCACAGCACAAGGAAGTAAGACTCTGCAAAGGGACCCTCTTTCCACTGCCTCCTTCACACACACACACACACACACACACACACACACACACACACACACACACAAAGGCAAGGACACACCATGTGTTTTCACCTTGAGCACATGGTATAGACAAGAAATCAACCACAAAGACTGACATTTTGAATGGCTGGGGCAGAATTCCCACAGAAGCACCAGCCGTGCTCACCAAGCTCCAATCCTGGTCCCCGGTTTGCTTGTGCCCCTTTACTCTGGGGTTTCTCTGGCTTAGCTAGCTGCCTCGGGGCAGACATCAGGCTGTGATGAAGAAAAGCAGGCAGGAGGAGGAAAGGGGCAATGGGCCCTCGGGGGCTGCAGGAGGTTGGGCAAAGGCAGGGCACACCTGTCACTCCCTGCATGCTTGGACGTCCGCAGAGGACAGTGCCAGGCACAGGAAGAGGATGGGGGGGTGTCCTGCTGTCCTTGTGCCCCCCTCCCCCCAGCTTACACTGACTTGGAGCCACACAGACAGCTCCGAGGCTGAGGGACAAAGACACACGGAAAGAGCTAGAAAATGCCTCCGTGAGTTCAAAAGAATGAAGAATAAAGTCCACAGGTGTGAGGGGAGGAAAGGAAAAGGACGCAAGCACAAAGCCATGGGCGAAGAAAGCGAAACGAGAGCCAGCCAGGGGCGGGAGGGGTGGCGGAGCTAGGCGGGCCCACACGAGAAGGAACCCAAGAGAAAATCTCTCTCCTGTCAGTTTCCACCTAGGTGGATGCCTAACGCCTGGCTTCCGTGACGTGGGCCCAGGCGCTGGCACCCTCGGGGCCTGCGGTGCTCCTTCCTTCCTTCCCATCCTGGGAGGGCCCCGGCTCACAGCGCAGAATCGGCAAGGGCTGCTGAGACTGCGCACAGCACCGGCACAGCACTGGGTCTGCACCCCGGGCTACTGAGCAAGGCAGAGAGTTCCCAAAATAGAGAGCGGAGCTCGAGGCTATGTCGGGATGTGTGTGCTGACTCCCTGCATCTAGGTCGCTGGGGATTGGCATCACCTAGACAAAGAAAACCCACGTGTGACTGCCACGCTGTGCGGATCTCCGCTCATTTTCAGCCTCCCTCTTGCGCTGAAGCACAGCCCAAGACTCTGGGGCCTGGGGCCTGGTCCGGATGGTGAGCTTTCATAGAGCTTCGGTAAGACCAGGGCTCAGAGGAAGAAGGAACAGGCAGGGAGAGAGGACACGGGGAGACTCTGCCCACCCCCAGCAAAGTGAGTGATAATGAATTAATTAACTAAGTAGTGTTGAATGTGCTCCATGCAGCTCATTGTCTGCAGCTGCCATTCCCTGGAGGCGCCATCATAGACTCAGCACTACTATATAATTAAATAGCAACACATGTGTCCCCTGCCCAGCGCTGGGACGCGTGTTTACTTGTGTTAATGAGAACTGGCATGGCCTTACTGATGAGTGGCCTACGGAGGTGGCAGCTGGATGAGCCGCGAGTCTCCGGAAGTGGAGGTGTGCACCCCTGGCCCCTCATTCTTCTAGTTGCCCACTACTTCCTCCACACCCCTGGGCCTGGAAGGGCACCTTAGGACCCTCGGAGGAAGCATCTCTGCAGGCTACAGGCCGGAGTCCCCTCTGCCCCCCTCCTCTCTAGTGGGAAGATAGCCGCAGCAGCCTGCACATGGTGCATAATTACTGTTTCTGCTTAGTACAAATTGCGGTTATTTAGCAGCCCAAATACCAATTCCCTATTGAGATCCCCGTTGGTGAAACTCCACACATAGATTCAGACTCAGCAGAAAGAAATGCCCACACCTGTCTGCCACCCCTTCCCCAACCATCACGGAGTGGCACTCTGGCTTTTGGGCACCAGACATGTCCCTGCTGGCCTGGGTGACAATGTGGATCTGCCATGTGGTCACATCTTGATGGAGCCCACGTAGGTCTTTAGAGACAGAAAGCATCGGTGAAAATTTTGGCGTCTCCAGGCCTATGCGCCAAACCTCGGCCACACCACCCAATTCTTGGGACCCTTCATTTACTCATGTAGAGTGGGACAGGAATATGGAGGCCAAAGGAAGGCTGAAAGGTGACATGTACGAGAAGTGGTATTCCTGTGTGTTCATGTTCCTGTCCTCCTCCTTCCCCCATTCAGATGGGACCACATCCAGATGGGGAGTGGAAGAGTTGTGTCCAGAGGAGAGACAGCGATGAGGACAGAACGCGCCTTGCACTCGCACGCAGCAGGGCCTTGTCCATTCTGTTCCCTGATGTGTAACCTAGCAGCTAGGACAGAGGGCATTCGACCCATAGCAGGTGCTCAGGCAACATGTCCTGAATGAAGAAACACCACATTTCTCTATTGAATCCTCATCTGAGCCTCTTGGGTAGAGCACACTGCTACTGTCCTGCAAGAGAGTACATAGCCTCAGAGAGGTGCAGTGCCTTTCCCAAGATACACAGCTGACCTTGGATAAAAACCAAGACATCAGAAGGAAGTGCCTTTTTTGTTGCTTTTAGCAGTCTCTAAGAGCTTGGGAAGTCTCTAATTTTATCAAGAAAACAACAATAATAACAACAAAAAGGAAATATAAAGACGGGGAGGAGATAAATAGTGCTTTTTAAGAAGGAGAGGCACTATTCCTGAGAGAGGGTGAGTACCATGGCCAAGGCATGGTACCCAGTAAGCCTCATTTCAACCAGGACATGAGCTCAGGGAAACAGGACTCAGACTTTCAGCAGACAGGAGAGAAGGGATGCTGGCGGGCACATGCCAGGCTTTTCCACGGTCACAGATTTCACACTTCTCTCCACACTCACTCAAGAGCCATCCTAGCCCCTCACTGGTTTCCTCTTAGGCTGAGCTGATCATCCACCTGGCTTGTACTTTTTAAGTCAGTTCCCTAGAGAGGGTCTTCTCTGTCCCTAGGCAGCCTGCAGATACTCCCAGAGCACCATGCTATAGGATGCTGGGCCGGGAGAAAGGCAGATCCATTCCTGTGCTGAGAGGGCCCAGTCACTTTTCTTGTTGCTGAGACAAAAATGCCTGACACCTAAAGTTAAAGGAGGACAAGCTTAGTTAGCTCACAGTTTGTAGCGGTTTCAGTCCATAATTGGCGGGCTCCAAGGCAGGGTGGCATGGCAGAAGGGCAAGACGGTGGACGGTAGCAAAAGCAACCAAGGGAGAGAAGCCTCCCTCCTTCAGTCCCTTACATTGTATCCAATCTACTGAGATTAGAGTGGCGCCAATCCAATCAGTGGGCTGATCCAGCAATCATCTACTCTTAATCCCAGCACCCTTAATCCCAGCATTCACTATGCATCGATCATACACTAGATTCTGCCACCTCTGAAAAAGCCCGTGACAACATGAGGGGGGAGACCTAAACACAAACCAGAACAGCACATGATCAACAGCTGAAAAAAAGGGCAGATGAGTTGGGAGAGGACAAGACAAGGGACAGTTCAGATAGGCTAACTATCAGAGTTTGGACCCTTTTCCTGGTGTGCTGGAAGAACTTTAATTCACCGTATTTCTCATTCTCCCACCATGGACTTGAGATGGCAGAGACCTAGCTCCAGGGCAGGTTGATGTTGGACCCAAAATGGGTAAAACTGGCCCTGCTGGGATCAGGACCACTCTCCTAGAAAATCAGTTCCAGAGCTAGTCCTCTCTTGGTGGCAGGGGGCCAGGGCTGGGACACCCTGGAGTCCCAGAGAGAGCTGGGTCCAGGAAGTCACCTTGGGCACCTAGGATGTTCCAGGGGCAGAGTTGGGGTGGAAGAGAAACGGAATCAGGATTTGGGAAGACGGTACTTGGACCTAAAGGACTAGTGAGACCTGAGCGTGCTGCGCACAGCCAGGGCTTCTTCCAGAAGAAAGGAGCAGAAACACCGTGATCAACAGGTGAGAACAGGGATTGGCCAGCAGAGGAGGGTGCCAAGCTAAGAAGGCCAAGAAACCTAAATCCTGGTGTGGTCTGACACACCTCAAGGGCGGCTTTGGTCTTGACCTTATAAAAGGGAGGGGGATCAGATTGCATGAACCCTAAAATCTTTACTACTAAAATGACTCTGAAAACCCAGGCTTCTTCCTCAAATTTCTGGACTTTGGTGGCCACTGTGGGCCATAGAAAACCAGATCTGCAAGAACTCTCCCAGGGAGCTGTGGGGTGCTGGCGCATCCCTCATTAGCTATTCACCACCTTTCTCCCTCCGTGCCCCCCTTCACTCCCCATATGCAGATGGCTTTGTTTTCCAAACCTGATAGATGCTGACAGGTATATTGTTCTCAGCATCACCAGACTGCCAGAGGCTGCTTAAGTCAAATGATTTTCTTTCCCCTAATAACTTGGAGATTTTTTTTTTCTCTTAAAAGGCAAAAAAAAGGCCTTTTTTTAATGCCTCTTTTTTACCTTAAAGAGACAGAGTGTCATTTATCTTCCTCTTTGCCCAAAGTCAAAGAAAAAGAACATTAAACAAAGACCAGCCTGCCCTGTAGCAGTCATTTGTGACTGGAAGCTGAGGAGGATTGGGAAGGGCCTTGGGGACCATCTCTGGGGACAGGTGATTGGCAGGCTGAGGGGAAGCAGGGTCGCAGATCTGAACTTTAGCTGGGAGGCGAGGTGGGGCCAGCCAGGGAGGCAGGGGAGCACAGCCTTATAGGCTGGGATGCGGAGCAGGCGGGGGCATGCGGTGGCCAGCAGGCAGGACTCCCTGTGGCGTGGCATGCAGGGCCCAGCTTGACCAAGCACCAGGAAATGGGATGCGTGCCATGGGATACTCAAATTCCATGATTCCGTGATCATAAAATTATTTTGGCCTTTGAAACAGGACTGTGTGCTGATGAAAACTGCCTTTTACTCTGAATTGGCTACAGTTTTTAATGAACAATGAACCATTCTTGGATGATTCATCAGCCAACAGGTTTTTAAACTTCTTTCCGTATGATAATTATTAAAGATAAGTAAAATACTGTTTAGTTTTTCCTCTCAAGAATCTCACAGGCTAATGAAGAGGAGAAGATAGGGAAAGGAAAATGACAAGGAATGATGCCAGTGAGCCAGCTAATGCCTGACACAGAGGACAGCAGTGCCAGGACCTCAATGACACCCCTGGGGCTGAGGAAGGGCTACTTCCTGGAGGACTGCTCCGCCCAAGGGTGCTGTACTGAGCGGTACCGTCTCCTGCTGGCTGTGAGCCGGCTGCAAGACGGAGCCAGAGAATATGGGTTGAGTGTGGGTAGGTCAGCCTGGTTAGCATGTGGCGTGGGCAGACCCACGGGGCCTGTAGCGTTATCAAGTGAGAGGGAGGGAGGAGAGTCCCCATCTCCCTGCCGGGTGATGGCCAGGTCAGGGGCTTAGCCATACACTGTCGCTGTCACTTGTGGAACCTACAGGGCTTGGTAAGGTAGCAATAATAACAGCTACATTTTGTTGGGTGCTTGTTATGACCAGTTATTATTTTAAATGTTTTATATATGCCCCATTATTTAATGCTCAAAATTAATATAATCCTCGAGATGAAGTTATAAGCTAGTTCATGTGAAAGGCAGAAAGGGAAAGCACAGGCAGTGTGAGAAACTTAAGTTACCTAACTTACTCTCCAAACTTTGATCTCTTTATTTGGTGACTAGCACGATAGCTCTTAGGAGCCTACTGTTAGGATGAGATGAGCAATTGCGCATAGTAGGTCCTCAGTATTATCATCAGCATCATTAGCTCTGAGGGAAGGACACATGGTACACGTGCAGCTCTGGGTGGGAAGCCCCATGCTGGGTCTCTGGTGACTTCAGAGCTGCCATCTTCAGCTGGGGGAAGTATAATTGGAAAGGTAGGTGGGATGCTATTGTGAAAGGCCAGCGATGCTGAGATGCTGCTTTGTGGAACAGTATGTGCTGTTCTTCCCTCTATTTCTAGCTTTCTGCTTTGTTATTGCTTACAAACAGCTCCGAAGTCCTTCTAGCCGGCGGCTCCCTTCTCCTTCCACCTGCCCTGCTACTGCCTGCAGCACTGCCCATAACTGTGGATGGCATGGGAGCTCCCCAGGGGCTAGGCAGGTGGACCGGACACACTCCGGATGCTTACCTCACTGCTGCGGCTCCTTTGTCCTGAGTGTGGGGTGGCGACTACAGAGCGGGCAACCCTGTCTTTCTAAGACACCCTGGGAGGCAGAGGGATCCATTCTCACCAGGCCCTTGGATAGCATCCAAAGCGGTCAGGTCTTGCCTGGGAGTTGTTTTGGGGGGCTACACAATGCTGCTGATGTTTTGCTATTCTTGTTTTCTTATTTTACAGTACTGGGGATTGAATCCAAGATCCTACAGTGAGCTACATCCTTAGCCCATTAAATATCTTATTTTCTTTTACAGTACTGAGGATTCAACCCAGGGCCTCCCCACTGAGCCACATCCCCAGCCCTTTCTTTTTAATTTTAGGGCAGACTCTTCCTAACTCACTAAGCTCCCCAGGCTGACCTCAAGCTCATGATTCTCCTGCCTCAGCCTCCCGGCTGCTCCCTGAGACTATAGGTTAAGGAGCTCCTTGTACTCAGGAGACACTTGGGCAGCAGAGGGGAAGTGAGAACTGAGCTACTCTAGGATGGCTGACTGCAGAGGACAGTCCCTCTATCATATCCTAAGGAACAAGATTGATTAGCCCTGTGTTGTGTAGGGAGCCACAACTGGGCGCAGGCCAGAGAAGAAAGGTGAGTGGGCTGTGAACCAGCTGCTGCCCTGTCTGGCACATGTGGGGGGCAGTGCTGGGCAGTGGCATCTGGAGCCCGTCTGCTAGGCTGTACTCCCAAGTACAGGGCGCTGACCTCTATGAGCCAAAGTCCTGAAGAAGCAAAATGGCTGGGACAGGAGTCTGAGCTGATACATCTAGAGTAGTGACAGAAAACCTTTCAGAACTTTCCGTGATAGATAGCAAACAGCATAAGTGAGCTGTGTTTACCAGAATCGCTGCTGCCACCACTACAGAGCTGGACCGGGGTCCTTTGGGAGGCCTCCCAAAGGTCCCTGGTTCCATCTCCCAGCACCGTGAAGCTCGTGTGGACTGCAGGCCTATGCAGCATTTGCTCAGCTCCTCCTACCTGTGCACACGTTATCTTAGTCTTCCCATTTCACTGTCCTGCAGCAGGCCCTGCGAGCCCCATGTTACGCTCACTGAGAGCTGAGACAAGGGCTTTTCAGAGACTCTCAGTGATGTTCTCAGGTACGTGGCAGAGCAGGACTTGGCTTCCGTCTAGCAGCACGCTTCTACTCTCATCTGTCTGCGTGGGGGTGGAGACTGGGCCCTCTGGCACTGAGCTGTCACAGGAACAGAAGATTTAGGGCCAAGGTTCCCATTCTGGGCAGGCCCAGGGCTGGGGTTAAGTGTACGCCAAGCCTGTCTTCAGGGTGGGTGGAAGGCTTGCCAATGAAAATGTTACCAGCTGAAGTGGCCTTTGCCAGCCGTACTGGGGCTGCCGTGGTGGGAAACCAGAAAGAATCCTCTCAGCACCAGCCCGACCTGCGGAGGGACAGGCAGCGCAGAGCCAGGAAGAACTTGGGCAACATCTGATACTGCAGCCAGCCTCTCTCTCCCTGGGAGGGCTAGCTAGACTCGAAGATGCCAAGATGTAGGGGTGTGCACACACACACAGACACAACATATATACACACACACAAGCTTGCACATCAGAGACTAAGTTAGGGTCCTGATGACTTAGCTCTTTGGGAAGAACAAAAATTAGTGGAACATGTGGGCCTTGCCCCCTTGCCAAATCCTCTTTGAGAAGGGTACTGGAGCAGAGGCCAGAGTCTCTCAGTGGCGCTGTGACTGCTTCTGCTGATAGACCCAGGATGCTGAGAAAGCAAATGCCATGCCCCCCCGCTGGTTGCAGCTCCTTCCAGTAAGAGGATACCAAATATGGGGGAAAAAGCAGGTGGAGACTGGGGGAGGGGGTGCTGGCAGCAATAGGTGTGTGGGACCTGGAGATGGGGAGAAAAGGGGTGATTCTTTGGAGAGACCTTGGCCTGTTCTATTCTTGCAGGGGTACTTGGGGGAGGCAGAGAAAGCACAGAAGGTAGATTCATAAGGAGAAGCAGCGGGTGGAGGTGGAAGAGGTGCAGCTACCCAGGGAGGGAAGTGGGGACTGCCAGGCTTCCTGGTGGACACCAGCCAGATGTGGAGACCAGATGGAGAGGGCTCAAGGGAGACGGGGAGCAAGAGGGCAAGGAGGAAGGAAGGCTGTGAAGGGCAGGGAGGGCTGCTCACATAGGCCATGGGAGTGAGAGGGAGGGAGGAGAGTCCCCATCTCCCTGCCGGGCTGCTGAAGTCACCAGATCCACAGGGACTGCCAGCCCGGCACAGTCTGTCACTCTGAGTTCCTTCTGGGCCTCAGCACAGAGGCTGTGCTCTAGCCCTTCACCTCCCCTTCTCCAAGAAAATAAACTGGCACCTCCTCGCTCTGCCCATCCTCTCTGGGATGCAAGCAGAATTGGATTTGGCTTTTCCTGATTGAAACTTTCCTAGTGCTGAGAATTCTCAGGCTAGCCTGGGCTATTTCTGACTTTGGGGAAGTAGGGACAGCTGGTAGCCAGCTGTGGGGAGCACTTTGTACCCCAGCAGCTTTGCAGGAGTGAATGCATACTCTAGGAAGCCGTGTGACAGCTCGTGCACCCGCAGACTGTGGGCCCTGAAGAAAGGTGTGAGGAGAAGGCGTGTGGGGGCATGGACCCGAGATCTAGAGCCTTTTATCCGATGAGGACTCAGAAACTAGATCCCAACAGGATGGGAGAGAAGACTAGGGGACAGGGCTGGCCAAGTGAAGAACCCAGGGTGACCTTGCCCCATTCCTGCCAGGCCCACTCCTGTCTGCACCCTCTGGGGTTCAGATGGTGTCTAAAAGGGACACCGTGGCTCTGGTAGTTGTGCAGGAAGGGATAGAGGCTATCTGACCTGAAGGCAGAGGGTGTTGCACAATGACTTCTGAAAGATCCTTGGGAGCTGTTTCCTTGAAAACTCTAGGGAGACTGGTAGAGACCTGTCCCCTCCTCCTCCCTGCCCTCTGATGAGAAGCCTTAGATAGAGGCATGGGGCCAGCTATCACTACAGCAGCTACCACTGCACCCCTGGGGAATGGGCTGGACATCTGGAAAGGTCATCCGTAGACCCAACAGGAGATGAGGCTCTGGGGCACAGGTCAGGCTGTGGGGGGGGGGTAGGGAAGGCAGTCTTCCTAAGAAAGTGCCTGAGGAAAGCTGTCAGCAGAGATGGAAGGCTCTCCAGTGGAAAAGAAAGTTAACAGGTGCCCAGGGACTCGTTGGCAGGGTTATAGGTCTGGACACAGGTTGGCTTCCCATTGCTGGTATCTTGGGGTTTTCTTTGAAGTCAGTTGATGGATGGCTCAATCTGTCCCTGTCTGCAGCAACCAGCCTTACAAGCCCTCTATCTCCCGCTTGTCTGGTGCTTTAGAGTTTACAGCATGCTTTCAAAGGCAGGTCTGATGTAAGGTCACAGCAACTCTGTGGAATAAATGAGGGAGGAAGGCACTTGTACCATGTCACAGGTGAGGACAAGGAGATCAGAGGATTCGTTCTCATCTGGATTTCTGATCGCAGGACAAGTGCTCCTTGGAAAGGTAAGCACTGCAGAGGCATCCCAGGGTCTGAAACTCAGGCTGGGATGCAGCCATTTCCATGGAGCTTGGTAGGGAAGATGGTAGAGACCCTGACTGTCCTCCAGTTATACACAGATCCACCTTCCGTGGCTGGATCAAGAAGCCACGGCCCTCTACACATGGGCTTTAAGGCTATCCAACAACATGAATATAGGTATCTTGAGGTCTCAGAGACAAGGTCAGAATTAGGTGGGAAGAGCTTTGAGAACAGCGAAGATCAACTAGAAAGAGTGACGGCATCCAGAGGAGTGTAAGAGACTGGGGTAGCAGGGAAAATCTGACATGTCTGGGATGTAACCCATGCTGAACTAAAGGCTAAATCCTGGGGTGAACTTCCAAAACTGGACATCTGCTTTTGTCTCTGACTTGCTGAAGAACTCCACAGCTTCCCTCTGGTCACTAAAGTCCATATTCCTGAGTAACCCTTTCAAGATTACCAACAACATAGCCTCAGCCTGTCTTTGCAGCAGCACCCTGAGCCCCGGCTCTGCAGGCACTGAAGTACATGTAGCTCAGCAGCACCCCCCCCCCCCGGGCTTAGGTCCACATACACTCTGCCTCTGCACAGGCCGGGTGCTGCTGCGGAGCAGGCCTTAGTCCCCTTTTCAGCTCAAAACTCCTAGCCTTCCAAGTTCAGCTTGAACATCCCTTTCTCTTTGATGCCTTCACAACTCTCCCAGCCTAGCTGTTTATACGGTGCTCCGGGCCTCAGTGCTCGGTGCAGACTGCTGTCTTGGTTCTATGCTACAATGCCGCAGTTGTTCACACCAGGCTCTTCATGTTCTCAGCTGACACAGAACCCAGCGCAGGGCTCCCGTGTGACTCAGTGACGACTAGATAGGAATGCAGATTCGGGAACCTGACCGCCTGGTTTGCAGGCCCGCACCACCCCTTGTTAGCTGTGTAACCATGACATCTCTGCCGCTGCTGTTGCTTCATCTTTACAAAGGGGATAGTAATTACAGATAGGGTGATTACAAGAACTAAGAGTTAATATATGCAGAGCCCTAGGACAGTGGCTTAGTAAGCACTACCAGAGTGTTTACTATAATGATTATTATCTTTTGAATGAATGAAAAACAACATGGAACACGCAAACTGGTCACATTTTCCCTAAATAACCTCAAAAAAACTCAGAGTGTAATCTGGTCTAGGGGTGGGAAAAAGAATTCTGATGTAGAAGGCTCACTAATGGGCTGCAAGACTAGGGCAGTGCTTCTCAGAGCCTGGTCCTCACAGCAGACACTTCAATCTTACTTGGGAGCAGAGGAGAAATACCAGTTCTCAGACCCCACCCTGGCCCCATGTGCCTGCACCAGCAGACCTGGGGCTTGGGGCAGGAGTGTGGGTTAGACAACCTGTCACATGACTGATAGATGACCAGATCCGAGAGCCATGGAGTCAGACTTTGCCCACCACTGGTTGCTTCTGTATGTGTGTGCCTTGAGTTCTGAAAGCTGCTTCTTCAGAATAAGCGTGGAGCTTCACTCCAGGGACCTGAGCGCATACCAGGTAGAACACATCTCAGATACTGCACAAGGCCCTTGATATGGACTCTGCCTATGCAGTGGGAGCTCCATAAGTACTCATCCCCATCTTCTTCCTCCTTTTCCTCCAAGATGAGAGATGAGAGAAAAGGTCGCATCCCCATGGCACTGTGCTTGGAGAAGCCAGAGTGCACTGGCGTAGAGGAAAGGGGAGCCTGGCTGTGAGCCCCGACTGCACAGTGTGCCCCCAGTGCCTGTTCCCCAGTGGGCATGGGGACGTTGTGCACAGGGAATTGCCATCCTGATGGGTGTAAGTGTGGCTCAGCTGGAGGAACAGGCAGGAGGACTGAGGTGGGCCAGAATGAAGAAGGAACGCTTGGCTGGAGCCCAGGCTTCTGATACCTGCTTGCACAGTGAGTCAGGCAGACTTCAGCCTTCCCCTGAGAAAGGCCTAAAATGTCAAGTGAGAGGAGGAAGTCTTCAGAGGTGCAGGTAGGGAGCTGCCTGCATCTGCCTTCTCTCCAAGGGGCCCCTAGGTGTGAGACCTAGTTCACTGTGCCACCTCACGCTGCACCTGGGCCCGAGGCCCACTTGCTGAAAACCCAAGTCCAGGGTGTTGAGTGAGGCATAGTACAAACACCAGTAGCCATCAGGATAAGAGGAAAAGGGGAGCTCTAGTGCGTTGGCCATAACTGTAAACAACTTAAGATGGTTTAAGGTGGTGGCTAGCAAAATGTGGTCCCCAAGCCATCATTTGGAAACTTAGAAAATCAGCATCTGAGAAACACAAACTCTCAGGCTGCATCACAGACCTGCTCAAGGAGAAACTCTAACATCAACAGAGGCAAAGGCAAAAATCACATGATCATCTCAATAGATGCAGATAAAGCCTTTGATAGAAGGCCAACCCTCACTCATGATAAAAATCCTACAGGAAATGGAAACAGTATTTACCTTAATCTGATAAAAGTCATCTATCACAAGTCAACAGCCAACATCATACCAAATGGTCACAAACTGAAAGCTTTCACTTTAAAATCAGGAACAAGACAAGGATATCCACTGTCACTACTCTTTTCAACATAGTTATGGAAACATTAGCTAAAGCAATTAGACAAGAAAGAGCTAAAAGGAATAAGAAAAGAAAGGGAAGAAGTAAAATTATCATTATTCACAGATGACATGATATTCTACATATAAGACCCCAAAAACTCCATCAAAAGACTTCTAGATTTACTAACCAAATTCAGTAGTGTATCTGGATACAATATCAAGACTCAAAATCCTACACACAAACAACAAACTCACCGAAAGAGAAATTAGGAAAAAACACCCTTCATAATAGCATCCACAAAAATGAGATACTTAGGAATCAATCTAACAAAGGAAGTGAAGACCTATACAGTGAAAAACATGGTACTCTTAAAAAAAAAGAGATCAAAGAGGATTTCAGAAAATGGAAAG
Organism: Octodon degus; assembly: GCF_000260255.1. Classification (NCBI taxonomy): domain Eukaryota; kingdom Metazoa; phylum Chordata; class Mammalia; order Rodentia; family Octodontidae; genus Octodon; species Octodon degus. The sequence goes on from NW_004524707.1 coordinate 3,285,816, forward strand.
ATAATTCTTGCTCATGGATAAGAAGAACCAACATTGTGAAAATAGCTATACTCCCAAAATTGTACAGATTGAGTGGAGTCCCAGTGAAAATAACCATTAGTACACATCACAGAGCTGGGAAAAACATTCCTCAAATTCTTCTGAAGCAGAGGGAGACCTAGAGTAACAAAAGCAACCCTGGGCAACAAAGGAAAAGCAGGTGGCATCACAATCCCTGACCTGAAATTATACTACAAAGCTACTTTGATAAAATCAGCATGGTACAGGCAAAAAAAAAAAAAAACCCTAAAAACAAAACCTGAGGGTCAATGGAACAGATTAGAAGATGCAGACACAACTATAAACATATTCAGCCACCTTGTCTTTGACAAAGGGGTGAACTATGTTCAATGGAAGAAAGATAACCTCTTTAATAAATGGTGCTAGAAAAACTGCTTTCTACATTCCAAGACTAATCACCATGCACAACACTAAAATCAAAATAGGTCAAAGATATACATATTGAAACAGAAACACTAAATCTCCTGGAAGACAAAGTAGGTGGAAATCTGGACGACATAGGGGTAGGTAGAGAGTTCATGAACAAAAGCCAAACTGCACGGGAAATATTTCAAAGAATCAACAACTTGGATATCATCTTATTGATGTTTTTTCACATTAAAAAAATCACCAATAGAATAAAAAGAAACCCATGAATTGGGAAAATATTTTAGCCAACTCTCTCTTAGACAAAGGACTTCTATCTAGAACTTATAAAGAATTTAAAAAATATCAGGTCTTCAAACACCTAATCCAAAAATGGACATCTGAGATGAATACATACTTCTTAGAGGAAGAAATGGCAAATAAATATCTGATAAATGTTTAACATTATTGGTTTATTTATTTGCAAATAAAACAACACTGAGATTCCATCGCACCCAAGAAAGAATGGTTATTGATCACCAAGATGATCAATTTTGATGATCATCAAGACATCAACCAATAACAAATACAGTTGAGACTGTGGGAAAAAGGAACACTTCTCCACTGCTGGTGGGAGTGCAGACTGGTGCAACCACTGTGGCAATCCGTGTGGAGATTCCTCAAAAAGCTAGGATTAGAGGTCCCACTGACCCCAGCTATTTCCCTCCTGGGTATTTTTCCAGAAGAACTCAAAACATTATACTACAGTGGTATATCTGTACCCAGGTGTATAGCAGTGTAATTTGTCATAGCTAAATCTTGGAAGCAACCCAGATGCATCAACTGAAGAATGGATTAAAAAGTTGTGGTACTTATATGCATTGGAGTATTACTCAGCTATAAAGAAAGACAAACTTGAGGCTTCTATAGGTAAATGGATACAACCAAAGACCATAATTATTATTATTATTATTATTATTTGTATTTAGTACAGGACCTACAGGGTCTCACTATGTAGAACTGGACTCATAGTGATCCTCCTGTTTACAGCCTCCCAAGTGCTGGGATTAGAGGCATGTGCCACCACACCCAGTTTCAATTGCTGTCTCAGTATACCTCAGGGTTGGGGCTGGCACAGAAGGCCCGGGGATTGAACCCACGGCCCCTGCATCTGCCTAAGCAGGTGCTTTATTCTGCTGAGCTATTTGGCCAGCCCCAAAGACCATATTCATAAGTGAAATAAGGCAGACCCACATAACTAAACACTGTATTTGTCTCAGTGTAAGAAACTGATGGGATCTAAAAGGCACCATAGATGTTGCAAAAAAGAAAGAAACTGCTCAAAAGAAAAGAACAACTGGGATGAGGAAAAACAAAAAATATGGAAGGGAAAAACATGTATGCATACAAGATAGCTAAGATGATTGTATTACTAATTTCTATTTGTTTATTGAAATGAACAGTTAAAGTTTAATTTTTAATTTTTTTTTAGTTTTAAAATTTATTTTATTGTATTTTCTGTTGGTCAATTTTACATGCATATATCTGGTAATCTGAACATCTACTTTGAAGGTAACAATATCCAGTATAACAACCATTGTTGATTTCTTATCATTATTTATTTATGACCGGCTCAGCCCACCCTGAGGGTGGGGCTGGCACAGCATGTGGTTCTGGGGATCAAACTGCAGTCCCCTGCACCTGCCTAAGCTTGCCTACACAGGCGCTTTAGACTGCTGAGCTATCTCATCAGCCGCATCATTTTTTCTTAAAAATCTTGTATCATTTTTAATGTTTAGAAAATTTTTTTTACTGTCTTTAACATTTAAAAAAAAAGAAAGGAGGAGCTCTAGGTAGGACCCAGCCATATGTAGTTTGATAAGCTCTCCCAGATGGGATGAGAGACATTTCAATCGGATTTAGGGCAGGATCCACAGCCCCGAGGCCAGGGGCTGAGCCTGGCTGTGGCCCGTGAGGAGCTAGGCTGTGCTGCAGGAGGGCAGCTGTGTTCAGGACCTCGAAGTGTCCTCTGCAGTCATACACACTCCTTGTGGGGCAGCTCACATCACTGCCTGACTCTACTCTTGTCAGATCAGCTCAGGTATTAAGATTCTCATAAGAGTTCGAACCCTGCATGCCAGGAATCTAGGCTGAGTACTGCTTATGGGACTCTAATGCAACAGAAGTAGAAATAAAATGCACAATTAAATGTAAATGATATGTGTGAATCGTCCTCAGACCGTCCCCTATACTCTTGGTCCGTGGAAGGGTTGTTGTCTAAGAAACCGGTTCCTGGTGCCAAAAATGGCAGGAACTGCTGACTTTTGGAAGGAATTCAGGTCTTTTTCTTGCCTTGCAGAAGGGTCTGGGCTACCCGCAGTAAAGAGCTCTTGCCCTTGCCGTGGTAGGGAACCCCTGTGACACACAGCCTCTGCACAGGGATGCAGCCTATAGTGAGGCCTGGGCCGCAAGTCCTGTGGGTGGAGAGGGGAGGAGTAAGGCAGGTAGAGGTAGCTGCCATACTCATTTTCTTCTAACATGAAAGCCCAGAGGAAGCCTAAGCCTCCTCATCATTGAAACTGGCAAATTACAGAATGATTATGGTGATATTACCAATAATGATGATAATAGCCCCAATAAGGAAGGTGAGGTCAGACGGACGCTTTCCCGTCAAGGGGTGAGGCTAAAGTCTGGGTGCATTTGCTTCTGATTTAGCAGAAACCTGGATCCCAGCCATCCCCATCTCCATGCCAAGGGGTGCCACTGAGCTCCTAGCCTGGTACCTCACTCCCTGCACCCACCTGCTGCGCATTCCTGGGCTCCTCCCTCCTGGCACAGGGGTGAGGCGTGGAGAGGTGGCCAAGAAGCAGGCGGCACCCTGCTTCTGCTGGCCAGACCATCCTGGGCTCACAGAGCTGGAGGCAGATGAGAGCTACTCCCTAGATGCTTCCCACACTGCATGCACAGAGGGACAAGGGAGGGCAGGGCGGCTCTGGAGCCTGGAGCCTGGAGCCTGGGCATCTCCCAGAAAAGCCACAGGGAGAAATTGGAGGCGCAGGCAGAAGTCTTGGCAGACCCACAGATACCCCGTGCTAGGCTTTCTTTTCAAGGACAAGCAAGATCATTGGTAGCATCCTCCTTCCACACTACCCGCCCACCCTGCTCAAGACATCTTTCTTATTTTCCACCAGTACCTAGGATAAACTACTTCTCTAAATGCTGCAGCCTTTTCAGGAGGATCAAAGGAAACAACCAAACGCTGAAGCAGTCTCTTCCCTCTGGCTGCCTGCTGCCCCACCCCCACCCTGGGGGCTTCAAACAGGGAGGAAATTAGCACAAGGTCCCCTGTCATCACCAGCAGTGACTTGTGAACATGTGCTTGGCTTGTTTCTCGTCCATAACATGAGGTTTAGAGCAGCTCACTGGGGGCTTGTATTTTTTTTTTTTTTAAAGAATTGTGTGTATGTTAAAGTCATTAAGTGTGGAAGGGGGTGGGCAGGGGAGTAAAGGCCGTTATGGGGAGGAGGGAAGAAAAATGACCTGTCTTCAAGCTGTCAGCTGAGGAAACACCTCTGCGGCTTGGCAGCAGAGGGCGGGGTCAGGCACCTTTGGGCCCCAATGCTGGGTGCTGGGGTGAAGGCTGGGAAGGTTCATCACTACCACTGTCCCTCAGGCCTTGCTGCTGCTGTGGCCACTTGCCAGGGGACTGTCACTGGATATATGCTAGGGAGCCACCAGCGGAGAAGTGGGAGCTGTATTACAAGAGCTCACGGTTGCTGAGTGCTTTCCAGCTAGCAGGACTAGGCCAGGCGCTCAGCACCCACTTTATGGAGGATTCACATGATTTCCACACCCATTTCACAGAGGAGGAAGCTGAGTCACAGGTTCAGTATCTTGCCTGAAGCTGCAGAGCCAGCAAGTGGTGAAGAGACACAAGCATCTGGGTCTTTGGAGAGTTCTTTTTTTGTTTGTTTTTTGTGGACCTGGGGATTGAACTCAGGCCCTTAGTGCTTATTCTACTGAGTCATCTCCCCAGCTCCTATTTTTTTATTTTTAAAAAAACTTTCCCTTTTACAGCCTCTGTCTCTCATAAGTACTTGCTGTGTCTGTCCCCAGCAGAGGGAGTAGGTACCTAAGGGGTGTAAAGAGGGGGTTGGGGTGGCAGGGGAAGGAGGGATGAGTACCATGACCCTAGCTTGTTCCATATCAGTGTCTTCCCTGGGGGAGATGGAAGGCAGGGTCTGGCTTCTTTGGAGCCCCAATTCAAGTCCTGTGGCCTTCTCAGCAGGAAAGTGCATGTTTTTAGACCCTGAGCTGATGGGAGCACACCTACACTGGGCTCCCTGAAGTTGAGGGTCTCAAGAAGCTCCATGAGAAGTTCCATGCGACTGGGCTCTGAGCACCACCCTGGCCACCCTGTCACTCCCTTCCTCGCTCAGGCTGCTGGTCAAGCCCTCCTTATCCTGGGAAATGCCTCCAGGGACAGGGACAGGGACAGGCTGCACAGCCCTAGGCACTGCGGCCACCTCCTGAGGCTGAGAAAAGAAAGGACAGGAGCGGGCAGGGGAGGCTAGTCTCTTACCTCATTCTTCCTGTAAGCAGGACCCTCAGGGGTTCCTGTGCTGGTATTCCAGTTCCCCTGATACACATGCCCCACATCACAGCCAAGTGACAGCCTTTGCCTATGGAAGCCTGGGAGGATGAAAGGCCCAGCCCTGCAGCTGCCCCCCAGGCCTCCTCTGCCAAAACATACTGTGAAAAGACCTCTGACCTCCACCTCCCAGCAGCCCCAGTGTTTCCCTCCTCCCGAGAGAGGAGCAGACAGCTCAGTAATTTAGGGATCACTGGTAAGGAAGGTACAAAGGGCAGAAGGCAGGAGGGGTGGGGGAGTTCCATGTCTGCTCTCTGGCCCAAGAGCTTGCCCCATCCCCCATGTGCAGACCAGATCCCCGTGCCAGGGCAGGGACAAGGTCTGGGGATCCAAAGCATTACCTATCCGGAAAACTCACACCTTCACTTTTCTACTTTTTGGAGTTTTGCTAGGTAAAGGATATGCCGACAGTCCCTCTCGGCTCTGATTTAGGAAGTTCTTTCTATTTTCTTACTTAACCTTGCTGTAGCTGCTACACAAGCTGTAGCTGCTGCAAAAGCCAAAGTTAATATACTCAGGGCCTCTCGTATCTCCCCACCAGATTTTAACCCAGCTCAGCTTGGCCCCAGGGCTTAGAACCTGAGAAGCAGTGACTCAACCAGTTCAAGAACAGGAGCAGCTTGCTCATCTCTCTCCCCTGAGCTTTGGAAGCCACCAAAGAGCTGCAGGGAATTAGTGCTCCATTCCACAGCTCCTAGGAGCACTTTGCTCCTCCTCACAGCCCTGGAGATGTTGGGCAATCATACTTGCGGAGTGGAGTGCTGAAAGGGCCTTGCCAAGCAATCTCTTCACCTTGCAGATGGGGAAATGGAGGCACGTTTGCTGTCACGTATGTGTTTATAGCCAGACAAGAGCTCTTCTGCCTCCTCTGCTTATAAGAGTTGCCTTCTGGCTTAGCAGAGCTGTGGAGGGAGTTTGTACCCAATACTGTAGGTTCTAGGCTATCCTGGGGGAGGCACTAGGTACCCTATGAATGAGTGCATTTCTGCAGGGTGGGTGTCTCCTGGTCGGCCAGGGAAGCCAGTAACAACCAAAGCTCCAGGTTCAGGAAACAGGCCACCCTCCCCCACCAGGTTTCTTCACATGTGGAGGTCAGCCAGTGTCTCCATACTTTGAGGAAGAAGGAGCACTTCTCCCTCCCTCCTGCTTGCCCAGGGAGCTGGTGTGGCTGGAGTCAGAGGGGACGCAGATGACATTCAGTCCTGGGGTGCAAAGGAGAGAGGGCTGCTCTTCTGGGCCTTCCTCGTGGGGGCGGGGAGGGGGCAGTAGAGCAAAGGTCACAGGACCTGCCACAGAAGGGGGAGCCACATGTGTTCCTGTGAGCGCGGGAAGGAGGCAGGAGGTTGGGGGGGAGGGTGCAAGAGACTGGCATCCCTGACAGGAGAAAAGTCACCATCAAGGCTTCTAAACTAGACAAGGTTCACCCTAAATCTGGGGGGAGGGCAGGGAGGGCCCTGTGAAGTCACTTTCTTGAATGTCACTAACATTTCATTTCACCCTCACTCTGCCTTCCTGTCTCTTTTTTCTTCTTTCCCCCTTGACCTTCCTCAGCAGGGAAGGGGGCGGCGAAGGAGCCGGAAGAGAGGTCTGCAGGGCCTGTGCTCTGCTGACCATCAGCAGCTGAGAGCCATTGCTGACAGAAAAGAAATAAAGAGGCACAGAAGGAAGGGAAACCAGATGTCCACAGCTGTAGCCCTACAGCACGGGCGGCCCTGCCAGGACCCCATGCTGTGGACTTGGGGAGCCAGGGCCAGATGTGGCAGAGGGTAAGGGGGCGCAGGGCCCTGCTCCCACATACTGCACCCTGCAGCTTCTTTTGTCTGGTGAACAGATCTCAGAAAGGTGCCCGTCTGCTGCTTTGCCTGAGAATTTGTCTTACTTGGGGTGGATGGAAAAGAAGCTGCACTATGGAACCTTAGAAAGCTGCTCCCCTCCTTAGCTGGGGTGAGCACTGTGGGGTGCTTTCAGGTCCCGCATGTCCTGGCTCCTCAGCCCATGCGCCACCCATTCCAGGACGGCGCTGTCCAGCGCAGCCGCCTCTAGTGACACGTAGCTCTTTACTTTTAAATTAATTAAAGACAAGTAAAATTTAACAAGCCAGCTCCTCAGGTGCGCTCATACTTCCATCTTCCTGAACCGCACGTAGCAGCGGCGGTTCCTGTTGCCACGGCACAGACGTGAAATTATTTCTTTGTGATCACAGCGAGTTATTTCAGGCAGTGCCATTCTAGTAAGTTCTGGCAAGTTCTTCCTTGGGTCCAATTTCTGTCCGCTCAGTTTCTCTGGCTGCTCCTGTGGGCGGCTACTCTCTAGGAGGAGGCCCTGAGGAGGCAGCCTCTAGGCGGGCTGGAGGTGGGCTGAAGCTCCGCCTCGGAGGAGGAAGGTGGGGGAGGGCACGCATTCCTCCAACCTGCAGACTTTCTTTAGCTCTCAAGTTTCCGCCCAGTACTGAGTACTCCGCTGGTTTAGAGGAGGGAAGGCTGCGCAGAGCAGGAATTCGGGAGGCAGCTACAGCCAAACGGGTTTTACAATCACATTTTGCCTTCCATCCACACCCCTGCTTAAAAAAACAGTCAAGGAGAGTCTAGTGAGGCTGGCTCCAGTCAACTGGGTGTAGTGTCATTAGCTTGACTTGCTCATCACCTGGGGCCCTGCTGGGGCAGGTGTAGGCAGGGGCAGGGATGGGGGACACAGGCTGAGGTGGGGCAAGCGGCTGCTCTTGTCAGTTTTGTAAGTTGTTGACGTGATGGAGATGGAAGGAGAGATGTCAAAGGCAGAGACGGGCACACCCAGCTAAGCCGCCCACTGGCTCCCACGACCCAGGGCTGTCCTTGTAGGGTCCCATGGTGGGGAGAGATAGGGAAGATAACAGACACAGACACACACACACTCACACATGCACCCCCTCGTGGTGTTCCAGGGAGATTTCTGGAAAGAATGTTTAACACAGACTCTCAGCAGCCTCAGGTTTCTCTGAGGCACCTGCAGAAGAGGCCAGCCTCCTAAAGTCCTGGCAGTTGGACTCCAGCCTTCTCTAAGACCAATAGTCCAGTGAAGACTTTTCCCACAGGTGGGACCACAAGAAACTCTTTCCAGTCACGTTTCCTATATGGAACCTTGCCTTTGGGGGCTGTTTGGAGCCACAGCCTCCAGAAAGACCCCCTTCAAAGTGGGCTCCAGGCTATGAGCATCTCTTGGATCAGTCAGAAGAAAGCTCGGGGCTGACTTCCACAGGGGGAAGGGGGGTCCTGAGGGTCAGACCAAGGAGGTAGCTCCCATTCCCAGTGTTCCAACTTCCTTCTCTCAAGGGCCAGAGCGAGCTGCAGGAGGATCTAGGGCTCTGTTCCTCTCCCAGGAGCACCTCCTCCTCATTGCACAGCTAATTGGCAAGACTGGCATAAATACATCCATATATCTCTCTATAAATATACACATCTTTAGCTATATATATCTTTTCTTCTAAAGACTTGGCAAGAATTCCTCGAAGCCTTTTCCATGACACAATAGAAAACCAGTGGAGTCATCAGTTTGATGGTTCCCACAAATACATCTTTGGGTTGACTTTTGCAATACTCCCTGGAGGCCCAGCTCTAGCAAGCTGATCCCCCCAGCCCTGGCCAGGCCCCTGGCATACACCAGACAAAACTCAGTTTCCTAAAGCTGTTGCTTTGTTCCTCATGGGTCGCTGTCTGAAAGCAAAAACATCTATTACATTCAACCTATAGCCTTAAAAAATCCTCGGCTTTGTGTCTGTGTTCCAGCTGGCAATAGGAAGAAATGAACAGGACAGGTGTGGGTGAGGAGGGCTGTTGCTATTTTCCTAGGGGGCTTGAGCTCTGGGAAAAAAGCATGGTGGGACACAAAAAGCAGGCATCTACTATGGGCCAGAAACCACTGGGAAAATGAGGAGGAAAGCCATGATCTCCCGATGGGGACGCTATGCACAACCTGCAAAGGTACCAGGACACAAGCACAGGGCTAGGGAAGCCGCCCAAGCAATGCCTGTCTGTCACTGGGCGTAGATCTCCAGAGCTCTCTTCACCCCACACCAGTGCTTGTTGGGACCCAGCTGGTCCTCCACCCTTCCTTCCTTCTTTCTCTTTCCTCTCCTCTCCCCTCCCTCCATTACAGGAGGCTTGGGCAAGTGTTTTCTTAGAGGAATTAAGATTCGAGCCACATATTGACATCACATTAAACCCAAAAAAGGTTTTTTTTTCTCTTCATTTTCAAAGCAGGAGTTGAGAGAGATGATTCATACTTAGAGCGGAGAATGCAAAAAGATAAACTCAACAGAAAAGATAATGGGGGGGGGAATCATACGAAAACCAATACAAGCCAAACCCACAACTACACCTCCCACCGCCTTTCTTGTTTCAGATTCTCTGTCTTTAAGGTGGTGGTGTTATTCTTGTGACAGAGAATGCCAGCAGGTGCTGCTGGCAGCTGTTTAATGACAGTGTCAAGAGCATCTTTCAGGAAGGTAGATGCCGGCAGGGGGCGGCGATGCAGAGGGTAGGTGGGGGTACACGGCCCACATCTGCAGGGAAGGCGGCTGCATGATGGAGTGCCGGACTGGGAATTGCAATGTTATTTTCTACAAAATCCTTCCTGGAAGAAGGCAGGGGGAGGGACAAGAGATATTTTTCAAGTTTTTTTTTTTCTTTTGCAAGAATTTTGAACTAAAATTATGAGCAGCTCGCTGTCTTTGGACAAATATCTTAGCTCCTCGGAGGCATCTCCCACTTTCTTCTTTATTGTAAGTGACTGTCATGAGGATTAAATAAAAGGACCTGGAGACCTCTGAGATGGATCCCAGCAGACCCCCGGTGATTAGTCCTGTAATTATTCCACATCTGGAAGGGGTAATGGCTCCCAGACTGGCAGGGGAGTGTCAGTGACCAGCACGGTTTCTCGTTACCTGGCCCGGAGAGGGGCCTCTGCTCTTTAGAGTGAGAGTTTGGAGGGCAGGAGGCTGGAGGGTAGAAGGGTAGGAGGGACGCAGCCACAGCAGAGCCTGAGCACAAAACACCCAGAGGGGGGCTCTGCTCTTTAGAGTGAGAGTCCTGAGGGCAGGAGACTGGAGGGTAGGAAGGAAGCAGCCACAGCAGAGCCTTAACAGAACGCACTCCAAAAGAAACCCCACGCCTCTGAGCTGGACATGCCACGCTGCTCTGCGCTTTCCGCTTTGTCCTCTACAACTGACTCTAGGATTGCAAACCTGCAGACCTTGCAAGCCAGAATTCTCCCTGGAGAGAACGTGAGGTACAGTGGGACATGCGCGAAGAGCGCTGCCTCCTCCCTCCGCTGGTTCTCTGCCCCTGTTGGGATGGTGGCCACGCCATGTGGAAAGTGCCTGGCAGTTGTCTTCTCTCCTGGAGGGCACTGCCAGGCCATGTACTCCTGCGACAGAACCTGCAGGCTCTTTACAGCACTGCTCCTTATATGTCCTTTATTTTTCTGTACAACCTGTCACATTTGTGCCACATGTAATGGGTGTGGAGGGCACAGGCAATTGGGCAGTAGTCACGGCATGTAACTGCAGCTGCCTGGACCCCAGGACACAGGCACAGGGCTCACACAGGCATTAGCAACTGAAATGCCCACTGAGGGTCTAAGGCTGCTGATCAGACAGGAGGCGCCAAAGCAGAGCACCAGCCCCTGCCTGCTCACAGCTGTGTGGCCAGCCCAGGGCTCCCACCTGCTGCTCGCCCCAACAGCTCAGGACCATGCAGAGCGGGAAGCGGAATTATCAATATCTCCATTTAGCTATGAGAGGACTGGGTAACACCTCCAAGGCCAATGGCTGCAGGGTTGGACTGGACTCCAGGCCACCTAATGTCCAGGCTTCATGTCCCCTACTGTGCATTGTGCTACTGCCCTGCCACCCAGGGAAGGGTGCACCCCATCCTGTCTTTAAGAGAAGACAGAAGGAGGTAAATGTACCTCAGGACTTCCAGTGGGCTGAGGGGCCGGAGGCATGGGCACCTGTTGTATTGTCCTTTACAGGGGCTGGGCATAGCTCAGTGGTGCAGTGCTTGCCGAGCATGGGCAAGGCTCTGGGCTTCATCTCCAGCAACACACACAGACACACAGACACAGACACAGACACAGACACAGACACACACACACACACACACACACACACACACACACACACACGCTGGTGCATTGTCTTTTACCTCTTCATCACCCATAAACAGCATTTACATCTAATAAGGGTTCAAGGATAACTGTTTGACTGACTGTGTTGCGGAGGATGATGGGAAGGACACAGAGAGTGTGTGGAAGGATCATGGGACCATTGACTCTGAGCTACAAAGCTGGGGTTTAGGCCTAAGCAGCTCTGCTTTACAACTGAATAATCCGCCAGGATCTCTGTTCAAGGTGCTTCGCAAATGGAGATAAGACAGCCCACCTCTGCAGCTGCTGCGAGCAGCGGAGACAGGAGTGCTCTGCATGCTGCCACGTGCAAAGTCGGGCTCCAGCATTCACTGGAGGGAAGACGGCAGAAGTTCTCTTGGAGGGCCCTCCTTGGAGCACAGCAGGCACTGCAGCCCCAGAGCATGGGGGCTGTCCTGGGAGGCACGGTCAGGTCCCGGCTGGGGGAGGCGGAATCGAGGACCTGGCCCCTTCTGCATTTGTCTTTCCATAAACCCCTCTGTGACAGCACAACAAAAAGGGCAAAAGGCAGCAGTGAGCACAAGCACTGAGTGTGGGCCCTTGAGGTGACCTCAGACGTCCTGAAGGGGGTGACCGCCCTGCTGCCTAGGTCTTGGTGCTGTCTGCTGACCTCTGTTGAGAAGAGTAGCAACAGGAGCAGGCAATGTGGATGACACACACAGTGAGGCTGGGGGAGTGGGCAGCAGCTGTGGACTGAGTCAGGGCACGGGGAGGACAAGAGGTGGCCTTGGGTTGCAGGGATGCAACTTCTCAGTCAGCCCAGGCTCCTGCAGCAAAGGGCCTGGCATAGCTAGAACAGGCCCTCTGGGAGGGGCCACTGACTCCTCTCCATCTTTTAGGGTCCTTGGAAAGAGCCAGCCCGGATCTGAGGCAGGAGGGTGAGCACATGGGCCCCAACTTTTTGAGCACTCTGTCCTTGCCAAATACCATTCTCAAAGATGAATGCCCCTGACCTCTGAATTTTCCAGAGCACTGCGCAAGGCAGGCACCATCATTTTCATCCTGCAGCTGAAGAAGACAATGCTCAGCGAGGTCAACTAATTTACCCAACATCATCTGCTTAGTAGGTGGCAAAGACAGGATCTGAACCAAGATGGTCTGACTCCAGAGTCCGCCCCTCTTCCCTTGCACATGCTGCTCCTGCCCACATGACGGTCCAGTCAGAAGCTGCAAATAAAAGCCCACACCACCCACAGCGCACAGTACATGAGCACAGGGAGAAGCTGGAGGCTGGCACAGAGCAGATTCTTATCCAACACTTCAGAGCAGGAGAAAGAGCTCCACCCTCTTCCCACGAGAGGGGCGGCTGTGTGGGGAAGATGAGGAGCATTTGGGAGGAGGGTGGACTCTGAGGCAAGAGTCACTGCCCACCGCCAGGGCAAGCTGGGATCACAAGGGGGCTGCTCAACTGTGAGTGAGTGTGTGTATGTATTGTTGGGGAACTAGGAAAGGAGGTGGGATTTTTCATAATTTATGACATTTATGAACTGCACATCCCACCCCAAACTTATGCTTTCTCCTCACTGATTTATTTAGCATTTCTCTTCCATGACCTTGTACAGAGAGCTGGTGTTGGCTAGTGGATATGGAGATTTGGGGGCCAGACACTTAGCTTTGCTTTTCAAATCTTTGGAGTTGCCCAATATACGGATCTTACATGAATGAATAGGAAAATAACGTCACTACTTCTGAGTCTTGGTTTTCTTCTTTGGAAAATGAATAGTTTGGATAACTCTGGTGTGTGGTAGCTGGGAGGGTTAGACTAGGGCTCCGTATGCGGGCAAGCACAGTCTGGAATCAGTGGTAGATTCCCATTTCCTTGCCCAGCGCCTTTCAACCCCAGCAGCACAGACATTGTAGACCAGCTAATTCTTTGCTGTGGGGCTGTCCTGTGCCACAGGACACTGTAGTATGGCTATTTTAACAATTCTTGGCCTCTAGCTGTTAGATACCCCAGACTTAAGAATCTCCAGATGTTGTTTAACATCTGTAAAGTCACGCCCTGTAGAGAAGCACTGGCTCAATACAATTAATACTGATATAAGCATGAAGTATACATTGAAAGCACAGCAGGGCACCTATAATAACACTTTTTTTAATGGCGGAATGGACAAATGAACGAACTCTAAGTAGTAGGGCACATAAGTCTGCATCTCCAAACCTTCGGTGGTTGGAGGACACAGTCTACAGCACTCAGGGCACTAGAAGTGGAGGGAATCACAGAGGAGTCTGTGACAGGCACTTCCTACCTCCTCTCCCTTTGGCCTCTCTGCTGCCAGCTGTTGGGTGCCCACCTGGCATCTGCTGGGGTTTGCAGATGAGGGGGTGACAGGTGAGCAATGCTGTGCACTAAGTGCGGCTGAGGGCTGCTCGCCTCTGGGACTGCGGCTTCCCAGGGGACGGGGCTGCAGCCGTAACAGCCTGGCTTTCCTCGCAGGAGCTGTGACCGCCTAGATCATGTGCCGTCCCCCAAAGGACCATACGCTGCCTTGCAGGAACAGTGGGAGGTACCCCAGGTCCCCCTCCCTGGGAGGCTCAGCAGGCACCTACAAGACCAGAGCCCATGTGACCAAAATTTTGCAAAAAGGGCACAGCGACGGCTTCTGTCCTAGGAGCTTTCCCCCCACTTTGTTCCTCTCCTTCTTTTTAAACTTTTACTGCAAGTCTATTACATAGGCTGGTGCTTTGGGGACTGCTGAGTGTACTGAGGGAGAGAGGGAGAAAGAAAGGGACAGCTATCGTACGTGCAATGATCAGTGACATTTACCAGGCACTTCCTCTGTTCTGCACACTGGTCTAAGCATTTCTCATACCACAAGCCTGCAGGGAGAGTTATTATTATTTCCTGTCTCAGATAAGGAAACAGGCACAGAGAGGTGAGGTGACCCTCACCAGGTCACACAGATATGGGTGCAGAATCAGGAGGTGAGGTGACCCTCACCGGGTCGCACAGATATGGGTGCAGAATCAGGAGGTGAGTCCAGGCATTTTGGCTCAGATTCTCGTTAGCCCTTCTGCTCTGAAGGCCACGTGGCTGGTGTCCTGTGACACACACAGGAAGGGGGCCTTCCTGGAGGAGATGCCTACCATAGTATGTGCAGGGCTGAGCTGCGGTGGGGAGGGACAAGTGTCCCCAGTGAGGGAAAGCAGTACAGCTGCAGAGGCCTGGGCTGGGAAAGCGCGGGCCCTGTCAGGGTTGCACGGGGCAAGGCTGCCAAGGATACTCCCTGCCCCTTGCTGCAGGGATGGCTTAAGGCCTCAGGCTGACTGGGTCTCTTGGCCTGTTTTCCTGGGCCATGCTGGTGTTTACAATCAAGACCAGGTGGCAGGCTGTGCTCTTAGCAAAGTACACCCTGTGGTGGCCACACTCCCGAGCCCTTCTGGGCTCTTGCCTGGGCCCTGAGGCTGCAGCATCTCAGGCTCAGCCTGTTCTGCCGTCAGGAGGTTGGGCTATAGATGGGGGGCATGCATGGTAGACGATACATCTAAATAAAACTGTCACTGCTTCATTTGATTACTGAGAGCTAAAGCCAGAATCTGGAAAGGACAACCCGGTAGAATCTGCCAAATGTTTAGGACAAGAGCACTGGTGTTAACATCACCTCCTCATAGCCATGTCAGACATGACTTGTGCCTTCGTCTCTACCCTGGCCTAATGCTAGTGACTAGCCAGGAAATGACGAGCTTGTGCAGAAGGCCTCTGTGTCTCAACCTCAGTCCATCACCTGATGATCAAGAAAGCAAATCACTTGACCCTCCCTTCTGTTCTTCTTCCATAATGTCACAGCCCGGGGTTGTTGCAGTTACAAGCTGAGCCCTGAATGGGTGATATATACGTGATAGGTCTTCCAGGGTAGCTTATACCCCTACAGATGTGTAAGGATAGGATTACTCTCTTGGCATTTAGAGACCAACTGGTAGATTCAAACAAAGAGAGGTGCCTTCATGCCAGGAGTCAAGAAAAGATTTTGCTTAAAAGGGGCAAATTGATATAAGATATAAAACGATTTCTTGAGGTCATCCATCTCAGTGTCCTGAGAGTGGGCATAAGTAGGCCCAGCTCTGTAAAGCCCAGCATGGCCTGTGGCCTGAGTCATGCATTCCATCTTCCACTGATCCCTCCTTCAGCAAGGAGAGAGGCTTTGGGACCAGCCTTCTGTGCTTAGGTTGGCTGCTTCTACTTGCAAATCCATTCCTAGGTTTTTATAAAATGTATTTGGTATAGGGTCTCATTATGCAGCTTGGACTCATAATGATCCTCTTGTCTCAGCCTCCCCAGCACTGGGATTACAGGCACATACCACTACGCCTGGTCTCCAATCCTAGGTTTGTGGAGATGGAGCGTGAGAAGGCTTTTCCAAGGGTCTGTCTGCTCTTACCAGCTGATCGAGGGAAGAGGCCAAGTGAATGAGCGCTCCGGTTGGAGTCGTCAGAGAGCACCACACAGCCGGCCAGGCTGGTGCATGTGTTCTAGGCAGCATCAGGCTGCCAGTGCTGGGGGGCCTGCGGGCAGGTTTATGAGATTAAAGCCCAGTGCCCAATAAATAATTTAGCAGCTTTCTGCAGAAAACATACACGCAGCATAACGGTTACTATCTCCAGCAGTCTGATATGCACATACATTTTAAACTCACATCTCTTTCTTCTGCATGTTTCCACTTGATGTGGGGTCCAAAATCAAATAAGGAGAAAAGAAACACCATCTATCCCACCCTCTCCACTGTCCTGCCACCCGGGTGGGGCACCAAGCAAGAAACCGTTCTCTTCACTAACTGAAGGCTCGCTGCCCTCGACCACACTGCCCCCACCACACCACCCTTGCCACTCCCTGCTCTGCTTTGCTTTGCTGTTTGTGTCTGTAGGAAGAATCTGAAATTTCCACAAGGCAAATTACTCATTCAGAATTTGCTTTTCTTCTCCCAGGGGTGCCCTGTATGGAGCAAAGCTGGCTCCAGGTGCTGCTTCCCGCAGCCTCGCAAGTGACTTGCTTGTGGGCGCAGCTCAAAAGCTGGGATAAATAAATATCCCTGCCACGGCCACCGCAGTCCAGGCTGAAGTTTTAATGAGCCAGAAGTGGTGGTGATGGATTGGTAAGACTTGGTCTTGGCTGAAAGAGGGGGACGAGACTTGGAGAGGGAGGCGGCAGGCCAGGGAGGGCTGGGTGCCACCAGAAGAGTGGGAGAGAAGGCAGAGACACTGACAAGGAGTCGCTCCGTGAGCTGGAGCCATCAGCAGGCATTGAGAGACACGTGGAAATGTCTATAGCAACTGAGTGGGCAGGGGAAGACTGTGCCAAAGGGAGCCCTCCTCTCCAGATTGCAAACTTTACTGGTTTGGAATCTGGTTCACAGATGAGTAGCCTTCTTGGAGAGACAGGTGTGAGGGAGGGTGGTGGGATTTCCCTCTAGCTGTTATGGTGATCTTTGGGTGGCATCTTTCATGGCCCCAGCCCCTGACTCTTTCCACAGGAGAGGCTACCCCAGGCCCACCAGGCACCACCATGGAGCTCACCCTGGCCAGTCTCTGCACCTTTCTGGCCTTGAAAGCATTTACTGCCGGGGGCTGTGGTTTATCTCCCGTTGTTTATGGCCATGGGACAGGCTGCCCACAAATAGCTCCCCAAAGACTAGGGAAATGCAGGCATCTGCCATTCTGTGAGGCTCTTCCCAGAAATGAAAAGGACAGTCATAAAGTGTCGAAAAGGGAGGGGGCGCAGGGGTGGGGGCCATGCATCATAAAAAGCGTAATGGACTAATGCTAATACACAGACTGGCTGCTGCCCAGGGGTGTCTGCTGAGCTCAGACATAAATATTGGGGAGGCAGCAGGGAGACAGGTTTTTTATTTCTTTGATATGCTGGGGAGGGGAGGTTGGGCATATTTTTTCCTTCATTTCTCATTCTGTGGGCATTTCTCTGGGGATACCACCAATCTGCCTGGGACTAAAGCTACTCAACATTTTATGACTTCATGAGGGACAGTAATTAGGTTCCTGGGGAGACTAGAGATACAGGGGGGATTTATGGGTGCATAATACTGCCTCATGGGGTGTACCAAGTTCGGGGGCTCTGGTTGTACCATCCAAGACCTTGCAAGTGACAAGCCTACTGAGTGAGATGAGTACACTGGTGCTGACTGCCCAGAAGAGTGTGTGCATGGGCAACTGTGGACTTACCCAATACCAGCATGGTTTCCAGTAAAGGGACTAGTTAAGGTTCTTTATTTAGTGGGAACCAAAACAATAGCCAACTAGCAACCACCCAATGGGATGCTCCATCCCTGCTCAACCTCAGGTATGAAGAGAAAAACTTATTTTTTTAACTAATGAAAAGCACAGTCACTTGAGGACTCAACCACATAGACTCTTCTCTAGGGCTCTGTACTGAACAGTAACTATGGTCTCTGCTGCATGGGCCACTGGTCCACCATCGTCTGAGCACACACTTGCACAGAACCAGTAGTATGCACAAGGTGTCAGTGGGCCAGGTGGTAGAGGGTACAAAAGCCTTGTGGCCCCTTGGTTGATGTTGGGGTGCTCCTGCTCTTCCCTCCCCATGTGTCCCCTGTGACCTAGGGGAGAGCTCTGAGCCTGACATTTAAATATGCTTTCAGTCCATCTCAGACTCTACTTAGCCTAGCACAGGAGAGAGAAACTGAGGAAGCAACAATTCTGTCCAGTTGTTTAGCATGTGTGTGGGGGCAGAACAGAGAACAGGGAAGGGTGGGGGCAACAAAACCATCCCTTTTTCTCTGCATCTGGGTATTTGGGGCAGAGATGAGGAAGAGGGGGCAGGGCATCTTACTGGGTGTAGCTGACCTATGCTGCGCTACTTTGATACTTATTTAACTTTATGGGAGCCCCTACGATGTAGGTAGGACTGTGTTCCTGAGAGAGTAACAAAACACAGCTATGATCACAAGCTTGGTAAATAACAGAATGAGGACTTGAACTCAAATCACTATCTCTTCTAACAGTGACTAAACACAGGAAAGAAAAAAAATCAATAAGTGATATTTGGAAGAAAATGTATTCTCAGCCTGAAGGTCAGAAGGGCAGAGACTAATGCACCAACTGGCGCACACGAATATTCCGAGTGATGAAGGAGGTCACCACAGGCCATCGTTGAGAAGGGCTAGATGACTCTCGTAGATGATGACTCACGGTCACGCAGGCGGTGGTGAACTGCGGCCTGACCTCAGCAAGCTGCACAGGCTGTGCATTTACCTGTGAAAGCCAGGGAGGGCTCACCCTACCCACCACTGCAGTGTGGGTGTTAGTACGGGGCGGTCAGCAGCAGCTCAGCGAGGTTTGGGGGCGGGGTTGTGGGAGCACTGGTGTTGGAGTGAAAGCTCCCTGGGCCCATCCACAGGGTTCTGGCTCAGCCTCCTTCAGCTAAGCTAGGGACACTAGGGGACATTCTTCCTTTCTGCCTCATTGCCACCTTAAAGTCAGCAAAAGAAATCTCTGGGCCACCAAGTGTCGCAGCTTCAGCTGAGTGGCTCCAGGTTAGACCAAGGAAAGGCTGTGAGCTGAGGCTGGACCATAAGCAACCAGTGCTGGCTGCGGAGCATCCTCTGCGAGGGACTTTCGAGAGTGGCACAGGTACCTCGCTGCGCCCATGGCATCGGGGAGACCTGCTCTCAACTTCACCTTTGCCTCCTGACATTTTGGTAAAGGCCCAGGACAGATATAGAATGTGTAATTTTCACATCATTCCTGGCAAATCCCAGGTGCACCCCATTAAGCAAAGTTCCAAGGATGCGTGTTCTATCAAGAAAAAGACATGCCACACCGTGGTGCTTAGCTCAGGGCCCTATTAATAGCAACTCTAATTATATGGCTGGAAATTTAATTCATAGTAATGATTAGTGTCAGAATCAAAGGCATCAGGCATCAATATTGATGGAATTGCGAAAGCCCCATAAACAGAGAACCAGTGTCCGCCCCTCCCCCACCCAGGGTCTGCTGTAACTATTGCATTAACGTCGCTTCCAATTCTGCCAGATCAAAATGACTCCATTTCTCAGGGTTCTCCTCCTCTCCACGGAAACCTCTGCCCAGCCAGCTTGGAATGGGTATGAGTGGCACACAAAAGGTCCCAGACAATGTCTTTGAAGAAGAGCCCGGGGGCTCCCGGGAAGCACGGGGGATGGGCCCAGGCCTCACGCATTACACAGCGGCTTTTGGCCTCATCAGCCATGTGCCTTTGTCTCCCCTTCAGAAAGCTCATGGCAAACAATGAGGCCTGGAGAAAGGGGAGTCAGCTGGGGACTGTGTGTGGCATAAAAGGCTGCCACCCCATCCATTGTGACCCGGAGGAGGAAGCCAGAGGAGAGTGACACAGGCAGCGTGTGCCGAGGTGACAGCTGCCATGTCCTGGGGCTCCAGGGCACCCGCGTTCAGCAGAGCGCACAATGTCACTCTGTTCTCCACGCATCTTCCTGCACCTGGCTGATGGGCAGGTGGGAGCCAGAGGTGGGTGGGTGGAATCTCAGGGAAGCCAAGAAGGTGCTCCGAGAGCCGGAGAGCAAAATCTCGGGTTCCAGAGACAGAGCTCGGGGCCCAGAGGCTGGATCTCCACTCAGCAGCAGCATGACTTTGACTAAGTGGCCTAACTTTGTGCAGCCTTTGTGTATTTCTGTGTAGGATGGACATGATATTATCATTTGTCGGCATGCAGTAGGCTTGATTGAAGTAACAGCCCACAGCTTACATGCAGAAAATGCTTAGTTTATAGTATGTGAAAAAGAAAAAAAACTAGTGTATGTTTAAAAAGAAGACTATCACTTAAGACCTGAGGGGCCCAGTTCAGTGCTCTGAATTAGCTCCAAGGCATATATTTGCGGGTAAATAG
Source organism: Octodon degus (assembly GCF_000260255.1). Classification (NCBI taxonomy): domain Eukaryota; kingdom Metazoa; phylum Chordata; class Mammalia; order Rodentia; family Octodontidae; genus Octodon; species Octodon degus. The sequence goes on from NW_004524707.1 coordinate 3,305,906, forward strand.
CCTTCCTACTGGGCAGGCTCCAGTAGGACTCCCAGGAGTGTGGACCAAGGGTTCAAGCTGAATCTCTCCTGAGCAGGGCTGAGGGGGGAGGTAAGACAGAAGCTCAGAGGGTCTCTTGCTGGGGGCTGTGAGCCTCGGGGGCCAGCTCTAGCTTCTGCTTAGGAACTTCACACAGGCTACTGACAGACAGAGATCAGCCCAGTACCCCCAGGATGCAACACCCAAATCCAGAGTCAGGCTTTTCTCTGTTATTAAGACCCAGGGCAATTCTGAGCAGCTTATTCACCTTTCTGGGCCTCATTTATCTCATTTGCAAAATGGCACAATATACATCCTACTACCCAAAGTCAGAATGCTAAGGGTTTTGGTGTTGTTCCTCTCTAGCTATAAAATCAGTGACACACATGTCCAGGAAGGCTCCTGCTCTTGCTGGGTGACTCAGTCTCCCTCCTGGGGGCCCAGGGCCCTCTGCAGGATCTCATCTCCCTGGCCTGGCTCTGCCTTGCTCACATGCTCACCAACTCTGGGTCTGCTGGGTGCAGGGCGTGGGGAGCTCCCAGGCCATCACTCAAGCCTACTGATGCCATCACTCCTCTGGGGTTGGGTGGAGATACAACTGGGCGCATTAGGCTTTGCATAGAACCAAGTACAGTGAAGGAGGGTGATGGGGGACATCAGTGGCTCCAGCTCTTGAACTTCTTCCCCACCCTGGAGCCAGGAGATCTTTCTGAAGGTCAATGCCAAGAGAGGGCTAAAATCCCAGGAGACTCGAAAGGACAGAACCCAGGGTTGTCACCACTTTACATTTCCATATACTTGCTGCTTCCCTGGACAGAGGGGCATGGCAGCAAGGAGAAAAGAGCCAAGAGCAACTTGCCACAAGGTTTACCTTAATCACTCTGTACTACAAAGTGACCTAGGTACAACAAGACGCAATGTGTTAACCGTTGTTACTCTCCTATTATCTTGTTTTGAAATTTAATTGTATTTTTCTCCCTAAAATACAATTAAAAGAAAAGAAAAATAATAAAATGACTTAAAGATAGACTGGGCCCATCCCTGCTCTGAAACGTTTGTGGTTCCGGTTCTGGGGATTCCCACCTCTTCCCTCGGTGTGCCACCTGACCACGCCTGTGTGCACAACCTCATCAGTGTTGGTGCTGCCCTCCATAACACGGCAGAGAAACACCCAGCCCTCTTCGGTCATCCAAAGTGATACACTGAAAGAATCAAAGTGTTTGGACCTCTGGAAGAAAACCAAGAGTGCAGGAGTGACAGCGGCGGTACAAGCAGGAGTCCCTCCTACAGTGAGGGAGCTGAGGCTGCAGCGGCTGCCTACGGCTAAGTACCGACAGCGTGCCGGGCTCCCAGTCAGATATTCCACATCCCCTGTGTCTGAGCATCACAGACCTGCCAGGCAGACCTCAGTGGGCCAGCTGAGGAGCCTGGGCACCCGTAAGGTCACCCTGCTCTTGTGAGGCTGAGTCACGCAGTGCCAGGCAATTGCCAGGCCCTGGGAGTGTGCACAGGGGAAGAATGGCCCCTGGTCAGCTGGTTCTGCAAAACTTAGAGAGCGGAACCCACACTTCCCTAGCCCTGCCCTGGGGAGGGGCTGGTGCATACTGCTGGTGATAGAGGACTCCGAAAGCCCTCCCTGGTGACTAATGTGACTGGATGCCAAAGTCCAGCGGGATTAGGTTAGTTCGGCTCAGCTGGGCCCAGTCTTGGAAATATTTTTTCCCATGACTCAGGGCTGGGGACAGGGGCAGGATTCTCTTCCTCCATTTGACCTTGCAAACATGTCACTAGAAAGGAGCCTGGGCTGACAGTTTCAGTTCTCCTGGGAGCCAAGAAAGGAGTGGGATTTGGAGGAAGATTCAGAGATCTTAGGAATGACAGAAAGCACTTTGGTGCCAAGCACCATATTAAGTACTCTTCAGTACATGATCTTACTTAAGCCTTACAACAAGTATGGAAAGTGGGTATCATTATCCTACTCCAAAGCCATGCAAAATGTGTCTTATTATTCCACTCCACAGAAGGAAAAATTAAGGCTCACAGGCTAAGTAGCAATAGTGATAATATTTACCATGTTTCTGCCTAAGTTCCATACTCCATGCTTTCTGTGAACTATTTCTATTGTTCCATGGCATTTTTCATCTTCTAAATATACTACATATTTTGCTTACTTGTAATATTTGTCTTTCTACTTTAAGCAGTAATCTCCACTAGCCCATTTTTGACATTTTGCTCACTACTGTATAATCAGTCTTGGCATATAGGTGTTCAAAAATTTTTAACTCAATAAATTTTTCACTCCTTATTATAATCTCTCAAGGGATGAGATCAGCTCTCACTTTATAGCCAAGGAAAATGAAACTCAGAGATCTCACTCTTAGGCTGGAATCAAAATTCCATAAACCCATCTACTCTTTGTTATATATGCTGTCCTTCCCTAGAGGCAAAGGACAGGACCAGGTGGCCTCTGAAGGCCCTTCTGACCCTGAGATTATCCTGTCCATGCCCTTCCACAGGCCTGCAAGGCTCCAAGGCCTGTCAAATATGCATCTATATGGCTTGCAGCTTCCTACAGACAAGGCTTTGTGTTTTAGCCTCTTGAAAATGGAGCAGGGCCTGTTTGGGCCAGGATTCTATGCGTTTATGTCTTACCTCCAAGCTCCTTGTCCCCAAAACACAATTCTGTTTCACCTGCCCTGCAGTAAAGCCCTGAGCTACATTAACTCACTCTTGGGCTGGGAACCATCCAGCTGAACACACAGCCTGGTGCTTCCAAGGCTGGGTTGCACAGAAAGTGCCAAAGGGGCCAGAATAGAAAAGTACCAAAAATTAAAGGGCCTTCAGTCTCTCCCTCACTACCCACCTAGGACTCATAGTAATCCTCCTGTTTTCAGCCTCCCCAGTGCTGGGATTACAGGCGTGTGCCACCATGCCCAGTCTCAGTGGCCAGCTCAGTGCACCCTGGGGGTGTGGGCAGCGTGGCATGTGGCGCCAGGGATCAAACTCTGGTTCCTGTGCTTTTAAGCAGGCGCTTAGTCTGCTGAGCTATCCAGACAGCCTGTCTCTCCCATTTTGGAATGGCTCTGGAAGGTCAGGACTCCTTCCCAGCTTTGCCTGGGGTTCTGAATAGAACCGACACCCCTTGCTTACAGCTGTCACGCTGAGCAGGTGATGTTCACAGAGCGGGGGGCTCTATAAGCATGCCTCCTTCCTGGTGCCAACCAAATGCGGCTTTTCCCAGCTTTCGGAAGACCAGTCCCTAGGACCCAAGAGGCCTATAAAACAACAAAACAAACAGCGAGTCTGGCGGTGGGAGTCTGGGCAGGAAGCCAAACTCATTACCAGGACTGTGGTGGTGAGTTCCACCACCCCACCTCTCTATGCATGCTCTGGGGAAGCACGCAGGGCATCTTCTCCCCACTACCCCACGCCCCAGCACTGCTGGGATGCCTGAGGGAGCTAGGGAGCGAGAAGCAAGGTCACAAGTGTCAGGGCCGCAGCCGAGCCTCTGCTGCTGGACCGCAGTCCTGGCTGCTTACCTAATCAAGGGTTCACATGGAGAGACAAGTGAATCATTTCCACTCAGAGGAATGAGTGGCTATTGTTTGGTGGGATTGGCATCAGAGAAAGGAATGTTTTTCTGCTTTTCATCCAACTTGGCCCTCCATCCGCCAAGGCAACTCCACCCCATGCAGGAAGCCAAGTAACAGGTTAGGGACTTCTGGTTGTTTGGGGAGGAAATCTAGAGGCCAGCGTCAATATTGTCGGTGATGCGGGTTGGGGGGCACATAAGCTGGAGCAAGACGCTTGAAATTTCTTGGCTCAGCTTTCCGCATCTGTCCAGTGGGGCAGAATCACAGGGGGCATCATCCACTGAGGCACCGAGGGAGGCAGAGTGCCTTGTTTTGTACACAGCCAATGCTATCGTGTTGTCCAGTGCTAACACCCCCTTCCCTTGGGGTAGGGATCAGTTTGAGGCTCCTGATGGATTCTTTCAAGTCTAAGCTGCTAACACAAGAAGCGCCCATAGGGGGCCTGGCTCTGGCTTAGTCCTTTAAGTGGCTGCTTCCACAAAGCTGTCAGCCTCAGGTTGCTGGAGTTCGATCCCCACAACGCTCCAGCCAGCCAAACCTGCCGTAAAGGCATCCGGAGGAAAAAAAAAAAAAAAAAGAAGAAGAAGAAGTTCCCAGCCCCTGGTTTGGCAAAGTGACTTGCCTGTGAGATTGTGAAGAGAAGAACAGGATGAGGACTGATGAAGGCTTCCTTGGGGTGCAGCCAGGAGACCTTGCAATGGTGGGCCCCTCATGCAAGAGTGGAAAGACTTTTCTTCATGAAGTTCACAGGCACCTCAGTGGCTACTGTTAGCTGACAGGAGAATGGCGATGCCAAATGTAGCCAAGGACTTCCCCCGAGCTTGGAAAGTGCAAACACGCCCCACAAGTCCTGAGAACAGGACGGTATGGGGACAGCTAGCTTCTTGCTGACTGCAGACAAGCCCACTTCTGTCTAGGTGAGGCAGACAGCTGTGCCTGCGGCTTCAAGCCCCTGTTCCCTCCCCAGCCAGTGTTTCAGGGAGCACCAACCTCCTTCCTCCAAATGCTATCAGAAGAGAGACTCTTCCTGTACCTCACTGGAAGTTCTTGTTTCCTTGACTCCACACACCACTCTGGCCTACGCAATGCAGCAGGACTTCCGTTCCTTCCAAGCAAGCCACATCATGAGGAGTCATGCTTGTCTGATTCCATTCTATTCAGTGCAATTAGGGTCCCACAGCCGGTAGAACCCCGATGCACTGGAGACAGATTTCACAAGCTCTGAATGTATGAGAGGCACTGGATCTAGCAGCAGGGACTAGATGACATGTGTATGAAAAAAGAAGGTCCCAGCTCCAAGGATCTGTGACTCTCCAGAGAGGTGTGTGCCTTGGCATTACTCCCCAGTCAGACACAGGGAGGTGTGAGGAAGGGATCACTCATAATTGTGGAAGGGATGTAGCCAAGCACTTGCCACAGTCCTGGAGCACTAGGTAGGGGATCTGAGGCTGAGAGGGAGTGGGGAGCTAGCAGCTCCTGCAGCTACATAAGGCTCCCAGGGCCAAGGGGCTGAAGAACTGAGGCAGAACCTCACCTCGGCCTCTGCAAGGGGCCCAACAGGAATTTGAAATCAGGCCCAATGCAGCAGCTTTTATAGCTGCACATGTGGGAAGAAATCTGAGTGGCTTTACCCTGAAACTGGACCAGTCCTTCCACTCATCCTCTTGCATTGTCTACCTGCCCGGTGTGGTCCCTTCACTCCTGGTCCCATTCTTTACGTTTGGGTGGCCTCCTTGGCTTCTCCTCAAAACCAGGATAGTCATCTACAGTGAGTTTCCAGTTCCTGTTGCCACTCTTCCTCCACCTGTACCTCCATGTCTCACTGGACTCCCACAGCTTGCCCTTCCCCAGGAGGGATGCATCATGGTCCATCATGGCTGGGTTCCCGGGTACCCTGCCTTCCCCTTACTGCATTCTGTCCCAGGCCTCCTGCCATCATAATCTTGGGTATACCTTGTCCTGTCTGTGCCAAGCACTTCCCAGACCGGAGAGGCTTTCTGCCACATGGCAGACAGGCTCAACCCAGCCTTATCTTCAGACCCCACAGGTAGGTGCCTTGGTCTTCCTCTCCTTGCTTCTCTTTTCTATCTCAGCCTGTACTCTTTGTCACATCCTGCACTGCAGGAGTCAGAGAGAGGCAACATCATGAGAGAGATCATAGGGCTCAAAGCAGAAATGGCTCCAGAGTCACGGCTTCCCTGATTGGCCATTTCCACTGCCTGGGTGTAGACTGTCCTTCCCTTTCACCCTCCTCTTGAGTCAACTCTTTCCATTATGGGAAAATTTGTTTATTAAAAAGTCCTTCCCTACATTAAGGGAAAAACTGCTTTGCAGGAACTTGGACTCACTGGGCCTGTGCTGACCTCTGGGGCCACAGTGACTAGGTCTAATTCTTCTTCCACAGCTTAATGCTACGTATGCAAGTTGTAGAGCTGAAGGATCAGGGCGCAAGTCCCGGCTCTACCATTCACATTGCTAAGTGTTCTTGACACATTCTTTACTTCTCTTGGCCTCTATTTCCTTATCTATAAAACGGGAATGATAACAGAAAGCTACTTCCTACTAATTATGCCCAAACGAGTTTAGTTAGAAAGCTCTTAAAATAACACCTGATGTAGTAAGTATTCACTAAGTTTCAGGATCCAGGGAGAGCTTCCTTTTGTCCTGCATTATCCTATTTTTTTTGGGCTAATATCTTTTGGAAAATACCCTTCACATAGCACAGTGCCGCCTCCTTCCAACCCTGATTTATCTTGCGCATCATACCCTGTGGCTCCCACCTTACAGTACAGTCCTTGGCACTCAGGATCCGGAAGCTGTCTGACTGATGTGGTGACTGAGGACTCATCAACTTCTCTGAAGCAGCATCACACAGCTAGCTCATGGCAACCTTGTGGTCACCATATGTTGCACCAGGATCTTTCTCATGCAACTCCATGGGGGCCTGGGGCCACCCAGGGCTCCCCCACCTTCTTCCTGTCCACAATTTCTGGAGCCTCTGTGTGCTCTGGACCTTCTCGGTGTGTGCTCTGTACTTGCTTGATACAGCACCTGAGCTCTAGACTGTCCTTCCCTTTCACCCTCACTCAACAGTTTTGTCTCAACCAGTTTTCAACGGGCCCTAGTAATCTTCCCCTATGAGGATGAGCACACTTTAGTTGCTAATTTTACTTGCCTTATTCAGCCCTGTGGCGAATCTCTAACTTCTTTTTTCTAGCAGTGGTTGGCCCCAGGCCCTGAACCTAGTCTATCAAGCCCTGTGCATCTTGGCTTTGAGGTCGGATCCTCTTTCAGTTTGTCCTTTTCACCTGCTTCTGGTTTGGAGGGCCATGGTCTGGCCTACAGCATGGGCATACTCTGTGTGTCCCACCGAGAGCAGGGTGTGGGCAAGGATGGGATACAGCGCCCAGAGCACCTGGTGGCCATGCCACTTGAGTGAGTCTCTGCTTCCTCTGAACTTCTCCATGAGGACATCCTGTTCCTACAGGATCCCTAGATGAGGGCTGAACCGTCTGACAGACGCCTGGCCAGCAGGGAAGAAGTGAGTAGCTCTGACACACCCGGCTTCCCTCCCCTCTTGAAACTCTTAGCTATTTTTTTCTTTATTTTCCTTCCTGTGTTGAAAGAGCTATGGAGCCTAAGCCTTGGTAAGGGTTTCCTGGGGACATTCCACAAATTCCGCATGGGCTGTTTCCCTGGAGAGGGTGGGGAGCAAGAGACTGGGTGAGCAGGAGGCCAGCAGGAGCCAGAGTGTATCAGGTACCTCAGAGCTGTGTGGGTGGGAAAAGGGTGAGTTGCTCAAAGGAGGGGGCTGGGTCCGGTGAGCTCATAGAAGCAGCTGGAGAAAGGCCAAGGGAACAGTAAGAAGAGCAGACAGCTCACAGGTTGCAGCAAGCCGTGGGCAGCCACGCCCCCAGCCTTACCCTGGAGCCCCGGACTTGCCTCACTGTTTGCCGCGGCTCCTGCAGGGCTGCGAGAATTTGGCCAGCTTGGGTGTGTGGCTTGAAAAGATGCCAAGCAGCCCTCCTGTGTGTTCTGTGCAAGAGGCCCAGGGACAGCAGAGGGCAGAACAGCACCCCTGGAAGTCTGGCTGGTCATCCTTCCCTTCCGCATCTCCCTGCGTCCCTTCTGCCAGCCCCTTTCATTCTGGTCTGAGGCTGAAGACAGTGGAGGCATCAGCCCCTGGCTGAACTCTGCAGCAAGCCTGGGCCTGCAGATCCTTCTTGGTCTCTATTAGTGGTTTCCAAAACTGTTTCCTTAGATTAAAAGGTGTCAAGTTGGGGGACAGGAGGGCAAGAAGCAACTTGTCCTAGACCTCTATGCTTGCACAAGTCACTTTTCTTCTGCAGGCCTCAGTTTCCTCAGTGAATACTGAGTGTATTGGGCTGGATGATCCCTAAGATTTCTTAGAGAATGATTCATTTTCAAAACAGCTGGAGGCTATCCCATGAGTGAACACTTGCTGAACGCAATAAGAAAAGGAAGGGTCTAAGTATGAATGAATGATTTTCCTTTAATAGAACTTTCAAGAGAATAAAGGAGCCAGAGTCACACTAACTGTCTCCAGGGACTGCAGGTGAGGGAAAAGCTCAGGGGAAGGCAGTAAGCACCAGCCTAGGTCTGGCCGCTGCTGTCCCTTATCAGGGTTTTGAGCCACTCAGAAAGATGTGGTCCCTGTGGGCAGATGACACTCTGAGAGGAGCCTCACAGGGAAGAGTTCTAAGCCACAGGGCTTATGACCAGGACGAGGAGTGTGTGGGCTGGCTGTCAGCCCCCACCAGGCCTGTGCTGGGTACAGTTTGTCTATTTGGATGCAGCGCCTTTGGCTGAGCAGGAAGTAGCAAGCCTCGGGGTCCACGCAGAACTGCATCTGGTAGAATATAGCACTTTTCAACTGTAGTGGACTCTCCTCTAATGACTGCTTTCCTCTTTTGCTTTGGGAAAGCAAATGGAAGGACCATACTCATCTCTCTTCTATGTGCTGAAAAGCAAGCCAGGGTCCTCAGAGGAGGACACAGGACATGGGCAAGTAGGAACCCTCAACAAGAATGAGGAAACGGCCAAGGGGCTTTGCAATCCTAAGATGTCTGCAAGGTTCAGCGCCTTCTCATAAATACAGACCAGTCCCTTAGGCCTCCTCGGAGGTAACTCAGAACAAACAACATGGAAACTCCTCCTCAGGCCCTCTCCCAGCTGTGCTTCCTACATGTTCCCAGACAACAGGCTCCCCAAGGCTCCACGTGGATCAGGAGGCAGGAGCTGCAGGGATGATGGGGACATGAAGTGGGGAGACGCAGCAAGATGGTGTCTGTTTCCTGCTCCACAGGTGGTGGGATGCTGAGAGGTGGCAGGAGGGGACACTTGGGAAAGGGGATTAGCTGGGGCTGGAAAGCATGTCGCTGCTGTAATCCCACGTAATGAACCAGGCTGTCCTGCCTCTCAGCACCCTAAACTGGAGACAAGCAAGTACAAGCCGCTGGGCTCAGCCCACTGGGCTGCAGGGCTCCTCCGTGCTGCCAGCCCAGGCAGCCTGCTCCCTGCAGCTGGCAAAGTCACAGAACAAGAAGCCAGCTTCCTCTTGGAGCTGTGCTTTGGGTATTGAGGTGGGAAGAGAGAGTCTGAGACTGCAGGAAGGAGAGGGTCAGGTGAGTGGGCGAGAGCCTTATACCATAGGGAGGCGGCACCTAGGCAGGATTTTAGGACTACCAGCCATAATTGCTTCAACCAACTTCAGTCAATTCACTGAAAACTTTTCACCAGTACAGTCAACTCTATATATCCCAGGGAGTGATTTAAAATGGGGGTGTTCATGATGTAAATACTAAAAAATAAGTTCCACTTGGTTTGAGAATGAAGAGTGATTTTTTTGCCCTTTGTTCAGGGTACCTAGAAAGTCTTCCAGGTCTGGCAGGATGCAAACAGGTTCACACCCTCCAGGGACCCACTGGCTGATGGCTGCAGGAAACTGCGTGAAGAGAAGCCAACAAGATCACCTTTGCCTCCCTCTCTGTTCCACATCTTTGCTCCCAAGAAAAGGCAGGTGCCTACAGTTGAATCTCTACTGCCAGCCACTTCTCAAAAGGACTCTCAGGTAGAGGACCTGATGGGGTGATGACAGTCACACACAGAACCTTACCTTTTTCAGTTTGCCGTTCTTTGTCCCCACGAAAACCACACTGTAGCCATTGTAAACATAGGAGGCAACGGAGGTCATGCGGTCCCGGCTGGTGGTGTACAGGGTCAGGCCCTCCACTGGGGTAGATCCTCCCAAGGGCTGGTTGATGTCCAGTCCACAGAAGTTGTCGTCAATGGGGACAGGCTGCAGAGGGGAGTGGAGTCAAGGTGAGTGTTGTAAAGGCGAGGTGGCATCTACCACCTCAGATCATTCCTTCCCACCCCTGCCAGACTACAGGCCCTTGCCTGGGGATGAGGTTCAGGGGATCAGAATATGCCACCTCCCATGGACCTGGAAGGAAGAATGGGCAGCTGCTCCACTCACCTGGAGTCCCCACACCCACCCTTCTTCCAGGAGATCCAGGCCCCATTTGTACAGCTGGATGTTGGAGCCCATATCCTGGTTAGTTTAACATCCACAAGGACCATAGCACTGCGAGTAAGTACCCTTCTGCCTGGGACAAACCCCTCCTCAGAGGGTAGTCTGCCTAGAGGCAATGACACACCACTGCCACTAGCCCGAAGAGGGTTTCTTTTTGGCTTCTTGGTCAGACTATTGTTGCCTGGACTATCCAAGATCCTCACTGGGACCCACGGAACTCTAAGCTACTCACCAATCAGTACGATCTGTGATTGTGGGAATACATTAATGGACCATCCAAGACACCCCCAGATGGCTGGTCTGAGTGCAGTGGAGCCTGGCAACAACTCAGACTCCTGTGGCAGGGGCTGCAGACTGGGCCAGGAAGAGCCCTAGGCTGGGACAGCTGCTCCCTCTGGGTCTGGGAAACTACTGCTGGAAGCATAGAAATCAGCGTGGAGATGCAGTCCTTGCACCCCTCAATCTCCATTTCTCAACCTTGCCAGGGAAGAGCAGGCTGACACTTTGCTTGGTGACAGCATCATTTCCTTGGAATAATTGGTTCATCAGCTACAGTATATGATTTTCTGTAAAGCCAAAGATGTTGCTTCCATTTCTTCAGTTCCACAGGGAACAGGGACTTAGGCTCTTAGGATACCTCAGTGTTTTGCGAAGAACAGTTTCTCCTGCTGCAGGCTGGCATGGTGGCACTGCACTGGGTGTAGCTGTATCCTTCAGGAAGTGCTACCAAGTTCTAGGCTAAGGAAGACGTTGGGGCCTGGGGCCCAGGAAGCTGCACACAGCAGAAGGAACAAGCCTCTCAGGAAGGGAAGTCCCAAGAGCATGCTGCAGGCAGCACTGGGGGATGTTGCATTGGTGCTGGAAATCAACCATGGTCGGGTATTTACACCGGGGGAATTAGCAGTGCTACCAACTGAGTTCTCCTTCCAGGGCCTGCAGACAGTCAATCATCTACATGTTGCCAGCATGTCAGTGGGGCAGTAAGAAAACTACTCCCTAGAAAGGCAAGACCAAGTACTCAGCTACTACCTTTTATATTTTCTATGCCTGACCCCCATCCTGCACCTCACGCAGCAGCTGCCCATTCAGAGCCAGGTCAGCCATGTGTTAGTCCTGTCTTTACCACTATTCAACTCAGCGACCCTGACAATGTCACACGCCCTCTCTGGGCCTCAGTTTTCTTGGGTCACCTGGAGAAGGTCATCCTCTAGCTTCCCTTTCCTAAGGCACTGATTTCAGGGCTTCTGTTTTTCCCCCCTTTCTCCATGGATAAGAGATGGGGTCTGTTCCCTGGGAAATGGAGAGAGCCCATACACAGTTATAACCCAAGCCAGCGTTTGAGAAATGGTGACAGAAGGAAAATTCTTGCTGGGGATTGTGGATTTTTCTGCATCCCTCCTGACTCTAAAATCTGCAGGACTGTAAAGGAAAAGGCTGTTTTAAGGCCAAGCCCCTGGGATTGGCTGTGATTTATTTTTCTCTACAATTTCTTTCTCAAGATGCTGTCTGAGATGCTCCTACCCACCTTGTGCCTCTCTACTTTTGCTGAAGTAGCAAGACCTGGAAGGTTGGCTTTCCTCGGAGCAGGGTGGCCAACAGTGCGCTTGGACTCGAGTCGTAGGAACTGCATGGAATGCACATTCCTGCTTTCTTGTTTATACCGTTTTCATATTAGTTTTTGGTGAGTGTATGTGTTACCATCTGAAAAATGGGGTCCATCGGGTCCCTGCAATGATATGGTGAGACAGCCCTTAAATGGCTGAGCCCAGCCTTGGTCCATCACTGACTTGGTGGCCATGGTCTTTTTCTCCCTCTCCTTTACCCCTTTTCTGAGATAAAGCTCCAATCTTTGACTTCAATTTCTATGTTAGTCCAGAGATTATGTTAAAGTCAGGCTCAAGGGCCACAGAATTTCTCAGTGATCCTTCACCCTCTACAGGGTCCCCTGCTGTCCAGGCTGTACCCCAGGGGTCAGAGGGCAGCGAAGTGAGGAGTTATCCTCTCTGGGTCCTGCTCAGTCTAGATGTCACCTCTCCTCCAGTGCCTCTGCTGTCCTCTGGTCACAAGCCCAGGCTTGTCTCTGCACGGCACTGGAGCAGGGCAGGGTGTCCTCTTCCTCTTCCCTCTGGCTCTGAAGCAGGCAGGAATCAGCAGTTTCCTCCGACAAGGGCCCTCTGGGCAATGGGAACCGCTAAATTCCGCTCTGGCTTAACCCTAGCCTCTCCCCTCTGCTCCTGGCAGCTGCTTAGGGGATTTGGTCACAAACGGTAAGCGTCAGAGAGGAATTTGGGAGCTATCTGGTCCAGCTGCCTCATTCTACAACAGTGAGGCAAGTAAGCAAATAACTGGCTGTTATGATTAGCATTAATAATTAGCATTGCTCATTTATTGAAATTATGCACGAGGCACTGTGCTAAGCATTTCACATAAATTTTCTCTTTGATCCTCATAATAACTACAAAATGAGGACAAGATTATTTCTATTTTTAAAATTGAAAAAATTATGGATCGGGCCAGGTACATAAGTTGCCCCAAGCCACACAGGACACAAATGGGAGAATGGAGCTGCAGTGTAACCTGCTAGGCTCCAAGCACATGATGACGAGAGAAGAGGCCTGGCTCAGGCGCGACCTGGTCCCAGTATCGGGCACCTTCCATTCAGACCATGCAGATGGTGACAAGGGCCTCAGTCTCCACTTTCCCCCCAGACTCAGAGTGAAAGCCCATAGCCCTTTACACAGAAACCTATTCTTAGCCCTTCTCACGGTCCTAACATTAGATAACTAATACCCCAGGCATGGTGCTAGTCTCCCATATGCTTTCCATCCTGATCATCCCATGGCTGGAGCATTATGATTCCCATTTCACAGATGGAAAGGTAGAGATACTCAGTCAATTCTGGAGCAGGAAGCAGCACAGATTTAACTTGGACCCTGGTCAAGTTTGCGTAGTCATGGAAGCCTAAACTCATGTTTGCTACATTTTGTTACTAGGTGCTATTTTAAGTAATTTCTTTCTCTTCCTCATTAGATTAAGTGACCTGTGAGAGAAGTGGTCATAGTAGTGTTTTACGTTTACATCCCCAGTGACTACTATAGTGCTAGGCACCAGATGGCCTTCAGTGCCCTTTTATTGAATAAAAGGATGGATGAGTAGAAGGGTCAGTGCTGGAGAAAGGGAGAGAAAGAGGAAAGATGGATGGATGAAGAATGAATGGATGGATGGAAGAATGGATTAATGGACAGAGAAGAAAATGGGAGGGCTAGATGGACAGAAGAATGGAAGAATGAAAGCGTGGGTACTAAGAGAAGGAGGCGCGTCTTGACCCAGAAAGATGAAAGTAGACAGGAGAGGAGGAGAAATGGATGGGTAGAAGGTAGGAGGTCAAAAGGATGGGTGGATCACAGCAAGTACTGTAATGGGAGCACCCTGCCCCTCTGCCAGCATGTAGCACTGATTTTCTTTTGTCTACTGTCCTTAGGATTAAGTCCTGAGGACAGCCTTCCCTTCTCACCCTTTGGCAGACTCCTGGTGCTCTTCCAGTTTTCAAACTGTTTCATCAAACTGCACTTCCTTCCTTCTCCTCTGCTTCAGATATGTGATGCCCACTGGAACCCCTCACTCACCATCAGAGTGGCCTCACACCCATGCTCTGGTCCTGTCACCTCTGACCCATCCCATTTTCTGCCTTCTCCCTCAGGCTCGGCTCAGGCTATAGTAGCCTCCTGGCTGTCCTCAAAGTTGAGTTCTGAGTCATTTCTTCTTGCTGCTTGATCTTTGGAGTGCGTTCCTTAGACACCTTCTCTCTCTTGCTAGAACACCCCTTTCAGTGAGCCAGTCATCTCAGGCATGGCCTCTCCCTCTTACAGCGGGCAAGGATCACTGTTTCCCGACTACGTGCTTTATGTTTCCCTTTATCCTGCCTCTTAGCAGGGAAGACCACAAGTGGGGAGCTTGGCATGTGCAGTCAGGTGCACGAGACACACATTCAGAGTGATTCCAAGAATCATCATACACCCCCAAGTGTCTGGGTTAGTTGGTTACCACCTGGCAAATGCAGCCTGGATCTCTGCTTCCATTCCTCAGGGTTAGGAGCAGGGTATGCAGAGGGCTTGGGCAGCGGAGCACAGCCCACGGGCCTAGGGAGCAGGAAAGGAAGAGCCCCTTACCGCCTTAGTGCACTGGACATCCTTGCCCAGCAGCCAGTTGAGCTCCAGGTTGCCCTCGCCTTGGTAGCAGGACTGCAGACGCTCCTTGATCTGCAGGTTGATGGAGCGGATGGGGAAGGCACACAGGGCGGAGTCGTCGGGTGGGTGGTGGTACTGCTTCTGCCCTTTGGAGAAGATGGCAAAGAGCACGTCGTCCTGGCTGCTGATGTTGAAGGCCTGGGCCAGCGCCTCTCCGGGCTTGGCAAGGTAAGCGGCCTGTAGGAGGCGGTACTCCACACCTGCCCGCGTGCAGCCAAAGGGCAGGGATACATAGGAGTGGAACTTGGGGTCGTCCTTGCAGAGACGCACGATGCGAGAGGTGTAGAAGAGGTCCCCGGCGGAGTTGATGGACACCCCCTCCGGGGTCTCCGGCTGCACAGTGAGGAAGTACACGAAGCTCCCGCTGGCGAAGCCATAGATGTAGAAGATGTCAAAGTGGGAGACCAGGGCCAGGGTGTCAGAGGGGATCTTAATGAGGGAGGAGACAAAATCACTGTGGAGCTCGTAGTCCAGCATGGCGGAGGATTCCGGGTCTCGGGGCAGCTTGCGGCTGGACAGTGTGGGGAAGTAATCCTGCTTACCGTCCACAGCCGTGCCGATGAACAGCTTGCCGTCCTCGCCCTCAGAGCGCACGATCACGCCATACATGGTGCCTGTCTTGTTGACACTGGACAGGTAGTGCTCCTTCTTGTGCGAGGGCTCCACCAGGATGAAGAGGTCGTCCAGCCGCAGCAGCTTGCAGACGCCCTGGTAGAGGCTGCCGCAAGCCAGCAGGCGGTTCTCGGAGTAGTCGATGAGCAGCAGCTTGTTGACATTGTTGGTGAGCGTGAGCACCTCGCTGCAGGGCTGCACGATGAGCGGCGGATAGCAGGACTTGTTGTCCTCCTCCGGGCCCGTCTTGTGGGCCACCTGGATCGTCAGGTTACCCGTCAGCTTGTAGACCCGGTTGATGGCCCCCACATACACGGCCCCTGTCCCTTGGTGGACAGTCAAGTGGTTGAAAGTCCAGTCTCTATTCTCAGAGTGGAAGGCGCTAAACTGGGGCATGCCGGCTGCCCCAGGCACCAGCAGCACCCACAGTGTGGCGAGCAGCACCGGCGCGCTGCTGTCAGTCCGCGGGGCCAGTGGCCAGCGCTTCCTCTGTGCCATCCTGAGGGGGGCAAAGACTGGGAGGCAGCTCCCCCAGGTGCTCATCTCTGCCGCCTTCCTGGGTCGGCCTCACATGGCTCTGGAAAACACAAGGCAGGGTGGTCAGATTAGAAGCAAGGTCCAGGAGAAGCCCCTAGGATGCTGGGCCCAAGGTCCCCAAGCTGGCTGGCTCTGTGTGCCTCTTCCTTCTGTAGTTTGGGTTTTCTATTTTTACCATACTCTTGCCTGCTTAGGACTGTTCAGGGAACCCTCTCATCTATTTTTACACTATATATTTTTTCTTTTTTACTTTATAGAGAATCTCTATTTCTGTCCTCTTAAAACATCGTTTTTTATCTCTTTATGAGGTTAAAAGACTGCTGGAGTTCAGCAGCCAGTCAATGCTGGTGTCTCGGCTAGAGCCAGTCTTCCCCACCCAATTGTGGCCTCTTCCCCTAGGTGAGTGGAAACCACTCCTACCTCCTGAAAGCATGTTAAGAAGATCCTCTCCCAGGCTCTTTCAAGAGCCTGAGCATGCAAAGAAAACTCCTTGGTATTCTGGACTCCCGTTGCCCACAACTTTCCCCTGCTCAGCCATCCACTTCAAAGGAGAGGAGCAGGCCGGCCCTGAGCTCTGGTTCCCTTCCTTGCTCCTGGTCTCTTCTCTAGAAAGAGTTCCTACACTTGTTAGAAAAGCATGCTGTAGCTACTAAGCCTGGAGCTCCCACACGTGCCACTCGGAGCCAATAGCACCCCTTGGGTGGGGAGGATGAGCTGGGACCATGGGAAGCCTGCACCCTTGCTAAGACGCCCAGCTGTCCGAGCCCACTTTGGTCCCCTGCAGCAGGAGTTCTGGGCTGGGGACACATGCAGGGGGCACAGGGAGGCAAGTTAAGGCAAGGGTCTCCAGCTGCCGCCATGCCTCCTGCCGGCAGGAGCATCCATGGATTAGTGGGGACTCGGCAGTCCACGGCCATCACCAGCCCTGCTCCCTTCCTGCCGTGTGTACTCCAGGAAGCTGTGGGGGAGCAGGGCTCCTGGAGACATGCTGCAGAGCCACCTCAGGCATGGTGTGGGGGTCAGAGAGCGGAGGCAGCATCACTGTCATCCACCTGCTCAGCCCGGCTGCTCCTGGCTTCTAGACAGGGACAGTGGCAGCATGGCAGTGCTGGCAGGAGGAGGAGGCAGTGGGCCATCTGGCAGGGGGATCTTTGCTCCAAGTGGACAGATCACCTGGCACCCTTCTTGGACAAGTCCAGACAGAACTCAGCACTGGAGGAAGCCAGGACAGACACACGCAGGCAAGGGACGGAGCATTTGCTCCAAGGAAGCTTAGGAGCAGTCCGTCTGGCCTTCCACTCCCCTAGCTAGCTGGACTGGGCTATAATTAGAACAGATAACACTTGCTGGGTCTCCCCAGTTTTAGAAATTCTGCTTCCTGCTCCTCAACTCTGCACTCTAGGCCTGGAAGGGGTCAAGGTACCAGGGTAGGAGACACCTAGCCCTACTCCTCTTAGCAGGCTCTGTTGGGGCATTCTGAGTGACTCATGAGGCCCCAGGCTTCCTTGGAAAGAGGAAGGCGGCAGCATGAGGCTGACCTCAGCCACACTGACACAGCCCTTCCGGCACCAAGTGCACACCGGCAGTCTCCCAACAGATAGAGCTTTCGGTTTGGAAATGAGAAGTTATTTTGAGCTACGTCCTGAGGCCGGTAGTGGGACGTGAATTCCTCAAGAGGAGCTGCAGAAAGGAAATAACAGAATGCTCAAGTTCTCCAGCTAGACAGGGAATTGCAAGGGGTTGTTCCTTACAAGGGGCTGTTCTGGGTCACTAAGCTCTTCTTGTCTCAGGTGGAAAGTTCTGTGTCCTTCGGAGAGTGGAGGGGAGGAGGCTAGTGGTCACCATGCTGTGCTTTTTCAAAGTGTTCTTTGAAGCAAGATTCCATGAAATTGAGAACAGCTTCTCCTGTCTTCTCTGAAATATACGTGCACAGCTACGGTTGGCTTGTGGGTGGAGCAGCAACAATACTGAAAGACAAGGTGTGAGGCCAAAAGCCATCTCACCTCACTGCTTAGGATCCTCCCAAGACAAGCTTGAAAAAGCAAGTGGCCTTTGTTTCAGGCAAAATTTGGGAAGAAATCTGGACAAGCCAAGTCCTAGCTTCCATGTGGCAGGTTGGGATAACTGCAGTACCTAGCTCTGGCTGTCACAAGAAAACAAAGGTGACATGGTAGCTAGGGGACGCCCCAGCAGGGCCACTGGCTCCCGGCGACTGCTTCACCTGGGCGATCACTGAAGCCTTTCCAGGAGACAGCACTCTGGGCATCCCACCAGAATTTCTGACTTTGCATTTTGCTTAGGAGGGACAGAAAGAGTGGGCCTATGGTCCTCCACCTCCCTGACCCAGTGACAGAGCTCCTCTGGGTGGCAGGTGGTCAAGAAAAGAACAGGTCCAAGGGGAGTGTCTCCAGTCTACTGTGGCACAGTTCCCTACCCTGCCTCTCCACAGCTGCAGGGAGCCTGGAGGAAGTGCAGCCTTCGCAGAGGTGGACTGCAGGCAGGGACCTGGCCTCAGCTCTAGTGGTGCTGGAGGGAGGGTGCTCAGGAGTGCTGCTTCAATTTGTACTTGTGTCACTCAGGAGTTGTGCTGTGGCGTTAGGCTGTCTAGCTTCTCCCTGAGCCCAGTTTTCTGAACGTAAAAGGAAAGACATGGAGTGAGTCAATCTGTAAGATTCTTTTGCTCAGATGAAGCGCTGCCTCGAGGCCCGGCTCCTTCAGCTTCCTGCAGCGGCTGAGGCCCTCCTATCTACCTGCTGTGGCAGATGAGCCCAGGCATTCTCAAGAGTGTTGCAGCTGGCCTGTCTTCCTCTCACCACTCTGGCAGCACCTGTTGCGGGTCAGGGTACTTTTGATGACCAGCCAGGAAGTATGTCCCACCAGGCACAGGGCCTGCCTGCCTGCCTGCCTGCCTGGGAGCAGCTGTCACTGACTGGATTCTAGACAAAGCATGGTCCCCTGCAGCAAGTGAAGGAGAGAAGTTTGAGGCCCACCTCGGAAGCGCGCATAGGGAGTGGGGTCTGAGGGCAAGCCGGCAGCTTCCTACTTCCCGTGCGAGTGTGGGTGGTGCCAAGAAGCTGCTCCAAAGCAGCACCCAGCAGGCCAGGCTCAGGCTTCGCCCACCGCTGGGCCTCTTGTGGCACAAGAAGCAGTGTGGCATCATGGGCAAATGCTTTCACTCTAGGCTGGACATTTGGCTTCAAATGGAGCTGGAGCTTGACCTGCGGGTCAGGGCACCTGGCCATTCTGCGATACCATCTAACTGTATAAAATGAGATTTGTTCTCTTGTCTACCTCACAGGATTACTGTGATGAAGTTGGCCAGTACTTACGAGGTGGTTAGGACAGTGCCCAGCCATTTGATGTGTTTCTAATGCATTATTAGCCTTTGTTATTAGCAGTTTGTCTATTGATATTACCAGCTCCTTACCTCCATCTAGCCCACCATCTGTCTCAGAATGAATGTTCCACCCTGTTTGGTAGAAGCTAGTAAGCAAATATGGTTGTGCTGTTGTGCACCTCGAATTTCCCCTTAACCCCAATTTTCTGCTAATGTTAACCTTGGGAGCTTTCTAGTAACAGTGCCCTCTTCTTTCTGCCTAGTCATTTTCTCTGTCTGGTTCACGAAGCCACTTGCCATGTACATTATCAAAAGCCTCAATTGGCCTGGACTCTGTTCAGCTACTGATTTCTCCCTCCCTTCCCCATTCTCAAGCTGGGGCAGGCTACCATGGGACTCATCTGCAAGGGCTTCTGTGACATCTTCGCTGCCATGCTCCAATGTCAAGGAGAGGCTGTGCTTTCCTCGTTGGGAAGCAAGTGCCACTAAATATTTTATTTAGAGGGCCTGACGACACCATCTCTGAGATCAGGATCTAGGAAGCAGGTGTTGGTGACAGCCAGCGAGGGCATCCGATACCTTCCTGATCAGCTGCTGCAGACGTCAGTGGCAAAGCAGGGAGGAAACGACAATTGGGCATTTCCAGCTTAGCTCAGGGAAGACTCTCTCCTTCTGGCAGCTCTGTGTGGTTGCTCTTCCCAGGAGGACTGGGCGCGTACCCCTCTACTGTCATCTGGCCTCCATCACCACAAAAGGGGGAACACAGAGGAGTTATAGCTGGATACCATTTTGCCAAATTGAGTCAAAGTTCACACAAGTGGCTCTCACATGGCTGGACCATCTGTAGCTCCTCTCTGCTCACTACTACCGCCACTGCCTTGGCACTGAAGGTTCTCACAGACAGGGCAGGAAGTGGTGCTGTTACAGCTGTACCCAAGAGGTGAACATGTAGTCTGGACCCTGAGTAGCCAGAACAGGATGGGGAAAGGTAAGGAAGATAAGGAGGGCTGCACCATCCGAGGAGGAGTTGGCTGCTCCCCCTGGGATTCGCCCAGCCTCCTCCTCCTTCTCCAGCGGCAGAGGGGAATCCATCTTCTCCCCAGGTCTCCCTTTAGGCTTTGAGAGCCGGGCTTTCTCGTGCATCCAGAAGGAGTGGAGAAGAGTACTCCAACCCACAACTGTTTTCTTCAGATGAAGAAGACACAGAGGAAACAGGTTGTCCAGGGTGACCTGACGCGCAATGCTGACTGTTAGAGTCAGAGTGTCTGACTGGAGGCGGGGAGTGGGCTACACTCTGTCTGAAAGCCATCCTGTCTGGACAAGAAGGTGTGCTTTGATGGCAGTGCTGTCCCCTGATGGACAGGATGAGTTAGCTAGAACTGGGAGATGGTGCTCAGGGCAGAAGGGAAGAAAGAGGAAATCAAGATGGCCTTCTAGGTTGAGAACATGACCTCCTTTAGCTAATCCTGACCCAGGCAGGCCCAACCAGACATCACACTCAGGAATGCCACCCACATTGCATCCTGGAGGCTGTGGTGTCCTGTGCCACATCCTTTGGCGGTGTAGAAAACCCCAGACAAGCCAGATTTGGTTTGAGCACAGAGATTTTTATCCAACAGCGTCAGGACTGCAGTCGGGGGATCATAGTTAGATATTCTGGAACATCGCATCTACAAAGGACCTCACCAAATTTCCTGACATTGACCTTTCCTGCCGACTGTGTAGAAATAAGGTTCCCCAGAGGCAGGGGCTGGATCCTAATGATGTCAAAAGTCTCCTTTAGGTCTATGGTTTCTGTGACTCACAGTACACGAGGGCAAGCAGGCTAGCTGTGACATTCTGAGGCCCTAGTTCCTCCCCTGGAGGGCCAGTCCCGATGTCCCTTGCATGCTGAGTGTGCAGACACTCCAACACCCGTGGAACGTGACCTCAGATGTAGTCCAGGCACCTGGGGCAGCGCAAGGTGAGCTTGAGGGCAAGCGCAAGGCCTCAGCTGATGCCAACAGCTGAAAGGCCTCAATTAGAGTAAAAGGAGTTATCTGGTATTTAAATAATTATTAGATTGAAGGAATAATCATGGGTTTGAGCTGATTTTTCCCCACTGTCACCCTGATGGTGTCTATAATACTATTATTCAAATGCCCATGATTCTCATTGAGAAGAGACCAAGGGAGCGAGGCAGGGTGGGGGAAGGGCAGTGGGGGTGGGGAAGGGGCTCGTTTAATCTCCATGTGACAGGCTGCAGGAGGTACGATTAGTCTTTTTCTTATTTCAGCTGTCACTCATGCACAGACACCAAGATTGTTATTAGCGTTATTTTATGCACGCTATTTAAAGGGAGCAGGGGGAGGGGAAAGTGAGATTTCCTATGGAAAATAACGGGACCAAAGAAACAATTTAGATGTCACTGCTATACCAGCTGCGTTTGCTTCATTACTCGGATGTCATTTTCCCCACCCCAGACTCTGCAGTTACGTGAAGCTGAGGAGCTGGCTTGCTGAGAAGTGGAACGAAGGAAGGTGTGTGTGGCCAGAGGTGGGACCGGGCTGTGCCCACCAGCACCCAGCCTCCGTCTGCTCCCTGGGGAGGGATGTGGCTGAGGCTGTGGCCCCTCCAGGGTGTGCCAAGACAACTTCGGGCTGCAGTTTCTCTGCTTGTCTCGCAGGGACAGATCCAATGTCCAGTGGCTGAGGAGCTAGAGAAGGGGAGTTGGGAGGTTTAGCACATGTAGCAGTAGTGAGAAAAGGATACACAGCACACTTTGGATGGGAAGCTGCGTCTCTTGGGCTGTGTGCAGCTCTCTGCCCTGGTGACAGACAGCCTTGGGGTCCCACCAAACTGCATGGCAGTGAGGGAACGTGCACCTCCTGCATGCTGGACAGAGGCACTTGTGTGGGGCTGGGCTCCAGCAGGAAAGAGGATAGAACCAGAGTCAGGGAACAGTCATGTGGGCTCCACCTTCTGTGCCTAAGTGCTAATCCCCAGGGCCTCAGAATGTGACTGCATTTGGACACTGGGCCTTTACAGGGGTAATTCTGTTTCCAAGAGGTGAGTGCTAATCCAATAGGACTGGTGTCCTATGGAGAGAAGAACAAGGCATGGGGACAGGGATGGCACTACAGGAGGGACACTGAAGACAGACATGTAGACATCCTCTACGTGCAGGGAGAAGGGCCGGGGCACACACTTTCCTCACAGCCTTTGAAAGGCCCCAATTTTCAGATACCTTGATCTTGGCTTCCCAGGCTTCAGAATGGCAAGGAAACAGATGTGTACTGTGGGGGCTGCCTCGCTGGCCACACTTTCTCCACTAGTTCGAGTAAACTCCTGCAGCAGCGAGGAGGCACGTACTCCAACTTTTGGCTTAAAGCTGCTCTTTTAGAGAGAATGCACACACACATTTCAGGGATGGGGCACCAGCAGTCTTGAGCCAGGAACCCTGGAGACACAGAGCTCCTGTGGATTCTGGGAGAACCAAGGGATGACAACCGCGCTGCTCCATCTATCCTAGGAGAGAGTGGCCCATTGACCCCACTTGCCGCTCATCCAGTCCCCAGGCTTTGGGAAGAGAATAAGGATTTTCTGGTGCTTGCTTTTCTGCACTGGGGGGTCTTACCTATTTTTTTGCCTCTCTGTTCTTGTCTTCCCTCCCCCTTCTGCTCCTGCCCAGGACAGTGACCGCATCACTCAGTGGACCCCAAGAACACCATGGGTATTTTGTAACTGCCAGGGAGCTTCTCCTTGCTTCCCACTCCAGCTCCTCTATCGTGGGCACAGCCTTGGGACTGGTGCTTTCCACCCTAGGGAGAGTTTTCTGGTGTTTTTTCCCAGGTCTCTCAGTGAGCTTTGGTCGAGCCCTGGAAACCACACCAGCTCTCCCAGGGCCTTAGCAAAACATCCAATGTTTGGCCTCTCCTCACATAGCCTATAAAAGTTTGAAGTTGTCTCCCTGAATTATGAAGGTTCCAAGACATGTACTCATTGGAGGGGCTGGCGGTGGTGGCGGGGGGTGGCTCTGGGCCTTTCTGGGGCACTGGCTGGGCTGGCTTTTGCAAAGTCAAAACAAGATTCATTACCCTGGGGCTGAGAGCAGGGAGATACACGCCTGACCCTGCAGACCCGCCCCATATGTCATGGGCCTGTCAGAAATCTCCCAGAATTCCCTTTATTATCTAAAGGTCGCCACCCGGGCAGAGCTGAGAGAGCTGCATGGTATAAACTAAACTACAAGAACAATCAATTTCAAGCAGCTGCTTTCCCTGCCACCTCATCCTGCTCGCCTTCCTGAAGCTCTGCCCTCTTCAACCCCCTTTGGGGAAGGCCAAGGAGAAGCAGGCTTGCTGTGGTTGCCTCCCACTTGGGTCAGAAAGAATCCCTGGCAATTAGCAGGGCTCTGAGACCAGAAGACACAGGGCTTAGGGAGTGTGTCTGGTCTCTGTACTTAGGGGGTGTGTGCAAGCTCTCCCATCCTCACCTGGCCCTAAATAGGACCATGCTTAAACCAACTTGGTAGTGGCGTTGCTGGATTAAAAGCAATGTCTGGTAGGCATTACTGGATTACAAGACAGGAAAAGAAATAACCAGGAAAAAATGTAATAACACAGAAACGGCTTTTGGAAACCAAGTCTCATTCCTGTTAGGAGACCTTACACCCTAAGGGCGGTGTCTTAATAGCAGCTACCATTTGTTTCTATAACAAAGCCAATAAAGAGCAGCACATGCATAGTGCTTATTAGTCACCTGCTATGTGGCCAGCTGAATATGCTGTCACTAATTCTGTGGTTACCTTGCACGATGGGCATACTCATCCCCATCTCACAGGCCAGGAAACTGAGTCTCAGCAGGCCCGAACGCTTCGACCAGAAGAGCTCACCAGGCAAGCAAAGTTTTCGGAGGCCTCTGCTTTTGCCACTATGCCATACTGCCTAGATTTGTCAATTTATTTTTCAACCAATTTTTTTTTTCACTAGTCTGGGAAAACTCACCAGCATGTTAAGTAAGACTTGGCACATACTGTTTTCAAAGGTCAAGGGCTGAGGTTCCGCACTCCCATCACTGGCTATCCTGGGCTGCTCCTGTGTGTTGGTGGTGGAGTAAAGCATGGCGGTGGGCATGGAGGGAGCCATGGTTCTCAGTTCTCAGGTGGGGTGCAGGGGCGTCTGGGGGCAGGAGGCTTGCTAGCTGCCCGTCATCTTTCAGGGCAACCCCCAGGATCTTTCTGAGAAGCCCAGAAACATTGCCCTCGCCTGTCCTCCCATCTTTACTGGGCAAGGGGGAGCCATAGCCTTTCAGAGACCAAAACGGAGCAGGAAAGCGGGGTCAGAAAATGTCTAGCTAAATAATTCAATGAATTACAGTTCCTCCACATAATGGCATATTATGCTGCCATTAAATATACTGTTTCCAAAGAATAATGACATGGCTCCAGTTCACACAAGGGGAAGGGAAACAGAAACAAAGGATGCAGAAGAAAAAGCCAAATAAAGCACCAGGCATTCATTTGAACTCTGGTCTGTGTGCTGACCCTAAAACTCCGCTTATTTTTTCCATTGCTTTCCTCCTGAAGCAAAAATATTAACAGTGTCAGGAAACCCAGGTGAGGTGGTTCCTGCTTTCTCTTTCACACCTTCCCTCCTCCCAGCTTTTCCCAGTGGCTTCTTATGGCCAGCTCCTGAGGAGCTCCTGGGACAGGATGCTCCCCTTTCCTGCAGCTTCCTGCCTCAGGCCGGGGACAGTGGCCACCCGTGCCAGACAGAGGTGTAGCTTTCAGTGCTGTCCTTTTCCAGCAGCTTGGGTTTCTCAGTGTTCGAACAGGTGAACATTGAGAACATAGCTGCCCTGGAAATGGCACTCGGGCACGGTCACACTGCGGCCACCCTGTCCTTCCTCTGCATCAGACCCCATAGAAAGCATAGGCCGTGGAGACCTGGAAATAGACACCCTGCACAGTGTGTCCCATTGCTGCTTCCTTTCTGTGTCTAACTTTGCCAGGCACATGGCCAATACCTGGGATTTATCCTTGGAAACATGGCTCCCTGCTACCGACTCCCAAGGAGGGTCAGAACACTTTAGTGCCCAAGTTCAGCCCTTGCCAGCTGCCTTCTTCTGAGGTTCTATTCCCAGCAAACCCGACCCTCAAGCCCCTTGCTCAGTGAGTGTGGCTGCTGCCTGTCCTCTCTCTGGGATGACCGCCTCCCCTATGCCTCTGCCTCTCCAAATCCTGTCTGACCTTAAAAGCTTTTGCTTTCTTCTAACAACAATTTAAGCATGCTGGTTGGGGAGCATGCTGACACTAGTGGGCTACAGCACAAGCTCTCTCTTTGCACGTGATTCCATCCTATCTTCCCTCTGAGAGAGAGGCTCTTTGAGGGCAGGAGCAATACCTCGACCATGATGATTTTCAGTGAGAACTATGTCCAGTCTGAA
Organism: Octodon degus; assembly: GCF_000260255.1. Classification (NCBI taxonomy): domain Eukaryota; kingdom Metazoa; phylum Chordata; class Mammalia; order Rodentia; family Octodontidae; genus Octodon; species Octodon degus. The sequence goes on from NW_004524707.1 coordinate 3,331,232, forward strand.
TTGTGCAGAGCTGCAGAGAGGGGAGGTGGCTGCTCATTTGCTTTTTCTTAGCTGCCACCACCCCTATTACTCTACAGAATGGCTTTTGTGGAAACGGCTTTGATTCACATGGGTGCACAGGTATTCACCAGCCCTGATACTTCGTGGCTAGTGGAGAAGGCCTGAACGGTTTGGTGTGCATCCTGGTTGCTGTTGAGTTGGAAGCTTCTGGAAGAAGAATCACTCACTGCCTGGGTGAGTGAGGGGATAGGAAGATGGAAAAGAATGGGAAGGCACCAGCTCTGCCTTTAGAAGATGCCAATGCAGACTGTGAGAAAGTCTTTGTGGCAAAGCTGTGGAGCCATGAGCCATATGGAACACCAGGAGCATAGTGTGCTGAACTGTTGCAAGCCAGCAACACAAAGTGGTCAAGAGAGGCTGGGCTGGGAGGAGTCCCCTAAGAAGGTTTCAGAAGAGGACACCATGCAGCCAGGGTGCAGAATAGTGACCTGGCCTTCGGAGACAGATGTGATCTCAAGTCTTGTTCTCTCCGACTAGTTGGATGACCTTGCAGTGACCTTAAAGAACCTTTGAGGGAGCTGTGCTTTCCCGGGCTGTAAAACAATACTGTACAGGCCTGCAGTGAGAATCAGTACAACAATGAACATGGAATTGTTTTGTCAACCCTCGAGCGTGGAGTAAACACTGCTCACTCTGTGTATGGGGAAACCCTACACAAGGACATCATCCCCTTGGACAGTGGCTACCCAGACCTCCAGGGCTGGCTCTCACCGTGGACCATGGGGACCCAGCTCACAGCTGTCAAGACCCAGCCCTCTTGGCTGAAGCCACCCTCTGGAGGGTGCTGACCTTCTGTCGTCAGTAGCCTTCCTGTGGCCTCAGCCCCGCCATGTCCAGATCACCCTCCCTCTCTCGCCAAGACTACGTGTGCTGACTCATCCAGCCAGAAGGTGCCATCAAAGGGGGAGACAGAAAGGAGGAACATGTGTCCCACACAAGAGGACAGGGGATGCTTAGGTAACCTCCCACAGACCGCAGCACCTGGCCATGGCCTCTCCGCACGCAGCACTGCTTAGGGATTCAGGACGGAGCTGGTCTTCCTTGCTGTCTCCCCTGCCTCTCTTCTTGCGCTTTTCTGAACCTCCAGGCAGCCTTTGATTAGGGAGCTGTAGTACTCTTTTTTTCACGAGAGGCATCTTAAGTAGTCTGTGTCCCACCCTTTTCTCTCCTTTCCCAGTTCCCTATTATCTCTCTCTTTGTCTGAGACTCCCAGCCTGTGGAGAACAGATCCGGAGCTGTCAGCCCGCCTCTCTTAGGTGGCACCCATGTTCATACTCTCTCACCTGGTGGGGCATAATCCACAGGGTCAGATCAAAGGGACCTTGTGGAAACTGAGGAGCAGGAGGTTCGCTGGGCAGATGTCTCTCTGCTTATGGTCTCATCTGGGCCAAGAAGTCCACGTACACAGCCCAGGAGACCCTAGATATGGAGAGCAGCAGCGCCCCTTGGGCAGGCAAAGAGGTGACTCTGGGGGCCTCAGAACTCTACCAGCCCTGGACGAACTTAGGTCTGAGAGCCCTCTGCCCTCCCACGCAGGAAAATAAGAAGCACAATACTCAGGCCGAGACAGGCAGAAGAATGTGCTGAAGGTGAGTGGGGAACACGGGGCACTTGGCAGGCTGGCCAGCGGGAGGACCTGGGGCAGGAGATGAAAAGAAGTCCCTGAGTGGGAACCAGGTCCAGAATGATGAATGGGGTGTGAGAGAAGCCTGGAAGAGGGTAAACAGCCAGGAGGGAAGGCGAGAGGGAGGAGGGAGGAGGAGGAAGAATGTGGGGGTCAGAGAGGAGACAAAAATGTTCCTGCAGCAACCGATGCAAGACCCAGCCCAGGTCACCCCAGAAGGGATGCTGTGCACAGCAGACAGAAGTGCACAGCCAGCGCCCACCCCCACACCCCGTGGGCCACCATGGCTGCTTCCTGCCCAGCTTTGCTCCCACTCTGTGGAGACTACACAGCTCCCCGAGAACCTCACACACTTCGTCCTGTGGGTGCGCCCTTTGGCAGGCCACTGCTGCACAGGTGACAAGACAGGTGTCTCCACAGGTAAAGGTATGGTGAAGGTGCCAGCTGTGGCAGCAGGCCCACCTGGGGGCCCAGGGGTTAATCATGTCACCTGCTTCTTTGCAGCTAGGAGCTGGGAGCACCAAAGACACTTCCTAGGAGAAGTCACCACTGTCAGGAGCACGCTGTGCTTCCAGGTGGGGCACACTGTGCCCAGGCTTCATGTATCTTGTTATCACTTTTTGGGGGATGGGGATGGGGTATAAAAAGCTGCAACTCACAGGCAAGCTTTTGGGGACCGCCTATGAAAGCTGGGAGGCACGAGCTCAGAGGCTAGGGCCACTGACCAGCCACTGAATGCCCCTTGGCTGCTGCCCAGTGCAGGCTGTGGGAAAGAGGGCTGGGAAGGGCTGGGCCCTGGAGACGGCTAGGCGCTCGCAAAGGTAGTGGCAGCTGGAGAGGGTCCAGAAGCACACTCACAGAGTGCGGCTCACATGCGCAAGTGCCCCACTCCCACCCCCTTTCCAGTGGGCAGAAAGCGTACTGCCGGCTCCCCTCTGCAGACCACAGCCTTGCCACAGCCCCGGCCTGAGCACCTCATGCCTTTCTGGGGCCCCAGCCCCCCGCCCCCCAGCTCCCAGCCCTGGCCTCGCCACTCTTCAATCCCAGCCGTGGCAGACCACTGATTAATTCAGGGCTGCTTAATAACCCTTCTATTTCAATGAAACAAGCTGTCTTGTTTTCTTTATTTTTAACACTGACTTTCGTTTCTTTGCTAAGCATCTTACTGTCATTTAAATTTCTCTGTCTCCAACCAAGCTGATAATACACTGAAGTGAGCAGCTGCTTCGGTCCTGTTTATGACAATGATTAGAAGTTAGAGCTGCAAACGCAGAGAACTGACCAGATCTCAGTTCAGCGGGGGCTGGCCCTGCTTGTAGAGGGAGTGCTAATTTTAACGTGATTAGGAGAACTCTGGCTTTGGGGCCAAGTCGGGCTCTTCCGCCTTGCCTTCCTGGCAGCCCTCTCTGAGGCGGGCCTCGGGGTTGAAGGTGTGAGACCAGCTATGCTTGCTTTGGACCTGAGGCCAGGAGCTGCAGGCCCTGTGTACAGACCTGACACTTGACTGCTCTCCTCAACAGACTCCTCCCTCCAATTTACAGAGCAGCAGGGGGCAGGGGAGACCCAGCCTACAGCGCTGAGTGACGACCAGCTCCCAGCAACCACCTAAGGTACCTTTCTACTCTCCACATGAGTCCCTACTTGAGACCTAGTTGTCTTCCAGCCTCTGCCTGAATTCTGCAAATGTTCATTTCTTTTCTTGCTAGCCCCCTGCAGGGCTAGATGGCTCTGGCAGGTCTCGTACTCATCATCCTAGGCACATAGTAGGTTTCTTATGTGCACATTTGTTCCATCAAATTCTACTACTGGATACCAACTTCAAGCCTCTCTCAAGGAATGCACCTTCTACCCTTGAGTGAAGCTTTTCCATTGTGTTCTGTCTGGATAAATGCACTGCCTCTCTCTTCCCGCAGGCAGGCCACAAATGGCTGCACCCTCAGCACCAAGACCACTCCTAGCTAGATCCCCAGGGGCCTTTACAGCTGGTGGGAAGCTTTGCCAACAACGCTAGGGATGTGCAGGGAAGCCAGTCAGGGGGCTGGACCAGTCCCCTGAGTCCCAGTCCGCCCCTTGCACCCCCTTGCTTTCCCCACGCTGTCTGGGAAAGCTCACAGGTGCATGGTGTCCAGACCTCAGCAGGCAGCCTGACATTGCCTCCCTCACCCCTGCAGCTTCCTGAGAGCCTGGAGCTCTCCCTCCATGCCTCCCAGCCAGCACAGGCTGCAGGCAGCTGCTTGGGTCATTGTCTCAGCCTCTTCAACTTGTGAATGCTGAGTCTATAGAGACCGAAACACAAACAGTGCCCACACTGCCTCTCAGGGTGGGAGGGGGAGCATGGCCCTGCCAGAGCCATTGACTGTGCAAACAGCAAGACTTGCCATGGAAGGCAGAAAGCTGGTGGGAGCTATTGAGGAGAGGAGGGCCTCCCCCGGCACACTGCACAGCACCCAGGAGGGGCACAGGGTGTGTGGTAAAGGCTAGTGGACAGGCAGAGACGAGGTGAGGCCTGTTCTCTGGGGGGGTGGGGTGGTGGAGATGGCTTCATGTGAGTTGTGTGCCTGTGCAGACTGAAGGAACAGAGACCCCAGAAGCCGCCATGCACAAGGTGGGGAGCAGGAGAAAGGGGCTCCCTGGGCAGGTCAAAAGTGTGCTGGGAGAGGCTGGGGTGAGAGACCTCCTCGTTAGTGCAGAGAAGAGAATGACTTGCTGTGTGACTGGGGCAATCCCAGCTGGGACTCGGGCTTCATGTCTATTATTTGGGCCTCAGTAAAAGCTGCTACCAAATGAACAGTCAGGAACATCCCCACGTATCCTGCCCCCAATACCTGTTCCTTTTGTAATTCAAATAGTTTTTGGTAAATCATATTTAGAAAAGAAATTCAGGGCCCTGCATCACCTTTCTGCAGTCAAATCCAGAGGGCTTTCCTTTCTCCTAGCCCCCATTCCACTTGGGGCAGACGAGGCCCTCTGAACTCCAGCCAGCGGGCTGTGGGGAGCTCACATCCCGGAAGCGGCAGGGGCTGCTTCTCCCAGATGGCCTGCTGTTGGTTGAGAATGGCCAGTGCTGACCAAAGACCCACTGCAAGGCCTGAGGCTGAGCCTGGGCTTCTGCTGCCGGGGAGCTCTCCCTACAGGGTGGCTCTGTCCCCTCTCTGCTAGGGGTCACTCTCAGAGCAAGGCCCCTTAGCACCTTAGCAGCTCTCCGGCCAAGCCTCACACCTCTGCTCCAGAGACCCACGCATAACAGGCTTGGAAGTCAAACCCTGGCCCCTGTCAAGCCGGGCCCCTCACACTCCTCCAGGCCACGGCTCTGCTGCTTCTGGCCTCTACCGGGTGCTCAAGCCCTCTGCACTTCCCCACACACACTGGCTTTAAAGACGGTCTTTCTTTTTTTAAATTTCAAATGTGAGAGAGAAGGCGGGGAGAAGACACATATCTTACCTTTTATTCTGCTCTACATTCTAGACTTTATCCACATTTACAACCACTGTCATTTTTCCACGTCCCCTAACACCTCTTCCTCTGCCTGACTCCAGAAGCAAGGACGAGTGAGGGCACATAAGCAGGCATGCCAGGCGTGCATTCCCATCACGCAGACAGGGAAACCGAGGTTCTGGGTCTGTGGTGGGGGTCCTCTCTGCCAGCATGGCTGCTGCTTCCTTGCCTCCCTGCCATCTCAAGGGAGCAAATGGGGCTTGAGCTGGCCCACAGGTGAGAAATCTTCCAGGAAGCAGGCAGGGCAGGTGTGAAGGGAAGCCTTTTGTTCCTGCCTCTCAAGAGCCTGTTCTCTGCCCCCCAGGCTCTTCCTGACCATCTGTCTGACCCCTGCATGGGGCCCAAACACTGCCAGAGTCGGGGTCACCCCCCACCAGACAGCATCCCAAGTCCTTGGGGCCAGAAACCTACCCGGGCTGGCACTGGGGTCCCACAGGGTGGGCAGAGGACTATCACTGTGCCTATCTCCAGGCTGACCTAGGGGCAGTTTACCCCCAAACACGAAGGGGTGTGCGAAGACAAGGAGCACAGAAAGACCCAGGTAGCAGGCAAGGCAGGTCAGTCCTCTCCACAGAGGACTGTAACATCCTGAGAACGCCCGCCACCACCTGGAGCAGTGGCTTTGCTGGCTGGCGGTGGGGGGGCTGAAGTAGCCTGTCTTCCCCAGTTATCTTTATTCCTGGGAAGGGAGTGGGAAGCTGGGGAGCTGTCAGAGGGGTGAGAGGTCAGAGGCCAATGTAATATTTACCCAGCCCAGCCAGGGCCTTTCACTTTTATGAAGCAGGAAACTACTTCAAAGCAGCAACACCCCCTCTCACCACTTCTGTCTGCCTGCTCATCCTCCTAACTGCAGTCGGCAGGGTATGGTCACCTTCCCCTCCTTTTCACCAATCCTCCTCTCCTTCCAGCAGGGGTCAAGGGTTGGCCTATTTCTCAGAGAGGTTAAGCACCTGTCCACAGTTACAATGTGACCATGACTGCTAGGCTCCCCTGACATCCTAAACTGTCCCTGCAGAGGTCCTGTTCACCCTGAGCAAGTCATCTATATCTTGGGACTTGGAGAGGGATGCAGTTTCTCACTAGAAGCCCCCCATCTCACTTCCAGAGTCAAGGACAGAAAGTCACAGAAGCACAGACCCTAGAGAGTGAAGTTGAGGGGTGCTTTACAAGGTCTGGATCAAAAATTCTTTCAGTCCAAATACTACTCTATATACCCACATCTTTCCTGAAAGTATAGAACTACAAGGGTTCCATAGGCTCCTCCTTTTCTGGTACTGAGGACTGACCCTCCAACCTTCACACTGATTCACACCTCCAGACCTTAGTTTTGCTTAAGTACCTCAGTGGCCTAGACTGGGCTCGAACTTGCAACCCTCCCACCTCCACCTCGCAGAGTGCTGGGGTTACAGCCATGCCCACCACCCCTGGCATCAAGGCCTCTTGAAAGGTTGGGGCTTTCAGGGTCAGGCCTTCTACAGCCTTCCTGATGCAGCTCTGCCCAGCCTCACCTGGAACGCTAAGGTTCAGGGAGGGTATTGCCTGCCATGCTGGATTAGAGGAGGTCTCTAATGTGAGCTGAGATCTTCCTCCTTTCAGCCTCCCTCCATGAGTCCTCCTCAGCCTTCTTTCTGGAAGGAAACTTTAAAAGACAGCAGTTCCATCCCAGGTAGCCAACTCAGGCAGAGGCGCCTGCAGTGGCCTCTCCTGTTCAGTCAGTCGAGGTGTCTGGGTACAAATCTGGAATCTCTCCCTCAGGTCCTATCCTCTTAAGAAGTTCATTCTTAAGAACTTCTTTGACTGTTGAGTACTGCAGAGCTCTGTACACTCAAATGTGAACGGGTTGAGGGATACTTCCCAGGGAACCTAGGAGAGCAGAGCAATTTACACAGAAGCAGTGGGAAACCGGCTTCAGTGTGCCCCTTGAACCAACTCCAGTGTGCTCAGTCTGAAATCCCCAGAGGAGACTGAGGGGCTGAGAGGCTGGGGTGTGCAGGGCGTCAGAGAGCCACTCTCACCAAGCTGATGTTCGCAGCGTCCCCTGGGTGTCTCCTGGAAATCTATGCTGCATGTGGACCTGGCCCGAAAGCTCTGAGGAGCCCGCTGGCTTCCCTTCCCGAATCCTGTATGCACACAGGGAACTGCGGCCTGCCATCTACCTGGTGTCTAGGGTACCTGGCTTATGCAGTTCCGTCCCTCATGCTAGCATTCTGTACATGCCTTCAAGTTAGGAGCTACGATTTTTCATCCTTGGACTTGGAGTTACTATGTTCCTGGCACTACATCCATGATCGATCCCTATTTATTTAAACTTAAAAGGATTCCAATTCCTGCTTTCAGTGTCTTTCTGTTTGGTTCAGCACAAGGGGCAAGGGCAGCGGTGTAACAATCCCAATACGCAGATGAACTTGGAGGCAAACTGGAAGCTCTCTTCACCCCTTTCTTCCCTCTGTCCACATCCAACCCAGAAGCCACGGCTAGAGGGTAAAATGAATAGAACAAAGCCTGGGGTGCAAGGCAGAGGAAAGACTGGCAGTGCCGGGTTCTGGGTCAGAAGCCACCGCCATCCTGGGCCTCAGAGAGAACCTGAGAATACGTGTGCATGCGTGGGTGCGTGCGTGCGTGTGTGGTGGGGGTCACGAAGCGGAAAGAATCATTCACCAGCGCTTCCCTCTGCGCCCAGCACCCCTCGTGCTCTTCCTTTTGAAAAGCACGTTGAACTTTCCTAGGGCAATTCCACAGTCTTTTCTCTCTCATCCTGAAAGTAATTTTAGCCAAGGAAAAGCAGGATTACACTTTCATAACATGATACGTTTATCTTGTTTTTTCTTCTTTCTTTCCTCTGTCCTGCCTCCCCCCCTCTCACGACCCTGGGTAAATCTGAGCCAAAGGGGAACTGGGATTAAATGTCAGGGTGGCATCAGATCTGAAGAAGCACTGCTCTCTGGCCCCATCCATCCAAAAACCTCAATATTTTTCCACTCCCCCGATAGATGGTTATTATCTCTCGGGTGAGGAAGCCTTTGGACTCTGCTCTGGCAATATTGTCCTTTGCTGAAATGAAAGGGGGAATTAGAATTCAGAGAAGGCTCCCACAGAGAATAGGAAGACAAAGATTAAATCACTGATACAGCGTTGTTGCCTTCGGTTCTTGAAGGTCTTTTTAAAAAAGTCTCCTCCAGAGCAGTTTGGCTACCACCTGAGGGTGTTTTGAAAATCTACATTCGGGGAGGGAAGACAAGGGCGGGCCTGTGAGCGGTCTTGCGGAATCTGGGGTCCAAATCTACTGTTGCTGATAAAGGAAGGTGAGAGGCTCTTGGCAGGACGGCGGCGCCGAACTGGACAGCCTGCGAAGAACCTGAGCCCAGCCCTTCCGGCCACCGCCACCCCACACTGTCCGGGGGGCAGCTTCCGCCCCGGCTGCTTAATGGAGCAGGCGCCTTCCATCCCACTGCCCGGACCGCCAGTTGCGGTCTCGGGTCTCGGTCTCCGGGTAGTGACAGCTGGTAGTTCCCCCATCCCCCCCAAAGCACACTGTTTGCGCCAGGCCTAGTTTTCGAGAGCCCCCTCTAGTGGAGATAACCGGCTACTTCGGCTTCCCAGGAGCCCAGAGCCTTGAGAAGAGCCCCTGCGCGCTGCTCTGGCTCCTCTCTGCTCCAGCTAGGTGTTCGCTGTCAGCCCCTTCCTCCGCCAGCCGCTGTCACTCTCCTGCTCTCTCCCTTCTGTCCCCCAGCCTCTGTGTATATCTGCGATGCCCGCACGTCCCGTGTCTACACTTTGACTTCTGCCTTCCACGCGGCCTTGAGTCTGTATCTTGGGCCGCAACCTCTTCGGTCCACCTGCTGCTTTTCTCCCAAGTTCAGGGTGCCCGGCAGGGGAGCTAGACTACATCCGGGGCCCTGGGGTCAAAGGGCCTAACTCAGAGCAAGGCCTCTGGAGGCCCAGGTTTATGTGTATTTCTGAAGCGCCTGCCTGGGAGCTCGGGGAGAAACCAGCCAACTCCCCTTGGTGGACTCTCCCGGCCACCTGCCTGCTCCAGGCTCTGACCGCACCTGCCACAGGAACAGCAGGGAAGGGAAAAGAGGTGGGAGGGGGTCGGTGCAGAGCAGGAGAGAAGGGGTGGATGGGGGCCAGGAACAGCGTGGGGCCCGGTGGACAGGGGAGACAGAGCAAACATTCTGTGGGCAGGAGGGGCCCAGGGAGGACACCAGCTGGTCTGGGTTTCCCAGGCAGGAGATTAGGCCAGGACAGGGCAGGAGGTTAATGGTTAACCAAACTAACTGCAGAGAACTTGTGCAGGCCAAGAAACCCAAGCCTGTCCTTCCAGCTTGCCACCTTCCTCTTCCTTCCCTCTCCTTATATTCGACTAGTGGGGACCTGCTACCCAACAGAGAACTTTATCGCCTCTATTTCTACCCTCGGATTCCAGACAGAGCAGTGTGGGGCTAGATAATGAGGTTCCTTATGCCCAAGTGCTAGGGAATAGGCCGGAGAGGGCCTGAGAGCTGAGCGGAGGAGAAAAACGATGGCCCCTTTCCACCAGCCGTCCCTCCTGAGGACCAGCTGTTTGGCCCGGGGAAGGACCGCCTTTTCTCTCTGTCTCCACAGGACTCACCTTTAGAAATGGTCAAAAAACCCCAGTGGACACACTCCCACCCCTCATTGACTCTAATCAGGCATGAAATCTTTGTAACTAAGTGAAAAAACTGTTTCCCATAAGGGCATGGATTCCATTCATTATTGTTTGAACTGAGCATATGTGTAGGGGAGCAATAGGCAATCCACATAGAATGAACTGATGACAGACTGCCCCTGGGCAAGGATGGCAGCGGTGGGCTGGGGAGTGCCCGGGAGCTGACAACCTTCTGCACCTCCTAGCCCCTTGCTACCCGCTCCCCTACAGACAGGCCTGAATTATTTCTAGTTAGCAGACTGCCACACAATGCTCCAGTCTTTGTGGGTGAGGGTGGGGTGTGGTGCCTGGCTCGGTGCTCCTTGCCTCTCCATTTGCCATGATGGACAGAAGTATATTGTGCCCCATCTGTGACAGCTGTGTGGCAACGCATGAAGACAGCTGGGGAGGGGGGTGGAGACAGGAACTGCCTCCCCCATACCAAATCCTATATCCTGGGGAGGCAGTCATAGCATACAAGGTAGGATAGAAACTCTGGAACTCCCTCAACAGTGGCCACTCTAGCACCTGAAATCTGTTATAGTACCTGAACTAGTGAGAGTGGGCTGCCGCCAGCTGCCACCAGCTGCCACCTTGTATATTTAACCATGTTACTGGCTTCCCCTCCTGCTCCTGTGTTTCCTTGTAACATGCCCATGAAATAAAGATTAGCTGAATAATCAGAAGTCTCTGTAAAGGGAAAGGGACCTAGCGGAGGAAAGGCTGTTCTTTGAGGATTTTCTTGCTAACCTCATTTTGAGCCCAGACTCCTGCAAAACAGATGGGGAACTTTTACACTGCCCACATCTGCAGCTTTGGATGGTGGAGAGAAGAGGGTGGATGTTCTCCGGGTCCCTAGAGGCAGGGGGAAGTATCCAGGGGAAGGGGGCTACTGGCCTTGGGGTGGCAGGTTCTGTACAATGGTCTAAGAGGTCATAGAGTGCTCCTTACTCTGACCCTGGCTGAGAGGGCAGCCAGCCCATTCCTGGCAAACTCAGGAACCAGCTAGGATTCCCTCACCAGACTTGTGGTCCCTGGGTAGTGGAGACCTTCTGCTTCTTTACCATGTCAGGTCCTGCTGCTCCTTGGCAGAGTGTCGCTCAAAATGCCATTTTCATTCAACTGCTTTGTGAGCCAATTTGCCCCCATCCTAATGCAATTTTCTGGAGACAGTGAGAGTGCGGAAAGGGCAGTCAGCATTGCCCTCCTCCAGCAGCAGGTCCCTGAAGAGGGCCAGCTGGGGGACAGGGGCTACCACCGAGGCTTGGGGCCTGGGAATGCTGGCGGGTGGAGGGCTTTGGAGGTGACAGACAGTGACACTAGGTGGCAAACTCATCAGGGTGTCTTGACAGATTCCTCTGTTTCCTGGGGTCCCTGCCCACTCTCTTCAGCCTCTCACTCCTAGGCTACCAAGTAGAGAGCACAGGTAAGTAGTTCAAATGGTGCTCTATGAGGACAGGAAATTAATGAATTCTTCTTGCTTCTCGTCTGGAGGTGGTGCGGGGAGGGATGAGTGACTCTGGGAGCTTTCTGGGGTGACTGCACAGAAGTTGTGAATTTCAATTAGGAGTAGCTGATTTCCTCCAGCCAGGACTGGCTCTTCAGGGGCTTCTGTCACTCAGTTGAAGGCCCCGAATGAATCCAAAGCCAGACCAGGGTGAAGAGCGAAGTTTCAAGGTCTGGCAAAGACACCTAGCAAGAATGGAGCCCCTGGTCCTATGGGACTGGACTTAACTCACGCTCCTAAAGAGTCCAGTCCTGTCCCCCCCCAGGCTATCATCCTGGTAACCTTGGCCCCTGTGCTGCCCCACAGGAGGGTGGGATGCTCCCCAGAATGGCTGTGGGCTCCTCCCACTGACGTGCTCCCGTGCCACCCCATGAGCTAAGCAAACTGTCCCACCGCCATTGCATCCCTAATTTCCCCACAGCCATTCTGTCTGTGGGGAAAGTCTTAGATCCCCTCAAGGGACCTGCTCGTATTTCCAGTACCCACCACACAGGCTTTCATTCTTAGTCCCCTGACTGACCTAGAATGCAGACCTTTCAGATTCCCTCTCCTACTCCTGGTCTAGCAGAGTTGGGGTAGGCAGCTCTTCCTAGGGCAAGGGTCATGCCACACAGGTGGACGCTTTTCAGGAACCTGGAACGGCAGTTTCTGGCCACTCTGATCACCCTCTAGAGCTCTAGATCACCACGTGGGCCTTTTCTGGCTACCTGCGGGGTGGATGTGACAAGCTAGAATCCTCCAAGCTCCTATTCCACTTGTGGGGCGGGGCGAAAAGGAGCACATGGAGGGAAATATTCTCAAACGGACTACAAGAAGCCTCTGGGATCCTGCGCAAACTCCCACTGAACCGTCCATACTCATCTTGTTCAAACAGGGGAAATGGACCCCACAGGCGCGACATAAAAGAGTGTGGGGATATCAAACACTTATCCCCATCAGTGCCTTGGAATTGCTCTCCAAGAGCCGCCAGGAACCAGCTCGAATGATGATTTTCCTTTCCTGATTCCCAGTCCTCAGATAGAAAGGAACAGCCAGCGGCCACCAAGGGACTCCGGGGCCGGCTTGAACGCCCCCAAATCGATCGCTGGCCACAGTGGCCTTGAGTTATCTTGCTTCTGCCACCGAGGCCCTCCCGGGATCTCGCTCTGGGACAGCCTCACCTCCTCGGGCTCTCCTGGAGCCGCAGGCTGTTGGCAGGTGCGCGGTGGAGACGCCGTGGCCAGGAAGCCGGCAGCCCGCGGGGAGGAGGCGGCGAGTCCGGGGCGCTCTCCCACTCACCCCGCGCTCTGGCCCGCGAAAGTGGCCGAGCTCGCGCGGGGACTCGCCGGCTGTAGCCAAGCCCGGGCTACGGGGTCGGAACCGGGACCCGGACCCTGAGAGGTGGGCGCGGGAGAAGCCATGGGTGTGCGCGCGTTAGGGGCGACTCGGGGCGACCTGGCCCGCCGCTTACCCAGCTCGGCGACGTCGGTCTGTCCTTCCGCCCCACCGCTCGCCGAGCCTCGCCGCCGGCTGCCGCCTGCAAGCAGCTCGGAATCACGGGCACGGCCACATCCACACGGAGTCCAGATGCATTAAAACCCACGTCCAGCCGCCTGCCACTTATCTGTATTCCTGAAGTGGCCGCTCGGGCTCCGCTCCGCGCCCCGCCGGCTCCGCCGCCCCGCAGCAGCCCCGCCGGGCGCAGCCGCCGGCTCGCTGGAGGCTCTAGGGGCGCCGAGGGGACGCGCGGGGGTGGCCAGCGGCGCCTGTGCGGGGCTAGCAGCACACCCCCCGGCTGTTGTCTTCGGATTTTTCCAGCTCGACTTTCCGGGCTCCTCTGACATCAGCGACCGCGGCGCTTCCTTCCTTCTCGCGGCTCCCGCTGGCTCACGGTCCCATTTCCTCCGGGAGCCTGGCTCTCCAGACCCGAGTCGCGCCTTGCCGCTCCCCACGGCCGCCGGGCTCTCGGGGTCTCGGGCGGAGGCAATCCGGCAGCGGCGCCCTCCGCCCTCCCGCTCCAGCCCTGCGCGGCCGCTCTGCACCCGGAGCGCGCTCTCCCGGCGGCGGCGAGCCCTGCGCCGGCTCCTATATTACCGTGCAGCTCATTATCATACAGGCCGCGCTTAACCCGCTCCGCGCCGGCCCGCGCGCCGCCCCCAGCCTGCGCCCCGCCCGCTTCCTCGCCGCCCCCCGGCGGCCCACAAAGGCCGGCCCTGTGGGTGCCCCGGCCGCTGCCTCGCACCCGGTGCCTCTCGGGCCCGCCGCTGGCTTTCAGTAGCTCAGGGGCCAGCAAGATGTGCCGGGGCTTGGGGACCCGATCGAGGCCTCGCCGCCAACGGGCTCAGCCCCGGAGGAGGGGCGCAGGCAGGGGGCGCTCTGGACGCAGGCGGTGCGGGCAGGGCCTGGGGGCTGGGCGCCCCCTCCCTCGAGTCACCTGTCACCGCGTGCCCAGAAATCTGAATGAGGGGCTAGCGAAGCGGGAGCCTCCCATGGTGGGTGGAGCGGGGGTCTGGGAATCTACGGGAGCAGATCTTCTCTTCTGCAGAATTTCAGAGCTGTCAAACGAGACTGGAAGTAGTTGTTAATTATTATTATGGTACTACGAGGATGAGCCTTGGTCTGGAGCTCAAGTTTCCAGCGCTTTAGGCACCCGGGGCGTCAGGCAAGTCCTGACTTGGGCTGACGGGGGAGCAGAGGGGAGCGATCTTTATCCAGACCCGGGGAGCCCGCCTCGCAGGGGAGTCTGGTGGCGGCAAGGGGTGAGGGTAACTCCCTTTAATAACCTAAGGAGAGGTTTTGGATTTGGGCGACAGTGTCTCCTCGGCGGCCTATGGGCCCGGATTCCGTGCCCCATAGCGCCAGCATCTCGGCAGCCTCTGGATTTGGCTTTCAGATAAGGGGCCTGCGAGCAAGACCTAGCGAGTTCGCAGGATCTGTGCAGACCCTGCTCGCACGCGCGAGTTTACTCTCCACGTCTCAGTCGGATAAGCTTCCTCTATTGCCCCCTCGTGGCCACAGTTTTCAGAGGTCTAAATAGAAGAAAATTAACTGACGCCTCAGCGTCAAGCAGTAAGGGTCCTGAGGGTAGGGAGGGAAAGGA
>NW_004524707.1:3345774-3349160 GCF_000260255.1 Octodon degus
GAGAGAGAGAGAGAGAGAGAGAGAGAGAGAGAGAGAGAGACAGAGACAGAGACAGAGAGACAGAGACACAGAGACAGAGACATAGAGACAGAGACAGACAGAAACAGGTAGAAACAGACAGAGGATTGAGAAAGTGTGCTCTCACTAGTTATCTCAAATGCCTCTCCATTCAATGCAGGATTAGGGGGACTAGGGTTGACTTAATTGACTAGTTCCTTAGGAATTGTGAACAGGTTAGCCAAGTCTTCAGATGTCCTTCATGTAATTAATTAGCAGTTGGTGCCCTGAAACTTTCACTAGTTCTCCCTGACTTTGTCTTGGGGATCCAATCTATCCTAGTTTCTTTCTTTGATCTTCTTCAGAATTAGTTGTTCTCAGCTCTTCAGGCAATCATGTCTATCCTATATTGTTACTAATTTGTTAATGTGAGTGGATCTTACCTCCTTATCCAGACAGTCTTGCCATCTTCTTATATCCGAGTAGACTGAATCTGAACCACAGTTCATTAAGGAAGTCGATTTGGAGATGTGTGGGTAATCTTCCCATTTGCTTAGTGCATCATGGTCAGGCCTGCTAAACCTAAGAACTTCATGGTAGGGCTGCAGGCATCCAGCTGGTAAAGCTTATGGTGAAAACAAGGACCCTCTGGTTCTTTTTTTTTAATAACAGGAGTCAAATCATGACCTTATGCTTGCCAGGCAAGCACTGTGCCCCTGAGCTATCTCCCCAACCCAAGCCTCTGGTTCTAAGTCAAGGGCTGTATGGCTCCCACCGAGACCACAGCTCTTCCCCTGCCTCAGTTGAAGCCCATCCTGAGATTACAATACAATTAAATAATTTTCAGTGTTATCTTCCCGTCTGAGTGATCCAGAAGTAAACTCAAGAATGCAGATTGAGGAAACATGAAAGAAAACAGATTCCTCCAATGGCTTTCTCCTTTCCTCCCCAAGTAAAGAGAGAAAAAGGGAAGAAGAGGGAGAGAGGAGGAGAGCTCATGGACAGAACAGGTTGTGGCCAGGGTGATGCAGCGCCACCCGGTTTCCATGCTCACACTGGATAGCATGTGAGAACGGAGTCCCCCGGGATGGTGGGAGGATTTGGGGTCCTTGTGAGGAGGGGAAGAACTCTAGCCTGAGGTACTCTGTGGTGCTCTGGATGGAGTATCCTTAACTTGCCTATGTCTCAGCTTGTCTGTCTGTAAGATGGGGATTTCTACTTTCCATGTACAGAGAGCTGACAGAATGAAAACATCCCTATGCAAAAGTTTTTGAAGAATTAATAGCGTCAGTAAAGTAAGAAGATATGTACTTTCAGCCTTAATGGCTCGAGTAAGTATCGAGCTTCTTAGTTAAACATGTAGCTATAATATACTTTGGGAATAAAAGACAGCTGAGAGTCACGTATTCAGGTATAACATCCTTTGAGGCACCGTCCATAGGTTTGAATCTCCATCCTCTAAATAAAGATAAACCTACTCTTTTGAACACATATTAATTCGTTCACCTACAAATGCTTGTTAAGAGCAAATATGCTGTCATTTGCTAGAACAACTGTATGTAGTACACAGTTATCTATTGAGAACATTAAAAAATGTAATGCATAATAATTGCAGATATCTATGGGGAGCATCGTGATTATTTTGCTATATAAAATGTGTAATGATCAAGCCAGGGTAATTAGCATCTTTCACCTAAGACACTTACTATTTGTGCCGAGAGCATGCAGCCATTTTGAAATATACAGTACGTTACTACCACCTGTGCCAGCCCCACTGTGCTGCCGAGCGCAAGGACTTCATCTACCGTCTGACCGTAGTTGGCTATCTGACCCCCAGTGGCTCTTTTTGCCCTCTCTCCTTTCCTCTTCCTCTTTCCAGAGTCTGGTAACTGGCCTACTGTTTACTTCTATGAAATCAGCTTTTTAACTATTTGAGCATGAGTGACACCATGCAGCACTTGTCTTCCTGTGCCTGGCTTATGTTTCTTACCTTGAGGTCCTCAGCTATCCGCATTGTTGAAAGTGGCAGGATTGCACTCTTTTTAAAAGGCTGCATAGTATTCCAGTGTTCAGCACTTTTTCTTTTCAAGGCGTGCTGCTTGCCAACAGACTCTATGTGCCTGGCTATTCTCCTGAGGCTCAAGTTTTCTCCTGTCTAGCCAGCCTGCTGTTATTCCTTTTCAACTTGTCTGGCTAAGGTTCAGTGTGGTGCCCCTGGGCACTGGCCACTCTCCTGCCAGCACCTCACAGTTCACCCCCACTTCCGGCAGGAGAGACAGCCACAGCCCAGCACAGTTCCAGACAAGTAGCGGGCATTTAACATCTACTCAATGAACGAACGAATGAATAGGGTTATGGGTTTTGCAAGCCTTTGTTTTTGGAAAACAGTCCCAAGTTCTTCCCTTACACTAGCCTACCCTCCTGCCTGCTTCCTGGTACTCTAGGAAGCTCAGACTGCAATGTCATTTGTGGCTGCTGGACAGTTGTCCCTGACCCAGGTTCCCGTGTCACTTGTTACTAAATGGGTGACTCAGGGAAGAAGATAGGAGAAGTGGATGAGAACAAGGAAACAACATCCTGAAACAGAGCTGCATTTTTCTAGTAAGAACTAAGCATTTCTTCAAAAGATGGCTCCAGCTTTGTTCCTGGCCGGAAAGCCACCTCAGGTCCTGGGAAGTGGGCCCTCATGCCACAGAGCAACTGGTCATGCCCAGGGGAATCCTCTCTCTCATGCAGCAGCTTTGATCGGCAAAGAGATGCCAGCACGGTAGCCCCTTGGAGCACAGAAGGTATTTTTGGCACTGGAAGCCGCCCGCTTTGGCAGGCTTTCTGCATGAAGTCGGCTCCCTCTGGGGTGGGGGTGAGGGGCAGCTGGCGCCGTTAGCAGGAGGGCGCAGGAGTGTGAGCGCGCACGCGCGGAGTTCACTGGGCGGGGTGAGGGCTGGGCGTGGGCACGTGGTGGGAGGTGAGTGGGCCTGGCTCCTGCTTGCCAGCAGCAATGGGCCATCTGTGGTTGGTGCATCTGCTGCTGCCAGCCTTGCATCTGGCTCCCTAAGCCAAGCTCCGTTGGGTCACCACCGTGACCTAGCTCTGATGTAAGATGCATGCCATCTTTCACGTATCCGATATGGGGCTTGCCACACAGGGGCCTGGTCCTCTTGTGGCTGGTCCCTTCTGTCCCTCAGGCTGCACCTCACCTTCACCCTGCAGCCACTGTCAGGCAGCCTCAGCAGTCTGAGAGGCAGCCTCTTCCACCTCCCACGTTGTTGGGAACAAAGGCATGGGCCTGACAGGGCAGACTGGAGTGTGTGGGCCAAGTCCCATGAATGGAGGCAAGAGGCTGCTGGGCTGCCAATGTGGTGGGCCTCTGCCGGGCAACAGGGCCTGGC
>NW_004524707.1:3349364-3356582 GCF_000260255.1 Octodon degus
CCCGCAGAGCTTATATCCCTGTATCCTTCCCCCCTTTCCATAACCTCCCTCCCTCCAAGTTACTCTGGGAAGAGAATGTTCTCTGTGCACCCAGGCAACCGCAGTCCCAGACCTACTAAAACATGGCCCTGGGGCCATGTTCAGAGCCCTGGTTTACCAGGCCAAGGGGTGCGGCTCAGGGGAGAAGGCCTGGCCGGGCTTCAGTGTGGAAGCTGGATGCTGGCGATGGCCATGGCTGGTGGCGCTCCATTGCGCTCTGGCTTTATGGAATGAGCCCCAGTGGAACTGCTACACAGTTGGTCACGTAACCCTTGGTCAATTCCCTTGATGCCTCAGTTTCTTCACATAGAAGGAAAAAAAGATAGCCCTGTCCTTGCATATCTTGCATGAATTCACAAAACCTGACACAATGCTAGTTGAAGGCTTCTTACACTAGAAAGTGTGGTACAGTGCTTGGTGAGGTCACCAGAAAGCTGAATATTCTGTGCAGCCACAAATGGACTTCCTAATGGCCAGACCTGACATCAGTCTCTTGTTTGGCTTTCTGAGGAAAACACTTGGGTGCACCAAAATATCCCTTTGCATTTGAGGTGCTATAGCATCCCAGTCACTATTTAGATTATTATTATTTATTTATTTATTTATTTATTTATTTATTTATTTATTTATTTTGTGGTACCAGGAATTGAACTCAGGATCTTGCTTTTGCCAAGCAAGTGCTTATTCTGCTGAGCTATCTCCCCCGCCCATGATTTAGATTTAATATGCCCTTCAAATCTATTCCACTCTGAAATGCAGGTTTGGTGGGAGATTGGATCATGGGAGGTGCCTTACTCATGAGTGGATTAATTCACTAACGAGCTTATGGCTAAGTGTGCTGTTAGGAGGGAGGGCCTAGTCAGAAGAGGAAGCTCACTGGAGGCCTGACCCAGAAGGATGTGCACCAGCCCCATGGGCTGAGCAACTGTCCCCTGCTGGGCCCTTCCACATGCTGTCTGTGCTTTAGAGCCAACCAGCCATGAACTGCACCCACTGGATACTTAGCTAAATAAACCTCTTCTCTTTTAAATTGTAGAAGCTGGGTATTTTGTCCCAACTTTTAAAAGGGTGAAGCCCTGGGATTCCCACTGGAACTGTTTATAATTATCATGATGACAATTATAGCACAGGCTCCTTTGTAAGAGAAAATGACACCCCTGACCCTCAGGAGTGGGGTCAGCAAATCACCAATACCTGCCTTCTTGATTGCAAACTGTTATGGTTTCCCTATCACCATGGAGTCTCCCCTTCTCTCTGGTTCTTCCATGTCAAAATGTTATGGAGCTAGGAGACACTGAAAAGCCACTTTTCTATATGGAACCAGGGTAATGACATTGGCCTTTGTTACCAGGTGGTGCCCATGCCCACCCATTTCTGCCCATGCAGGGAGAAAAAAGGGGTGGCTGAAGTGCCTTAATATTGCAGGAGTTAAAGCAGCATTGACTCTGGCGACGTTGTGAAGTCACTATCCTCACTGGCTTTGCTGCCCAGCCTGGGTCAGATGACTGTTTTCATAACTTCAGTGTGAGCAGGACTGCCAGGGCTTTCTAAAGGCTCACTGTCCTATGGCCAGGCCAGCTCAGAGGTCTTCCTGGGTGTTAGTAAGACTGGAAGAAACAAATCCTGTTGATCCTTTTGAGATCAGACACTCCCAGAATCGTAGGTCACCCAGGTCCAGGATTCCTCATCTTCCCTTAGTTATCACTAAGCAGTAGTGTGTATGAGTGTTAAATGTCCTGGGTGGCCGCCCAAGGCCAGTCACACTGGTTGGTGAGGCTGTATGATTTCTAAGCCTCATGACTCTACTCTTACAGGTTGAGCATCACCAGCCCATCTTACAGATGCAGAAACTGATGATCAGAAAAGCCAAGGTCCTGTTGATCGCATGTGATATGATGGCAACGTTAGCTTGGGGTGTCTGACATCTATTTTCTCTAGTTTTGCCTTCTTCTGAGGAGTACAAAATCACACAAGTCTAGGCATTCATACTCCAAAGGCCAGGCAGCAGAGTCCCAAGGCTTCACCCTTCTGACAGTGGTTGCACTGTGGCAGTGAGCTCTGCGGCAGGAGGGCTCCACTGTATTCCTCTGGAGCCCTCTTGGAGCGTCGAGCTAGTGAGGGTCGGGAGTGTCATTTTCTCTTACAGAGGAGCCCATGTTGTAATTGTTATCGTGATTATTATAAACAGCCATACTAATGAGCTGAGTTCTCTTCTATTTTATGGGGTATTTGTGTTTAACAATGAGAGCTGGCCCCAAGGGAAGAAGTTGCCAACATGTACAGATCTCTGTTGCTCGTGTCACTTCTGCCAGGCACAACACCACACAGGGGTCCATACCCATCTTTCAGAATAATAGGATAATTAGGTGCACTGTGTGGCATCCCTACCCCTAGAGAGAGCATGGTGTCCGGTCTCTGTGGGCAGCCTCCGGAGCTGGGGCAGCACATCGCCGGTACCTGCCTTCTCCTTGATTGCATCAGAGCCCTGCAAACCCCAGCAGAATTGAACTCTCGGCTCCTCCTAATTAGGGGAGAACGAAAGACAGGAATGCGAGCAGAAGGATTTCTTCCTGCCTGACTCTTGGGGGATGGACCTGCTTTTGACATCTCCTTTCTGACTGGTATTTGGAGACCTAAGAGTGCCAGGCCCTCCATGGGACCAGAGCCCTTGTGATATGACCCTGAGCAGTGGCCAGCCTGCAGCTCCACTCTGCTCCACAGCCTGGCTCCCCTCTGCCATGAGGCAGCACAGAGTAGCGGCCCAGGAGGGTTTGGAAGCCTCAAGTCAGAGGTGGGGGCTGGGCCCGTCCCTGATGGGGAGGACTAAGCAGAGCTGGCACACAGCACAGTCCATGTCCCATGCGAAACTAAATAACCGCCCCACTGGAGCCAACCAATTACCCTGATGACCAGGCACAGACCACGGTCCTGTCTGAGTGCTGCGCATTTGAGGCAGGGTGTGAGTGACAAGAGTCTGAAAGGAAAAACCCAGAGAGGGTACAAGTTCCTGGCAGGCTGGAGCAACCACAGCATCGCCCACATCATGAAATGATTAATAGCCCCTCCAGCATGGTTTCCATAGGCTGAGTTTTAAATTCTTGGAAAGACGGGTCCATACTTAATGTTCCCTTGCTAGTCAGTTTAAGTCTACATTTTTTTTTTCTTGTGAAATACTTTCTTGCAGGGGATTCTGAGAGGTATAAGAGCTGAAGAGAAAGGTCAATGAGAGAAATTCTGTTTCTATCCTTCTCTTCTGGAGGCCAGTCTACTATTTTTCTCAAATAAATTCTACAAACTCAACATCAGCATGGGGAAGAAAATGGGTACTATTTCCATAAAAAATCCAAGCCCAAAGGGCTGGCCAAATAGCTCAGTGGATTAAAATGCCTGCAAACAGGCACAGGGGCAGGGAGTTCAATCCTTGGCAGGCCCTGGGATGCTGCCCCGTCCCTGGGGTGCACCGAGAGAGTAATTGGTGGCACGCACCTGTAATCCCAGCTCTTGGCAGGCTGTAAACAGGCAGATCAGTATGAGTCTGATCTAGTAGTGAGACCCTGAACACCCTGTAGACCCTTCCCCCCAAAACCAAACCAAACCAAACCAAACAAACAAACAAAAAACCAAGCCCCAACCAAACACAAAGCCTCAGCAAAACAAGGTTGAAAAGCCCCAGCCCTGGGAATTAGGATGCTTGGATTCAGTTCCCGATTCTGCTGCTCCTTCAACATGTGGCCTGCACAAGGGCCCCCCTTCTCCTTTAGCCCTATGGGTAGAATTTAGGCTGGGAGCTCCCCACTCCCAAGCACAACTTCCAGCCCCATGTACACCTGTCATCCCAGCTCTCTCCTCAGAGAAAGGAGAAACCTTCTGTAAATGCATATGAAAGGCTGGTGCCTAAAAAATGGACTGAGGACAGCAGTCCAGGGGTAAAACTGAAAAATAGGACTTTGCCTTTGAATTGTCTCAAGTTGGATGATTTCTCTCCCTGCCTGCCTTTGATAAATGCTCCTGTGCTGGGTTCTGGAGTTATGAATCTCTCTGAGTCATGGGCGGCTACATCTCCTTCGATCTGTCCCACTGATAACATTTCCCATTGTTCTGGAGTATAAGATGATCCAGCTATGAATATGTGCCTTCCCCCCCTCCACCCTTCCCCGGCAGCCTACCCTCTGGACAGTAGGTTTTCTAGTCTTGCACTGTTGCACCAAGTCCAGGTTCACCGGGGCCCTAGCCACTGTCCAGCGTGGGAGCCCCAGCGCCAGCTCTGGTGGCCTGGAGAAGGAGGCTGAGAGTTTATGGTCGTGCTGGTCCATCACCACCCCCTGGTGGAATGACAGGGAACTTCCTGGCTTTTCGGAAGAAGCCGGGCAGCCTGGCACCGTGTCCCTCTCCTCTGCAGTTGTCAGCGAGGCTAATAATTATGACTCTGTGTTAATCATGACAATGGAAGGATTGCAGGCCGTTATTTTACAATGATGGGCCCCAGTCAATGACTACTTATGACAGCAAAGGGGAAACATCAGCTCCAGGGAGCTCCCATGTAAATGGAGAGTTGAATGAGGGATCAAGAATAATGGAACGTGTATTTAGTTCCATTTTCCTTCCTAAAAGGACCCTGTCAGAGCAATTTCCCTCCAGTGCACTACACCTCTCCATTATCTGCAATCTTTTCTTGGGAGAATGAAACAAGATGGGACCCCACCCCTTCATCTCTTGGCTCTCCCTGGCCTCCCCTCTCCCCACCCCCTGTCAATCGTGCCCCTTTCTGGAGTTTGGCAAACATAGCTACTTTCTCCTGCTGTGCTTTCAGTGGAGCTGAAATGAATGTTACTATAGTTATTTTTTTCCCCTTAATCATTTATTTATTTATTTATTTATTTATTTCCAGGCAAACATTTGCAAGAGGCTCAATGACAGATGCTCGGAATGTCCTGGTGTTTGGGTGAGCAGCATGCTTTTCTTTTCCTTTTTTCTTCCCTTGAATAAAAATAACACTCCCTTGCTATAATAGCAGAGGGCTGAAGGCTGCTGTCATTCGAGGTGTTGGCCGTCTTGCCTCACCTGCCTGCCCTGAGCTGGGCTTCTCCCAGAGGCGCGCTGCTGCCCTCTGTGGCAGGAAGCTCCAATCATCCCGTGGACTTCTGCCTGAGGTCCTGCAGTGGTCTGCAAGGTGCCACTTGCATCTTCCCACAGCTGTCCACAGCCCAAGCAACTTTCCTTTCCCTTGAGGTTCCTTTTCCAACTTGGTCTGGTGGCATTTTGTGCTCATCCAACTTGAGGATTTGTAGACTAGTTCTCATCCACTGTGCACTTGGCACCCAGAACCCATTCTGCTGAGTTACTGTTGCTGGTCGTTACTGCTTCTTTTTTTCCAAAAGCCATTTCACGTGACTCTGGTCAAAAAGGAGCCCTCTTGCATTATTGGTGGGAATACGAACTAGTACGACCATCATGGAAATCATTAGGGAGATTGGTCAAAGAACTGAGATCAGACATCTCATGTGACCCAGTGATCCCTGGCTAAATGTCTTCCTCAAAGTGCTTAATCCGCATACTACAGCGATGCATGTGGACCAATGTTTATAGCAGCCCAACGCCACTAGCTAAATCCCGGGAGCAGCCTGCACGCCCACCAGCAGATGACTGCGCAGAGAAAATACGGTGTCTGTGCAGGATGGAATGCTACTTGGCTATGAAGAATGAAAAAAATATGAGGAATTTATAGGAAAATGGGTACAACTGAAAAATATGTTGAGTGAAATAAACCAGACATACAAGCTTAAATATTGTATAGTATCTCTCACTTGAATGAGGCAACGTACAAACAAAAAGAATGATAAAGAATGGATAGAGAAGGACAAGTGGTGGATCTCTTGCAATGAGGAAGTGGCCCAGGAGAGCAAGGGTGAGGGGTGAGGAGGGAAAGGGCAAATGAGAAGAATA
Organism: Octodon degus; assembly: GCF_000260255.1. Lineage (NCBI taxonomy): Eukaryota > Metazoa > Chordata > Mammalia > Rodentia > Octodontidae > Octodon > Octodon degus. The sequence continues at coordinate 3,355,347 of NW_004524707.1, forward strand.
AAGATGAGCCACGTACTGGAACCTAATAACCTCCGTCATCCTAAACACTAGACGCCGTCACAGGAGTGCGGACAGGCAAATGATGTCAACACGTATGCAAAGGAGGATCAGGGAACCAGAGGAGGAGAGGGTGAGTATGGAAGGGGAAAGGGATTTTTAAATAAAAAAAGAAACAAGCTATAACCTGTACTGGTTACTACCCCCAATATGATTCAAAAATACATGAATTGGAAACACATTCTAATAAAAGAAAATAAAAAAGCCATTTTAGTGATGGGAGAAGCGAAGATGCTTAGAGAAGTCAAGTGACTTGTAGAAAACAGCCCAGTCTGGCAGAGAAGTTGCTGGAATCTAGGAGTTCTAATTTTCTGCCCAGTGCCTTTCTGCTGTGCTAAGCTTCTCCCCAACCCTTGTTGTTGGTCTGTGGGACTAACTCCTGTGCTTCCTTTTTTTTCTCACTTTTCTCACTGGATTGCAAATTCCTCATGGCTGGAGACCAGGCCTGCAGGGCTCCATGTTTTTCCTTGGAGATGATAGCTGCATGTTGACCCCTGTAGCTACTTTCCACCCTGATGAGGATCCAGCCTGCGGAAGCTGAAGACAACTCACAGAGCCTGGTTTTGGAAGGTCTTGGTTCTGACCCTGGGAACCTGATTTAGGAAGGCTGAGTGCTTGTAATCTCTGTCGTCTCGAAGGCTGATGCAGGGAGCTACCAGCCCCATGTGACTGATCCGGAACCCTGATCCGGCTCTTTCTCACACTGAGGCCAGAGACACAGAGAATACTAGATGCAGAACACCTCCCTCAGGACATTTGCTACAAGCTTCGGGCTTCCCTGCTACCATCTTTCCATGGTGGGCCCTGTGCTTAGAGAACTACTCTCTCTTCTCTGGAGGACCAGTATGCACCCTAAAAGCCCTTGGATGGAAGACTGTGCCAAATTGCTTTAGAATTTCTGTCTCCACTTCCTCCTCCTCCTCCTCCTCCTCCTCCTCCTCCTCCTCCTTCTTCTTTTTTTTGAAGTACCAGGGATTGAACTCAGGACCTTGCACTTGCCAGGCAAGTGCTTATTCTACTAAGCTATCTCCCCAGCCTCATTTTCATGTTTTAGAAAAGCTTTGAAAGTTAAACACTTCTCTTACTGCAATAATTCTATCCAGCCTTTAACTTGAGTAGTAAATATAGTCCCATGTATAGAGTTAACATTGCCCTGCTTGTCACTGTGTACTAGAAGTA
>NW_004524707.1:3357124-3357979 GCF_000260255.1 Octodon degus
TATGATCATCTCTGCTTTCAATCAAGGAAACGGAGGCTTGCCCAAGATGCTGCAGGTGACGGATGGCAGAGCCAGTACTGAAACAAGGTCTGTTTGTTCCTAGCCCTTTGTCATATTCCTGGAGATGTACATTGTCTCCTACACGTCTCTAGATAATTCCTTGCCTTCTAAGCACCTGCTGTCTCTTGGCCCTGAGGTCCCTAGCAGAGGGCTTTGGTGTCTCCTGCCCCCCAAAAATGTTGGCATGACCTTAGAGCCACCTGTGTCAGGTAACATAGGTCAGAATGACACTGTGACCTTGAAACTGAACCGAAGATACTTGGTGCCCACTCTCCTGGGGAGACCTCGCCTCTAGAGGTGCTAGAGTGTGCTGTCTTCCATGTGGATTGGGTTATGTAATTGTTTGGTATTGAATGGAGCTCCTGAGCCAGGAATCCTACTTTATGAGCCTGGGGACTGGGCTCTAGCTTCTCTCCTGGGAGCAGGTGCTAAGTGTGCAAGTCTTCACAGGAGGAGAAGGAAAGGAGCCCACCTTCAAGAGGAGCAAAACTTTTCTTAAAGTGAGAGGGCTTGGTCAAGACTTGCCCAGAGGTCTCCCTACCTCTCCGTCCCAGCCATTCTCCCCTCTCGCAGGGTAGCACTGTGTGGGGAACCAGGCTAGCAGACATCTCTGTATGAACTCTGAGCCAAGAAGCCCCCACCATCTAGGACTATAGCTCTTTGTGGTTGGAAGAGACTCACAGGCCAATCTCTCCCTGTGTTTTAGTTTCCTAGCACTTCCATGGAAAATGACCAAAAATTGGATATCTCAAAACAACAGAAGCTTATGTTCCTACAGTTCTAAAGATCAGAAAC
>NW_004524707.1:3358149-3371849 GCF_000260255.1 Octodon degus
TGTGTGTGTGTGTGTGTGTGTGTGTGTGTGTGTGTTTACATGTTTTCCTATCAGGGTATCACTAATCATTAGATTTAGAGTTTACCTTAATCTGGTATAACCTAATCTTAACTTTATTACATCTTCAAAGACTCTATTTTCAAATATACAGAGGTACCAGGGGTAAGGACTCCACACAGTTCTAGCCCCTTACACCTTTGATGAGATTATCTCTTACATCAACTGAGGAAGTGGCCTTCATCTCCTTGAAGACTTCTGACCACCCTGCAACTTCGATGTTTTTATTTTTATTTTTTATTTTTTTGCAGAACTGGGGATTGAACTCAGGTCCTTGTGCTTGCCAGGGAAGCACTTATTCTACTGAGCCATCTCCCTGCCCCACAGTCTGTAACTTTGAAAGAATATAGACTATCCTCCGAATAACCCTGAATCCTGGCATAGTGCTGTTATCAGCTCAGCCTGGGAGAGCCCTAAATTCTAGCTTGCTTTCCTTTTGTGCTTTGCCTAGGTGGAAACAATGGCTTCTCAGGACCTCTGAGCTGGAGGGTTTGCCCACCGCAAGCTTCTTTTCCGAGAGCAATGCGGGAGCAGCTCGGAGTCTCCTGGCTTTCATCAGTAACCACTTAGTGTGCATCCCAAGTTGTCACAATAAAAATCTCATGCTTATCGTCCCTACCAGACCCTGTGCCTTCAAAGCCTTCTGGCCCCCTCCTCGGCACACATTTAAGTCCACCAGCATGCCTGCCCATCTCCTCTGGCCTTAGTCCTGTGACCTGAGTAGTTCTTTGCTCTGTCTCCCACTGTAGAAGCCAGGGAGCTCAGGGGGGCACTAGAGAGAACATGTAATTGCATATATGTGGTTGTGTGTGTGTGTGCACGTGAGCATGTGCATGCCTGTGTTTGCACAAGTGATCTGGGATTAAGAAAAGATTCGTTAAGGCTATATTTTCAGGGACCATTTCTATAGTGTGTTACTAAACAAAAGATCTGTTGGGCTTAATCGATGCACTCAATTCCCGTGATAGTCCCTCTTTGGAGCTTTCCGACCTAGCCAGGTGTACTAAGAGGACCACCTCCAGGCTTTGCATTTGGTTCACGCAGCGGACAAGGGCACGGCCCACGGTGAGGATTATATGGAACCGTATGATGGTTGTGAAGCCTAAGCTCTGTTCCTATAGAGCCCAATCACCGTCTCTGGCCACCAGGACACCAATTAGACTATCTCCAGCCCATGGAGACTGGAGGATGACAGTGAAAAGGCAGATGTGGGGGAAGCCAACTGGGTGGCAGCTTCTGGGACCCCTACCTGCAGCCATCCCATCCACTCCCTGCTCTTTTCACTGCTGGATGATCAGAAAAAATCAAATGAGGAAACTCATTTAAAGTTATCCTGAGAGCAGTGGATAATCCTCTGCCCCTCCCCGCAGCTCAAGCTGAGAGCAGCTTCCTGGACACAGATCTGGGAATGGCTGTTGTCACTAAAGCTCCAGCAAGTGGAGTCCAGTCTGAACCTCACTTTCCACGGGGATGTGGCAATGTGACTTTGCACTATTCATTGAGATGAGATGTCAGCAGGCCTGATGTACAATGACGCTCTGGTGCTTTGACTGTCAGCTCTGGTGGCTGGGGTGCAGGGGACACTGCTCTTGGTGCAGCACGAGGGTCAAAAGACCATTGAGCAAGGAGGCAGCAGACTCATTGTCCTCCGGACACTGCCTTCTGATTCTGGCTACTATTTTCTCACCTTAGGGACTGACTAGATCCCTAGAGTCCCTGTGGTTTGAAAATATTGCAGGAGAAAGAGACCTTGTGGGGGATGTGAAGGTTGATGTCATCAACGCCCCAGGGCAACTTTCAGATCGATAAAAGGAAGCAGCTGCTTTGCTAAAGGCGGAGAAAGCTCTGGGCCAGAGGATCACCCTTCTGGTTTATCCTAGGTGTTGACAGACTGTGTGACCTCAAAAAAGTAATTAACCTTTCTATGCAACCAATTCGCTTTCACAGGCAGAAAGCCCACCCTCCAGGTTTTAAAGTTTGCTCTGAAGAAAATCATCAGGATAAATAAAATTGACTAGCTAAGTGTTCCTTTCCATTTTCGCCAATAGAAGTGCACCATCTCAAACAGTAGAGAGGAGATTCGATTAAGAAAGACTCATTGCAAGTGTCTCTGTGGGCTCCATGGTGCATTTGTAGAGTGGCTATGCTTTTGGTGGATGGCTCATGAACTGGCCACAGTGTCGAAGCAGATTTTATTATTTAGTTTATATTGTTGGCCCCTACTTCTGGAGATGTCATGAGTCATAGGTAGAACTCGGCAACATGCACTTAAAAAGCTGAAAAAGCTGTATAAGTATTATAGCTAATAATTATTATAGTTAATAAGACACTGATTTACACAATGGATCGAACACATTTTTATTGAGACTGTGGCTGTGGGGAGTATTTAAAAAAATGATCCAGGTTTGGTCTGGTCCTGGATTTCTGGGATATCCTAGCAATGTTTGCAACCAAGGGAAACAGACAGGAATGCAATAGTATGATCAGGTGAAGTCAGGCACCAGTGCTTACAAAAGAGAGCGAGCACTCGGAATGGAGGTAGCTGGAAACAGTTTGCAGGATCGCAGCAGCATACTGCGGGCGGGCTGCTCCTCTGGGCCGGCCCAACGTGGTGAGTGTTCTGTTCTTGGTGGTGCGGCATTCAAGGTGAGATGTTGGAACTGACCCTGGAAGAATCAGTAAGATGAAAATATTTCTCTGTTTGCTTAAAACATTATGTGAAGGATAACCAATAAAGCCAACAGGATTACCCTTAGAAAGAATAAAAAGAGTTCTTCAAGCTTAAAGACCAGCAAAGAGTTAGACTCCTTGTGATACATTATGGTTTGCAGATTTAGTTTTGGATCCATGTAAATATTTTAACATAATTTTATAACAAAGTGCAACAATTTTCTAAAAATTTAGAAAATAAAGCAAAAGGGAAAAAGTAACTTAAATGTGCTACCAACTGGAACAAATCTATACCAAAAAGTTTTTTAGCAACTTAGAAAAGAAAAATAAAGAGAATAAAAAAAAGCCCTTAAGCTACTTTTAGTAATTGCGTTGTTAGTAGTCCTGCAGGTATTGCTATTCTAAAGTTGTAGGGTCTGAATTATGATCCAGTATAGACATATATAATTTTATAGCTATGTGTCTTATGTTAGTAATTATAAAGAAGTCATCAAGAATAAGGATTTTTCTTATGGCAGAAAAGTGATAACGACGTGAGATTGAGGTTGGTTAGGTGAAAACAAACCGGTGGTTGTGCATCTCTACTGGGAGTGCCATTAGGAACTTGTGATCCGTACTGTCTCTCCCAAAATCTGTGTTGACTTTGTCATAAAAAACACAAGCAACAATCCAGTCAGCAATCCATGGAGACTCTCCTCACACAGACTCTTTTCTAAATATCGTTTTCTTTTAAAACAAACCACGGTTTCCTGAAAAAAATGCCTGATTCCAGGTTCAAGGGATGAACTATACAAGATAAATCTGGAAAAATATGTCATACCAGAAGATAGACTAAATATCAGGCACCACTGGTGTCACACCAGAAGGACTCGAGAGCCCACTAGAGTCACTGTCACTGTTGAGAGGTGGGATGACTGGAGCTTTAGGGAGGTTCATGACTCCCAAAGACTGAAATTCAAGCAAATTCATTCACATGCATATTCACAGTGGTGTCTGTATTGGTTATTGGAAGGGACGATCTCATTGTCATAAAAATAAATTAGGTAAAGAAATAAAGCCCAAGCATTCATCCTGCTTTTTGAAAAATGTCCATATTTCAGGAATATCAAATAGATGAGGAGAATTTCCTCTTTATGAAAAGATTACAGCTAAAGAACTAAAAAATAAGAATGAAAATGTCACCATTTTGCAACTTCCTCACGAGGTTCGCTAGATTTAGCAAAAACAAACATGAAGACTCATAGTGAAATATGAGCTTCAGACAAATAAAAAACAATCTCTTAGGGTAGGTATTTCTTGAGAAATATTTGGGGTGCATTTACAGTGTACTATCATTTATTGCTTATCTGAAATTCAGATGTACCTGGATATTACAGTAGGCTTGTCAGCAGACAACCTGACTGTGTATCAGTATATGTAAGCAGTAACCCTTGCTACTGCTGACATCACATGCTCAGACAAGCAAACACCAGGCCTCAGGCATCTCCTGATGGAAACACGGGCCACAACCCATACTGTAGTTTTGTCCCATTATTTGAAGACTGAGGACCCAAGGAACCAATCAAGCCTGTTTTCTATGGGAAATAGAACGTGTCCTCAAGATACAGACTATTGGAAGCTGCACAAGTGACTCAATTAAATAAATAAAAAGTTGCAAGGGGAAAAGTAGTAAACAAGATAAGAGTTAAAGGAGATGTCTGCAGATTTAAAAAAAATGTGAAAGATTTGTCTATCGCATCGCTGACAGGAGAGAGAGAATGTGTGTGTGTGTGGGCAGGGATTTAGCATTATTAATGCTGAGATTTTGGGGGAGGGTGATAATGTTACTGTGGTTAATTTTAAAGAGTCCCTAAATCAATGCTAAAGGATTAAATATGATTTGCTTCAGATAATCTGGGGTGTGGGTAAAGTGAGTGGGTTGTAGATAAAGCATAACCATGTGTTGATTACTGTTGATGTGAGGCATTTGTGATACTATTTAGATGACTGCTTATTATACTGATTATTTATGCTTTTATATATATATAATTATTCATAGGAAAACATGTTTGTAAAAACATGAGGATCTAAGGTAGGATCAAGTTTCCAAGTGATATTGTAGGTGTTTTACTCATCTTGTCTCATTTTAATCCCACAAATACCAAATGAGGGAGGGTCTGTTCATTCTTCCTATTACAGCTGAGAAACGGAATCACAGACTGAGGAATCAAGACACTCACTGAAGGTCCCCTAGGAGCACACACGGGACCAGAGGATCTTGCCCCAGGCAGTGTAAACCCATACTGCTAGCAAACACTCATGCCCTAAGCAAGTGGGTGGTGTGGCACATCTACCTTGGCACCACAAAGTAGATGCGCCACACCGCCTTTGGAGGCCCCCGGGGACCTTCTGCCCTACGCAGCGTGGCATCCACGGCCATGCTTTTGGTGGTGACTCTCTCAGCAGCAGTGGTCCACAGCATCAGGCAGTGTTCATGCCTGAGACAAATGAGCTGGTTAAATGGGCTCTAGGGTCAAGCCTGTGATTCTACCCAGGATTCCTTCCCCACTGCAGTGGCTCCCCTAAGAGTGTGCTGTGGCAATGCACCTTCACCTCTAGGAACTGGAGGGAAATCAGGAGAGCAGTCAGAGGCCCGGGATGAGGTTCAGGAAGCCATGCACTCTGGGTCCTGGCAGACCGGTCCTGCAGCCTGGTGTGTCCCAGTAAAGGCCCGTCTCTCCCTGGCTAGCCTGGCCCTACCTGTAGATGCAGGCTTCCATTTGGCAGGTCAGATCACTGGCTGAGATACTGCAAACTGTTCTTATCAGCTTCCATGAAGACCTCCCCTCCCCTCCCAGGAGACGGGTAGTACCTGAAAATGCCTTGTTTTCTAGTAGTACAGTTACTCTAAGTTGAGTCAATGCTTCCCAAAACTGCAGCCTTACCAAGAGCTGGATCGTGAATGTCTCCCCTTGAAGAACGCAACTGGAACTCTCCACATGCGTGCTCTGCCCTTGCCTGTAGTGTGCCTCCTCTAGCACACACAGTGCAGAGGAATGAGGTGGGCAGGTAGCTTCTAGGGTGACAGAGCAGGCCCTGCACAGTCTATTGGCTCTATCACCTCACCAGTGGGGGAGATGGGCTTGTGCCCAAGGCTACTTTGTTCAAACTGGGGATATTGTCACAGGTTGGTTGACACATACATATTATTTTTTATAACTCAGAACTATCTTGAAGCTGCCAGGGGTCACTTCCAATGCTCTGGATAAGATGAAAGTTTCAAAGGAAAATTTTCCTTGGCAAAATGTAAGTCTTGGCTCTAGCAGTCCAATGATGAAAAGAGCAAGACCAAAGATGAGGAAGGGCTGCTTCCAATTACTGGGGTTGAGCTCACTGGGAATAGGCCTCCTGACATGCCGTGGATTAGGGACAGACGGTGTCTCAACTGGCAAGCCAGGGAAAGAGAAAGATCATTTCTCTGCTATTTGGTAGACTTTTCCAATTATAGAGAGGTAATTCAAGTCTTTGGTGATTTTGGAAGCCTTCCTACTGGAAAATTCCCATTGAGTTTTGGTATTTGACTAATTTTGGAAGCACTGAGCATGTTTGGGGAAGAGTAGAGCCTAAATTGTTTGGGGGCTTAATGAGAATTCTCAAGCAAGGGCTTGCGAGATAGCTCATTGGATTAACCGCATGCTTAGGCAAGTGCTGGGACCAGGGTTCAATCCCAGGCACCACATGCTGTGCTGGCTCCTCTTCCAGGTGGGCTGAGCTAGCTACCAGGACTGGATGTGGTGACACACACCTGTAATCCCAGTGCTGGCGAGGCTGAAAACAGGAGGATCACTATGAGTCTGAGCTGTGTAGTGAGACCCTGCACCAAATACATTAAAAAAAAAATTCTCAGGCAAGTGGCACTGGCAGGATTGCTCCTGGGGCTGCCCCAAAGTCTTGGAAGTAGGCTCTGGCTGTCACAGGACTTGAATTCTTTACACACAAAAGAGTGGCCCAGGTGGTGGGCAAAAAGTAAGTCGGAAACATTTTAAAGACTGAGAGACCAAAGAAGGGCTGGCCAAATAGCTTAGCAGAGTAAAGCACTTGCTTAGGCAGAGTGCAGTGGCTGGTGTTCGATCCCCAGCGTGCATTGCCAGCCCCACCCCTGGGGCACGCTGGATCTGCAATTGAGACTGGGTGTGGTGGTGCACGCCTGTAATTCCAGTGCTTTGGAGGCTGAAAACAGGAGAATCACTATGAGTCTGATCTGTGTAATGAGACCCTGTAGACTCTGTACTAAATACATTAAAAAAAAAAAGAAAAAGAAAAAGAAACCATAAGAAACTTAAGTGAATTCAATAGAAAATGAGTTCAGAAGGTAGTGAGTAGAATAATATGTCTTCCTTTTTTGCTTGTGAGCCCATAAAGTTGTTTTCATTTGCCCCTTGGCCTCGGAGCTGGAGCCAGTGTGCTTTGTATAACAACTCATTTCATGAAGTGCAAGAGCTGGGCTTTGCCCTTTGATCCTTGACCCCATTCTGCATTTCCTTCTGAACTTCATGCTTGCTAAGAAATTTGGGCAGAGAGGAAATGAAAAAGCTTTAACTAAAATAGGCCAGTGAGACAGCTCAGTGGACTAAGCGCCTGCTTAGGCATGCTTAGGAGGGCAAGGACCGCAGTTTGATCCCTGGTACCACATGTCACACTGGCCCTGCCCCAGGGTGGGCTGAGCCAGCCAGAGTCTAGGCATGGTGGCGCATGTCTGTAATCCTAGTGCCAGGAGGCTGAAAACAGGAGGATCACTGTGAGTCCAAGCTGTGTAGTGAGCTCCTATAACAACCAAATACATAAAATAAAATAAGGCAAAATAAAATAAAATAACCAGATGCCATTTTGAAGAAAACTGCATGTCTTTCTTAGTATGCAGTCAGGAACACATGGTGCCCCTTCCCCTGACCTTCCAGGACATGCCCTTCCACACTGGCCCAGACCCCACACTCTTTTCCTTACCAACTTTCTAAACTGGAACAGGCTTTAGTCATCTTAGCTATGAGGAAAAGATGGAGTTTTTATTGCCTTGGGATTCCTTTGCTCAGTGAATGAGAATATAGTGAATGAATGAATGAATGAATGAATGAATGGATGGATGGATGGATGGATACCTTGAGTATAGTCCAAGACAAACCCTTATTAAGCCTCATACAGATTAACAGAAGAACTCCTTCAGTCTCATTGCAAATGAGATGTGTCTGGAGGGGTTGTGTGGTCCATTTTCACACAGAGCTTCGTTACCAGTTGGACCACAGTGCAGGCCACTTGGAGCTGTGACCGTTTGGTGATGGTTTCTTGTGAAGATCTCAGCACAGCCTCTGCCGTGCTGATGAGAGAATGGAAGGGCTCTTCCGTCCGCCCCTACCCACCGCCAAGGCCACACATACCAGACTTCCATGCAGGGGGATGTGGAGGGTGGGAGCCACCGTGCAGGGCACTGACGAGTCCTGCCTTGACAGCTCCCCAGCGCTGCTTCTCAGCCACCTCCCTGGCAAGCCACTGGCTCTCTGCAGCACCAGGGGAGAGGGTCTGCTGGGATCAAGCTATTGACAGGGTTGAGCAGCCTCGAATTTAATTTCCTGAAAGGACAGCAGTAATAGCAGCACTGGTGACAGAGCATCCCCCAGGAAGGTTCCTTGTGGGCTACGGTGCTCTGGATCCAGATGGGAGGAGGGGAGGACCGCAGGTCAGGTCCCTCCACCATCCAGGCTGAGGAGGCCACCTCCCTGCCAGCACCACTTGTTCCTCCCTCTGAGCCTCCTGCAGCCCGCACAGGAGCTCCAAGGCTGAGGCAGCTTCCAGGCCTCACCGTGTTTCAACTTTGTGCTCTTTGCTCAGTCCCAGAGCTGCACCTCTGTGCACACTTGCCTGGGCCTTCCTCTCTCCTGTGAGGGGACTTGGTGAGGCTGATTTTCACCTTTGAAATGTCTGCATTTCCTTTTACTACAGCACACTCTCATCCTTTTTAAAAATCTAGCTGTTTCGTCTCCTTGGAAAGCTCAGGCCATGCTGTAGCATCTGCATCCACGTACTTCTTAGCAGTAACAGCGGCAGAGATCTGATTGATTCCCATTACAGATGCTGACTTCGACTTGGAGATCCGTGGCTGCACCAAAGAAAGCCAGACATGTGGCTCGTGGGCGAAACAGCAGACCCTGTCACAGGACACGGCAGTGAAAAGGCCTTGCTCCCCATGGGGCTGGGAGGCCAGGGCCCGTGGTGCTTAGCTGCTGTGGCTTCCAGAGTCAGGAGCTAACTCTTGCTCACTATGGCCTGCCTTTGGCTGGCTGGATGCCTGATTTTCTTGCCTTTGTTTTACAATCACTTACCTTCCAGGCACCATGGAGTTAGGGAGAGGGAGCTTGCTGGGCCTTGATCATCGCAGGCTCTCTGGTCCTTTCTCCCACCAGCCCTCTTCCTAGGGCTTGATGGGTCCCCAGGAGAAAGCTGGGATCTGGACAGTGGCTGTCTCCCCTCCCCCACCCCACCCAGTCACTGGGAGAAGAGCAGTCACATCATTTGCATTTATCACAGAGGATATACTGCCTTGTCTGTAGCCTTTAGTCTGACTGAATTGCTTTTCTGCTTCATGAGACACAGGCGTGGCAGCCCAGCGCTTCCCTTCCCTCCTCACTTTGCAGTGCCTGCTGTAACCCACTTTGCTCCCAGGCGCATTTATCATTGCAATCGTATAAGAAATAGATCATAAGCAGAATGAAATTACCGAATGCAATGATCTGGGGCATCCTATGGACCAGATCAATCTTGGGGCAGCCAGGAAAAAATAGTTGCTCGCTGTGACGTTTGTTTTCCAAAGTTGGTTTTCATTGCAGATAGAAATTTCCATCAGCTGAGGCACCCTGGAGCAGAAAGCTGGCTATGCTGACCTGCTTGTGTGTGTGTGTGTGTGTGTGTTGTTGTTGTTGTTGTTATTGTTGAGGAGAGAGAGGAAGAATAGAAGTTTGGGAAGATTAATTCATTAGGAAGGAAGCAGCCTTAGTTAAAATTCTTTTGCAATAGAAGTTTGTGGCACTGCCTACAACAAAACCCCTTTTCTCTTGGCTAGCTCATGTGCCTGCACACTGCTCGTGTGTGTGTGGGTGTGTAGGTGTGAGGTGCTGTGAAAAGGCAGGCCCCTCCCTTGCTCAGGAGGCCCCTCACAGGCCCTGTCTAATCTTGCGTGAGTGCCTGGGCTGACACTGCCTGCCTTTGTCCTCCAGCCCCGGCGTGTGAATCTGCAGAGGGCTGGCATCTTGACAGTGCGGGTGGCACAGGCCAGTGCGGAATGTGTTCAGGAGCTGCTTGGCGAGCGCGAGCACTGAGTACCTCCCCTCCCCGACCTGTGGCTCCAGACGTGACCTCTGCCATCCCAAGAATGTTCTCGTTGTCTGTGTCAGGGAATGGCCAGTTCAGCGAGACTGCAAACCCAAGTGAACAAGGTTCCTGGCAGGCTGCCATGACTTTGGGTGGAGGCAGAAACCCACGGTGGGAATGTGGTCCGAGGCCCCATCACCCCCTTCCCACTGTGAAATCCATCCCCAGACACTGAGACTCAGTATTATTGGCTTTGGCAACATTCGTCATGCCAATAAACTCATTGAAATTGAAGAAACCAGAGGGGGGAAGGAGGGCAGGGACTAGAGGGATGAGGAGGAGGGAGGGGGGTCGCAGAGGACAGTAGGGAGGGGGGCTGCCCTCAGACTCAGCGTTGAGCCTAGAGGAAGAAACGCCAGGGATGCCAGAGAGCTGAGTTCACCAGTGCTTAAGAGAAGGCCCAGGCAGGAAGGAGCCCCCTCCCACCTCCCCAAGCTGTCTCTGTCTGCACTCTGTCACCACCAACACTCTGAGATCCATGGAAATATCTCTGGAAACCTTCCCGTGGGGAAGACAGCCAAGGAAGCACATGTGTGCACCATCATGCCCAAACACTATTATCAGTGAGACAATGAGAATAAAACACCATCAAATACAGATCCACAGGACTTTGGGGAGCTACCCCCAGCCACTTGTAACTTATTTAAATTGCAGGAGAACTACCTCTGTGGAAGAGTGGAGCCACTGGGCAGAGCCTGGCACTGGCTGGCATTCCTGTCCCCTGCTGACCTTGTACTACATGTAGCTCTGCCACTGAGTTCTGCCCTGGCTGGTGGTCCTCCATTGGCATAGCTGTGTGGAGTAACCAGCACCCAGGTGGCTTAGGATTGTTTTCCATAAAGAGAGCAGACTGCATCTCCTCATCTCAAAGACTTGCCCAGATAGGGAAAGCCTCTACCCCAGGGTAGTCCCCCACCCATGACCTGATGCTCCCCCTGGGCTGCCTCCTCTGTTTTCAGTATGTTTGGGGACAACCATGCTGCAAACACCTGGCTTTTCTGCAAGTACTTGATAAGAGGAAGCTACTAGGGTGCTCTCCAGCATCTCTGGGCAGAGCTCCTCCTTCAGCCTTCCCGTTTCGAGCTACTTTTCTCACCTAGCTTCAGACTGGCTCTGTTTCCCAGCAGACTGCACCCGTCTCCTGGCTCCTCTTCCTGCTCTTCCTTGAGATGTACTTGTGTTGCCAGTTGAGAGCTGTCTGTTATCTAAGCCATCATGCTTCCTTACCCATCCTCAGCTCCATCTTATTCATCAAATATGTAAAAGGAATGTAAAAGGGACAGCTTCTAGGTAAGGGGAACAAGAAGACCATCAGAGGGATTGGATACTGATTTTAGCATGCAGGGGGAAGGATCCAGAGTTGCAGCAGAGAGGGAGCCACACACAGCTGGGACTTCAGGGTCCCACTCTCCTGGAATATGGATTGAAGTGGCAACTTTGGGTTGTCTCCATTTATTACTATTATTTCTATGTATTTAGTACAAGGTCTACAGGGTCTCACTACACAGATCAGACTTGTAGCGATCCTCTTGTTTTTAGCCTCCCAAGCACTGGGATTACAGGCATGTGTAGAGGATGCTAATAGAGCTGTGAGCTGTAATTTGATGATCCTATTGACTTTCCAAAAAAAACTTATTTCATGGTCACAGATTACACCTCTGCTTTCTAATCAATGAGGTAGTCTACATCACTACCTGTTACAAAGGTGAGAAACATCAGGCACAGAGGGCAACTCCATCCTGGCTACTGTGAGCACAGGAAGACTGTAGCCTCTTGGCTGAGAGTGGAATACCTGAGTCCATGTTTGCAGACAGTTGCTGTGGGGAGAGAAAGCCTTCTGGGCAGGCACCGTGACAGCTAGTGTAAGTTAGGGTGGGTAAGAGGAGATCCCCAGTGTGCTGGGCCAGCATGACAGTGCACACCTGCAACCCTAGCACTCTGGGCGGCTGAAGGGGTAGGGAGTTCAAGCCCAGCCTGGACCACTTGGGGAAAGTGTACGCTGGGCTTGACTGGCTGGGAAGCTAGCGGGGCTCAGAGGCAGCAATCATAAAGATATGGGGTGGGGTGTGGGAATGTCCTCATGACTTTGTGGGCAGTGTCTGTGGGCATCAGTGGGGTTCATCTGAGACAAAAGACTGGTGCTGTGAGCACGGGCTTCCCGCTCTGTCCTGGGCCTGATGGATCCACTCCCTTAATGAAATGCACGCAGCTTATTTTACCAACTCTAATTATGTGAAGAATGAGTGTCAGGGTTCTTTATACTTCTGCTTGGCCATGAACCCAGGCCAAACCCACAAGCCTTGCATGCCTGAGGCTAATGGAGCTTTTATTCCAATGAGTTGGGAGCCAACCCATCTTTGTAAAGAGAGGAATATTAAAACAACAAAAAAGAAGAATAAGAAGAAATACTTAATGTTGGTCAAGCGGATGAAAAATTTCAGAAGATAAATTAAAGTGTTTTCTGGCTGAACAGAGAAACCTGGGAGGGATGGCGGAGATAATTTTCCCAGGACTCAAAATGATTTATCTTATCTCTGCATTCTTTAGACAAGAGGTTCCATTTATTTAGTCATTTATTTTATGAGTTTCTGGAAGATCCCCCTCCTGCCCCTGCTGCCGACACACACACCGAGCTTGGCACAGGGAGCCCGGGTCTGGGAAAGCAGTTGGATCCAGCCTGCCATTCACTGGGCGCTGGTGCCAGGAACTGGCCGTGCTCTGCAGAGATGGGCAGCTCAGATGGTGGGAACGGTCTCCGTCCTTGCGTAGCCACACCGCCTGGGTGGTATGGACTGCTGGGCAAGCACACATGGTCTGTGTGATGGACGCTACCGCAGGATCCTGCCTGCTGTCCATATCCTTTCAAACAACAGCCTCAGCGAAAACTCCACACAGTCAGAAGCTTTGCAGAGGTAGTTCTTGTCCCCCTGGGGCATTTAACATGTCTGGAGATAGGTTTGGGTGTTACAAATGGGGGTGGGATGGGGCTCCAGGCCTCTGGTTGATAGAGCCCAGTATGCTGCCTGACATCTTAGCATGTATGAGTTAGGTCCAAATGTGAGTGGTTCCATTCTTGAAACACACACCACTACCATCTGTCCTGCTCAGGACGGTCCTGCACTTGGAGTCACCCAAACCAGTCTGCTCCTCACTTGTCCTTGTTTCACGCTGCAGGGATTGGCTCAGGTGCCGCAGTGCAAGCTCAACAAAGGAAATTTTCCTTCTTCTCCCCTAACTGGATAATTTAGTTTAAAAGTAGTATTGGTGAATAACATTATTTGTGTGAAGTGGTAGAAAATATTTCAGGAGGCTGGCATGATGGTGCACACCTATAATCTCAGGAGATGGAGGCAGTAGGAGTGCAAATTCTGGGGCCAGCTTGGGCTACTGGGGTGCTCCTGGCTCAGAAAAGTGGGCCTGGAGATGTAGGTCAGTAGGAGAGCATTTGCTGGGCAAGGGTCAGGCACTGGGCTTGCTCCTTAGTACTGCAAGGTAAGTGAGAGGGGGAGAGAGGGAAAGGGGGAAGGGGAGGAGAGGAGGAGAGGACAGGAGAGAGGGAGAAAAGGAAAGAGGGA
>NW_004524707.1:3372416-3388432 GCF_000260255.1 Octodon degus
GCTACAAGGTGAACTCAAGGCCAGCCCAAACTGCATAGTGAGACCTTGTCTGAGAACAAAAAAAAGAGATATAAATGAAAAAGAAGAAAGAAAAATCAGCATCATGCCGGGAAGCCTCAGATTCTTTTTTTGTAGAACTTTCTTCAGCACACAGAGCTCCTCACTTACAGGGTTCTTGGCAGTGAAAATAACTTGGGACTAGGTTGAGTCCTTAAATAGTTTCCCTTTTGCATGCCCCATTATCCTAAGCGCCTGAAAAAGATTCCGCCAGAATTTTTCCTCAGGTCTTCATATAACTGTATGTTACTTACCACAAGTTATTTTTGAGCAATGAAAGCTCCCCACGCTGGGGTTTTCTCATCATCTACCAAAACTATAAAGAAGGGGCCTGGTGTCTGGCTTTCCTGGGGAAACAGATGGCACTTTGGGTACTGGCAGGAGACAGGTGTGAAGTTTCAGGGGCCGGAGGGCTTGTCTGGCATACTATGCAAATTCGGCTCCATTTTGCATCCCTCCCAGGAGCTCCAACCAAATGGAACCTGCTTTTATATCTCTGTTCTCTCTCTCTCTCTCTCTCTCTCTCTCTCTCTCTCTCTCTCTCTCTCTCTCTCTCTCTCTCTCTCTCTCTCTCTCTCTCTCTCTCTCTGGGGGGAGGGGGCATGCATGAAGTGTGTGTATGTGTGTGTTGGAGACTCAGTGTGGACTATACCTGGAGCCATTTTTAGGTATTGAGGGAGGAAAGTGGCTATTCACTGTGATCTAAAGTGTACATCAAAGAGACAGCTAAAACCCCAAGGGAAGCTCTCTGGGACAGACGAGTCTGCTCCTTGCCTTCAGCACTTGGAGACCTTCATGCCACCAGCCTCATTTTCCAGGCTCGAGGTCAGGGCGTGGCTCAGGTGTGGAGTGTGTGGCTTGGGAATCCGTCTTGTGCACAGACCACAGGTTAGCAGTCACTGCCGTTAGTGCTTTGCGTCAGCTAGCTCATCCTGGACTATACGTTCTGCGTTTTCTTCAGCAGGGGCATTGTGTATAAGTACGATGTGCCAGGCATTTTTTTTCCAGAAACAGTCCTAGTTTTAAATACTTTTTCTTTACTGTCTCCCAAGAACTGGTTAAACCCTATGTCTAATTTTTGTATTTGTCCTTTGTAACTATCGTATTATTTATCTTGCCATAGAAACGCTCTCTAGTCCTGGACAACTCAGAATCAAGGAGAAAACAGTCTTATTTCTACTGACTTTGAAGTTTCTGTCCCACTTTCCTCGAGCCCAAGAAGCCTGGGGTTTCAGGCTGGGGGACAACCTCACTGTAATTGACTGGTGATATAAGCTGTATTTCTTTCTTTAAAGAGTGAGGATGGGGATACATTCTTTATTGTTGTCCCAGTGCTTCAGTTTTACTTGCTTTCTCTCAAATGCTCTGAAGTGCCAAGCCTGGGTGATCGATGGCTCCCAACCAACTCACAAATGCTACTCTTGGAACCAGATACAGGAGTGTGTGTTGTCCAGTGGAGACCCAGCCGCATGGAGCGGTCAGTGCCGAATATTAGCAGTGGGCTGAATGCATGCTACTGAGATAGACAGAGCTCCTCAGGGCCCTTGCAAGCCTGTGGAGAGTGTGTGCTACGGAGGACAGGAGAGAGCTGTTTGCTGAGTTCAAGCCGCTAAGGCACATGGCGCTGTTAGGCTGTGCACAGACAGGCCAGGCGTTCTCTTGTCCTTCCCTGCAGCTCAACTGCCCGTGATCAGGTCTAGACTGATTCTTGGCATTGAAGACTGCTGCCCCTCAGTGGAGGCTACAACTGGGACCCAAATTTGAAGCAAATATTAAAGATGGTGCTGCTTAGAATGCATAAACGTGCCCCGAAGTGATTTGACTCAGGCACCGCTCTTGTATCCACATGTGGCTTCACAGCTGCTGACTGAGTCGTCCGTATCCCAGGGTTGGCTGCTGTGGCCCAGGGACTTCCCTGATCCCAGTGCAGGGAGCCGAATCCAGAGACTCTGCTTTTGGCTTCCTGATTGACTTTGGCTGCTACTGAGAGAATACGTTAGCTACTCCCAAGGGTTGAAGACAATGATGGTGACAGGGGTGCTGTATAGGGATGCATGAAGCCACACCAAGGGAGCTTGGACACCTGCCAGAACCCGGCTAACACACACTGGTCTCATTGCCTTCAGACAGCTCTTCCATCCCTTCTCTTAATTCCAGAACTTCTGCTATGGCCCCTGCTGGGGGCCTCCCTGACAGTATGCGTAGTTATGGGGCTCCCCAACTAAAAGTTTCATGCAGGCAGAAGACCTGTTGCTACTCTTGCTTGTGTCACCAGGCTTTGCTGGACCCAAAGGCCCTAAGGGTATACTTGAACAAGACTCATTTGAACAGAGGACTGAGAAAGAGCCAAGTCCCAGCACCATCATAGGTGTGTGTGTGTGTGTGTGTGTGTGTGTATGTGTGCGCGCGTGTGCGCACGCATGCGTGCAAGAGAGAGGCCTCAGATGCAAGTGGAACTTGGCGTGAGGCTTCATGGGTGTGAGCCACCTGACACCCGGATGTGCTTCCCTGCTATCTTGCTTCTCCTTCCAGGACCTCAGGGTGCAGTCACTCATTGCAGGGGTCTCCAAATCCACCTTGCTAGGTTAGAGTCTCAGTAAGAAATGTAGCTTGTTGCAAGTTTCCACACTGAGCGCTGAAGATCGGGGGAGTGGAGCTGAGGAAGATGAGGCTCTTGTCCTGAAGAAGCTCTCAGAGGGGAGAGCTGGACACCAGCTGTGGCAATGTAATAGATGCAGAGCTCAGAGCGCAAAGCTGGAAGGGGACCGCTCAGGAGGAAGTGCGGCATCTGAGCCCAAAATCAGCACACTGCACATCTACAAGGGCAGCAGCACTGACGTGGCACAGGGAGGAGGCAAAGTATGAAAGTAGGTGGCAGTGTGGAATAACTTAGCCACAGGCGTGTCGGCACTGGGTACTGGGGGCAGGGTCAGGCAGTGGGGAGCAGGCTGGGCTTGGACGTGGAGTTCTGGTAGCTTGTGCACCACCTGTGTGGGCTTGCTGCACCCACTGCCAGGCACTGGCCATCTCAGGAATTATGTGTTTAGTGAAACTTTTCACATGAAGCACTGTCTGTTTTATTTTCAGTCTCGTTTCTATTTTTAGTGACATATCTTTAGCTTTCACATCATAGCATGTGGACGGTACTGCCCTGTACGCCTCTTAGGTACCTCGCGGCTCTGGTCCTTAGCCTTTCCATATTTCACTCTGCACCAGATCTCGAGGGAGATCTTCCAGCTTTCCACCTCCTGACTTGGTTCCCGCTGTAGTTTCCATCTTCGCAATATATGTGCTCAATGGGGGTTAAAATTAGTTTACGAATATGAATGTATTCTCAAGTCTGGAAAGTGACATGCTCTTGTGAGGTATTATTTATGCTGTGGAAAGAAGGGGTTATTCCTACACGGTGGGGAACAATGGGTACAAGTGGGAGGGGATGGTGATTAATGTCCATGCTGAAGTTCTGCAGCCCTAATGGGCCGGTGAAGCGGTCGGCGGCACTCACACGTATCGGACCACCTGGGCCTGCAGGGCTCAGAGTTTCCATCCTGTACAGTTGGCAGCCTAGCCACTGACAAGTTAAAAGATGCCACCCAGGCTTGAGATTGAGTTGCTGCTGAGAGGTAAAGTATCGTTTGATTTTTGCTGTCAGAGTTAGGCTAGTAGAAATTTTCCATTAAACACATGCACAATGTAGAGGCAGTTTGTCATCCTTGTGGCTTCTAATTTTTACGAGTTTTGTTCTTGTCATATTGATGTACAAATTCAAGGTTAGTTCTGATGATCAGAACAAAGAGAGGCATAATTATGTGTCATGGTCTTTATTAAACGTGTTTCCTGGTAGAATGGAGAGCTTGTTGCTATTGACTTAAATGCACTCAGATATTATTGACAGCAGTGGAGGAGGAGGACGACTTCAGGAGCTTTATTTCTTCCTAAGGTCACATTTGCAGGGTGCTGGTGGCCCTGAGAGCCAGGCAGGAGGCCGTGCGCTGCAAGGGGAACCTGGCCCTCAGGGATGACACACTGGCCTGCAGGCCCAGGAGCACAGAACTGGACCAGGGCAGCTAGCTAGAAATACACACAAGTAAAGAAGCAAGTGGAAGGGCCGAGGGCACCTGAGTCTACAATGGGAAGTGGGTTAGGAGGTGAAAGACTAGGAGGCCTCACTTCAAGTTGGAGTACACAGTGAGAACTATACACAGAAAAACAGATCTAAATGGGCTAGATACCAAGGCTGTGAGGAATGAGGGAGGGGTGCTTCACTTGTCAGGGAGGATGGCTAGGATGCAGGGAGAGGGTGATACCTGGTTCTAGACAGTGTCCACAATTCCTGTGTTAGAGGTGTTGGTCTTTGAGTGCCCATTGAGCCCACACTTCTTGGTTGTCTATTATGTAGTATCATTCTAGACCTTTCAGATATATTACTGAGAAAAAGATTGAAAAATTCTCTACTGTCATAGATTTTACATCTAGCACTGAGAAAAATAAACAATAAACACCACAAACAAATATATTATACAGTATAGTCCATATAAAGTAGTTTGTGCTATAGGAAAGGAACAAATCGCCCAGGGCAGAGGATGCTTGGGAAGTGTGTGTGAAGGTTGCCACGTGCTGTGGCTCAAAGGTAGTATTAGAACAAAGACATGGTGTGGTTAGGGAACAAGACCCAGAGATTTCTGGGAAAAGATTATTCACCCATAAAGGACAGTCAGGGGGAGACCCTCAGATAGAGTCTGGAAGCGCGTAATTCTGGCTGGAACAGAGGGAGGGGAGAACACATGATACCAGCAAGAAGTAAACTCAGAGAGGTAGAGAAGGTAGCACACTGCAAAGGGTCTTCGAGTCTCCATAATGTAACTTTGGTCTTTACTCTGAGGTGAAGCATTGGCTAGTTTGGCATCTATTGTTAGGTGCAAATGCCCAGGGCAAAACACCTTGTGACATTGGTCGCCAGTCGTGAAAACATCAGAGAGTCTGTATTGTTGTGATGGGTGGGAACTCGAATCTTCAGAGCTTGAACGCACGGAAGCTCTGTCTGGGCTTCTTCCCATTCTTGATTGGCATTGGGGAAATCTCGGATGACTGATGGAATGTGACCGGGGGTTTCCTCTTGTGAGCCTGCTTTTCTCTCCCGGTGGGTAGGAGCCCTCTGCTTTTGGCAAGGCAAGGAGTGAGGGAACATCTGAGGGGGGGCACCCTAATCCCTGGGAGGCCCAGCAGTGGAGACCAGTGAGTGCTCTCTACTCCACAAGAGACAAGACAAAGGCAGGATTGTGATCTGCCGTTTGTGTTGGAGGCATTGGGTTTACAGATTGCTAGGAAATGCCTTCTTATAAGGGGCTGGTCAGGGGACTGAAAGTCACCTGGGGCTGTAATTACAGACCTCCTGCAGCAAAGCTGAAGGTCGTGAGGAAGTAGCAGCAGGCAGCAGGCTCCTCACGTAATGCTGGACAACTTCCTTGTGACTCAGCTATGGGGCAGTGGTTTTTTTTTTTTTTTTTTTTTTGTTTTTTGTTTTTTGTTTTATTTTTCTTCAGAGAATGTGAAGAAAAATGTTTCAAGGACAGAAAATGTCAACTACTTATGGGTTTTTAGGAAGTCTTAGAAAATAAAGTGAGATCCTTCAAGTTAAGGTCAAGGGTTCCAACATGATCCTAGATGGAAAATCGCCTCGTTTACTTCTCTGCAACCAGGCAGAGAACTGAACCTTTCCTCAGTTGGAGGTGCATGTGTGTGCGAGTGTGTGTGCGTGTGCGTGTGCATGTGTGTGTGTGTGTGTGTGTGTGTGTAGTATTCATCTACCAGACTTCCACAGGCTCCCCTACTGGGGAGGCTTTTCTGCACCCCAATAAAATTTCTTTTGGTTACAATCCCTAATAAGCATACTTTCTATCAGAATAAATGCAAAGGGCATACAAATGAACAACCATTTTATATCTGTATACTCAAAATAGTTACGATAGATATACAACTCCATTCTCCTAATTCAATGAATAGAGAGGTTTGTTCTAATAGCATTTGAACAGGATATTGTGTCTGCATCTTGTACAATGAACAACCCCTAAGACAACAATATGCAAAGCATTAATTATTGAAAATGTACTAGTAATCAGTTGTGAAACTGTCTCATTGCTATTTGTTTCTCAATAAAAATATAAAAAAAATTAAAAATAAAAAAAGGATTAAATGCAAAGCATGAATTCTGGCCCTCCTTCAGGTAAGCTGGCACCGTCGCGTGGTGCTGAGATAGGCTGGTGTTACGTGAGACCCCCCAACCCCTTGTATTTCCTCTGTGACCTATTACAGCGCCCCAAGTAGCATTACAAGCAATTCATTTCTTTGCTCATTGAAGCCTTGTTAAGAGGCAGGCTATTAAAATGTAAATGTCTCCAAGGTAGAGAGCTTCAGGTAACGCTTATCTGCTCTGTTATGACAGCTAGTTGAGGTTGACAAGATCCTTTCGGGATAAGAGCTTTGAGGTTCTTTGCACCCGGGTCTGAAGCTTGGTTTCAACCCTTAAGAGCTAGGTGGTCTTGGCAATTTCTTTAGTATCTCTGGTTTTGCTTTTGAAAAATTGGGAAAATATTATCAGCCTTTCATTCTGCTTGAACAGGGATATAAAGCATTTTATCCTGTGCTTCAGATGAACTAAATATTCATACATGAATAGGATTGTTATTGAGGGGTCTCCGGTAGAATCTGGCATGACTGGGAACAGGAGTATTGAAGAGTATTGACTGATATTTATTTACATCCATAAAAACACCGAACAGAGGAAGAACAGAAATAACTTATTACAGCTCCTAGTCAGGCTTTGCACACATCTCCCTTCTGGAAGCTGCAAGCAGGAAAACGAACTAGTAAAGAGGGAAGTATTTACGGACGTTCCCTTCAAACTGCTCCACCCCATTTCCCTGGATCATCTCCTTTTCTCCTTTCTCTCTGCTTTATCATGGATTTCTCTCCCTATTATTCTGGGTGCATGAAAGAGACAAACTTGGCTTGCAGCTTCGTCCCATGGGCAGTGGGGCAACCAGATGCCATTCTGAGTGCTGCATCAGAACGGGTGAGACTCGGGCATCACTGGCCTGGCGCAGCCCAGACTGTGGTGTGCCAAGGCTCACGCTGCGTGATAACGCCGCTTCCTCTTCTCAAGTCTGCTACATCCACAGATTTAGGAACCAGCTTGATGGAAGGGAGTGGGCACTGGGGAGTTTTGGAGCATCAATCCATGCATGCCATCTGTAGCTGGCTTTATATAGTGTGGGGGAAAGGGACAGACCAGGATGGAGGTTTGCTTTGTTTGACTTCTTTGGGCGGGAGGGGGCCAGAGGAATTGGGATGCTAAAATTTCTTTGATCAGATGATGCCAATTCTTCTCCCAACACACATATACTTTTCCTTTTTACTACTCAGAAACAAAATGAGCCTGTGTTTTCTCTGCAGAGGACAGCGGAGGCAGTTGGGTCTGGCAGTGAGGTGGTCATAGACACAGAGATGCTGTTCAAATGTGAGGATTCATAGACAACAGAAGAGGCTGCTATTACTGCTGCACACTAAGGAGAAAGATCAGTGAGAGAATGCCACTGATGAATGGCATCCATTTGTCTTCTGCCCCTACAGGTAGAAAGGAACCCAGGTGTGCTTGGAGGGAGCTTGGGAGGAGAGCTGTCTTCTCCATGTATCTAAGGGAAAAGGACGCAAGCTGTAAAAATATTTTTTAAAAAATTAATTTTATTGAGAAAGAAATAGCAATGAGAAAGTTTTAAAACAGGTTAATAGGACAGTTACAATAATTAATACATTGCATATTGTTGTCTTCCTAGTATAAGATGCAGACATGATATCTTGTCTAAACACTATTAGTACAAATCTTTCTTCTCACTGAACTAAGAGAAAGTAGCTGTATATCGATGCTAACTGTTTTGTATATACAGATAGGTGTAAGAAAATCTTTGAGGTGATGAGTTTAGTCTTGCAACATCTAATCCCAGGTCTACAAATCAAAGTGTTAATTCTCTGCCACACAGGGGGCCGCAGCTCTGCCTCTTTAGTTAAGAGATATCTCACGATAAATAGTTCAGGGAACAGGTTTGAGACCAAGCAGATGGAATGGATTATAATACTTGTCCTCAGCACTGCTTCTGTCTCCTTTTCTGCCTGCGTTTTGTCTTCATCCCCCTCTCACTCTTCTGGATGCTTCTCTCATTGCATATACTACCCTAATGATGTCTGCCTGTTTCTAAATGTGCTTCCCTCCTAGACTGCGAGTCTCTGAGTGCCAGGCCTGTCTCATTTATCGCTGATCTTCTGCCTCTATCTAGCTCCACCCCTGAAGGAGGCTGAGTGGTCCCCACTGAGGACTTTCCCAGGTTAGTAGTATTCAGGGTAGAGACAGTTTCCTTCAGAGCTTGGCAATGCTGGTGCTGATGGCACCTCGGACTTTCGGGCCATCCTCTTTCTCAGTAGATGTCAAATCAGTGTTGTCACTGGAAATGAACTGGTGATGGCTCCACGGGAGGTTATTTTCAAGTTGGTTTCTGCCATTTAAGTCCCAGCTGGACCCATCAGGTAGGGAAGCTGACTAGACCTGGAAAAATTCAAAATTTAACTTATTCCCCAAAGTGATCACTTAGTTTCTTCTCCCAGTGTTCCGAATCTCCTACTTTGAGGAGAAGGGCCTCACACTGGAAACTCCGCAGAGCAGATCCTTGTCCTGTTGCTGTGTGTAAGATTTCTCCTAACTTCATTCCTTTGCAGAAGGAGCAGTGCATCTCTGGGCTGTGGCTTTCGTCTCCTGTCTTAACAGCTTCCAAAGGATCTGATTGCACTCAAAGGGCAGCCTTCCTGCCAGTGAGAAACTTAGTGTTAGCATCTGTAGAGGTAAAACCATTCTCTTCTTGCTCTGATGTAATCCTTCTGGGGCCATCAACTTCCATGCCTCTCTTTTGGGCTTTTTAGTATGAACACCACTGGATTTCTATTTTCAAAATGAGTCTATCTACTGGGTGCTTAGTCCATATGGAATAAAATGGTGTGACAAAGCGACAAGTACAGTCACAGTAGCCACTTGTCCTTGACACTTGCAAAACTACTAAGATTATATTTTATTTATTTATTTATTCATTTGTATTTAGTACAGAGTCTACAGGTTCTCACTACACAGATTGGACTCTTAGTGATCCTCCTGTTTTCAGCCTCCTAAGTGCTGGGATTACAGGCACGCCCCACCATGCCCAGTCTCAATTGCCTTCTCAGCACGGCCCAGGGGTGGAGCTGGCACAGCAAGCCAGGGATTGAACCCTGGTCCCTGCTCCTGCCTAAGCAGGCACTTCAGTCCACTGAGCTATCTGGACAGCCCTAGCTACTAAGATTAGATGAGGTGCTTTTCATACTACTGGGCAGGGCCCTAAGAAAGAAGACAGTGTTATTTGAGAGGTGATAGTATACAGTACATGGGTTTTAGATCCAGCTGCTGATGTATAAATTCAAATCCCAGTTTTCCAATATATTAGCTTGGGAGGCCAATTATCTTTCCTTGCCTATAAAGCAAGGATAATAGTGCATGCATCTAAGGATCAGTGTGAGGATTAATTCTGGCAATACAAGACTTCAATGACTATTTCAAGTGTCATCCCAAGTGCACCTGTCACTTGCACTTGAGTTATGCTACCTCCTTAGATTATAATTCACTTTGTAGGGTGCGGAATATACACAGCTTCTATTTTATCAAAATCTGTAATTTATCAAAAATCTGTAAGGCATTCAACTAAGTTTATCTTGTGTTCTTTTAGGAAGTGCCCTTCCTTTCCTGCTTGGAACCACTATAAGTAATTCTCCTGTGAGTCTAAAATCAGACTTTACAAATCACAGAGAATTCAAAGTCAACACCCCCAGGGGCCAGGCAGACCATATAAATGCATGGATT
The DNA here is from genome assembly GCF_000260255.1 of Octodon degus. Classification (NCBI taxonomy): domain Eukaryota; kingdom Metazoa; phylum Chordata; class Mammalia; order Rodentia; family Octodontidae; genus Octodon; species Octodon degus. The sequence goes on from NW_004524707.1 coordinate 3,382,408, forward strand.
ACTCCTTGTGGGACATTCTGGGGCAGTGGGGCCTCAGGTAGCGGGGCCTGTGCATCGAAAGGTTTTTAAAAGTAAAATAAAAACAGGTAGTAGATAACTCTGTGAGGTAAGTGGCCTCACTCGTCTCTAAGGCACTACTTTGAGATCCACACTTACCGCTCTTGGTCATTCATGTCAACCCTATTGTTGGAGGGATACAGAGTGAGGGGTGCTCCTACACTCTGCTGTTAGGCATGGACTTTGTTCCTATCATCTTAGGAAATAGTTTGATGTTGCGTTCAAGTTCAAACATCCACGTCTTCCATTCCCTAGCAGTTGCACCACTTGGGTATTCGCTTTGCTATACCCAAGAGATATGCCCGCTCCTGTGGGCCAGGACGCATGTACCAGAATGCACATGAGAGTGCTGTTCAATATCCCACAGCTCAGGTGCTCAGTGAAGGAGAAGTGCATGGACAAACTGTGGCACAAGCTGTGGCACAGTTGGTCACGTAATAGAATGTTGCCTGTCAGGAAGATGAACAACAGTATGGATGCAACTTACTCATTTTTTAAAAAAAAAGACTCCAATCGTCATGTGGCATGATGCCCATTTCACAACGTTAAATTGCTAAAATGAAATAAGTGCCTTTCACGGATACACATAAAGGAGTCAGGGGTACGGCCAAGCAGCACAGTGCCTGCCTGGAAAACACAAGGTCCTGAGTTCAATTTCTGGTACCAAAAATCCTCTCCTCCTAAACCATATAAAGAAATCAGATGAGTTCCATTAGCAGGGTATTATGGGATATAGGACGGGATGGTAGATGTAGTGGGAGAGAGGCACCATGTAGACTGGTACACATTTTGGTCAGAGCTGTAGTTTTCATGTTGTTTGTGGGTACAGCACTGCTTATAGCATTACTTAAAGACAAAACAAAGTAGGACAAAATGTTTCTCATACTTTTCCAGATTGGGAGAAGTCAATGAGTAGTGTAAAGCTACTTTGTAATATCTGACATGCAATGTAGTATGAGGGGTTATGATTATAAAGGGACCCTGAGAATTACTGCTGGCTGCTGATTCCTGGGGTGCAGGCTCACGCATGGACTGTGTGGTAACAGCACAGGCCCTTTCCTCCAACTTCTTGCAGTTTTCTCTCCTTCATTTTCTTTGTGAAAGAGTTCACCTTTGGGAAACAGGTATATGTACAATACTAGAGAATACAAAGATCAAATTATAAAGGTAAAGTTCACACAGTTGTTCCTTTCCCTCTTCTCCTTGTGCACACTCAGCCCTCACTCCTAACGATGAGCAGCCAAGAGGGGCTTTTGGGCTGTGCACCATCCAGGCCACAGGTGCTGCCCTGCTCTGGCAGAGCAGGTGTGTACTCACTAGTAGTCGACTTTACGGAAGAGTGACACATTTGTTTACTACCTGGTACTAAACGTGGAGGACACTGTCCTGGGGCTGTACGTATAGAGATGACCAAGTTCTTGGGATTCACAGGCAGCCTAGTGTTGCAGGCAGCCTGAGTTAGATAGAAATATTGTAGGTAGTTAGACAGGGACAGGCCCTCGAAGGGGATGACAAAGACCAGACACCTTACTGGGGAGATGCTCCTGGTGTGAGCCAGACCTAAAGATCAAACAAATGCTGACCTCCCTAAAGTTGGCATCCAGGATTGCTCATTAGTCAGGAAGAATCATTGACTGAAGGCCACCAGATAAGGTCTCCTGCTTGCTACGTGACTCGCTACCCCATTTGGTCCTAGGCCTAATAAATTTTACCTGGGCAATGGTGCTTGTAATTCCATTGGTTGACCATAGTTTTGTCCCACTCTGTATCTGCTTAAGTGGGACCCCTTTGTCTCTACCTTAGCCCCGCATGGTTTTGTCCTATAAAATAACCTGAAGGAGACAGCTTCCTGGGCAACCCGCTTGTGACCCCCTTCTGTCCCTCTCCGACAGAAGCTTTCCTTTCCAATAAAGTTTTACCCTCAACCTCCATTTGTTCCTAAAATTCATTCTTTGGTTTTGTGAAAGAGCCATTCTCATTCAGGCCAGGTTGGGAATTTCACGTCGCTATATCACTAGCAAATGGGAAGCTTAAGAGGTGGAGACGCATGCTAGTCTGGGTGTCTCCTGGGAGATCCTCATTCAGCCTGGAGGTGATGGAAACCTTCCTGGAGTTGGAGTTAGGAATCTGGCAGGGATGGGGGGGGGCAGTGTGCAGTCTGTTCAGCACTTTGGAGACAAGGGGGGAGGAGAGGATGCTTACTGGGAGCCCTTGGCAGCTTCTTACGGGTAGAGTGCAGTGTGAATGTGTGAATGTGTGAGTGTGTGAATGTGTGTGTGTGTGTGTGTGTGTGTGTGTGTGTGTGTGTGTGTTAGATGTCCGAAGCGGACAAAACTTTTGAAGGAGGTGGAGGCTGCTAATGAAGGGCCTTATTACAAGGTGTTGGATGTCATCCTGAAGTCAAAGGGAAGTCATTTTAGGATTTAACTAGAGAAGTGACATAAGCACATTTAAGTTTTAGAGAAATCACTCTGGCAACTCTGTTGAATTCTAGGGAGGAGCCCGGGTGGGGAGCAGTTAGGAGACAGCTTCCCTGTTCTTTCCAGAGCAGTGTTCTTCCCTCTGGGTTGCATGGGAGCAGCTGTCCAAACCATTCCCTGGAGGAAACATCTTTTGTTTTTCCTCTTATTTAAAATATCTGAGAGGATATTCTGTCCAAGCAGCCCGGAGCTGCAGTCTTCTGTCTCAAGCATTCTGTCTGCTTGCAACTCTGGACAAATTTAACTTCTTTGAACCTTAGTTTTCTGCTAGGTAGGGAAGGGCATTTGCAACTGTGCTTTTCTTCTGGAATGACTAAGACAGTCACTATTCCGGAACATCTTGGAATTTGTTTCACGACACTCATTCACACGCTGCTTCTTATTTGTATTGCGGAGTCACTCAAAGCTGCAGAGAGGAAGGGAAGACGTGTGGGTCTTCCTGGTGCCCTGCTCTGGGTCAGGACGTTGCTCTTCTCTTTCCACCTCTCCCGGCAGCCTCTGTGCCTCTGTTCTGAGAATGGTGGGTCCCCGGTGCTTTGTGAAATCATGTCTCCTCTTTTTTAATGAGACTAATGGTTAATTAATGAATCTTTGGCTTGACTAAGTAAAACTAGTCTGAGAAGAGGTTATTGTGCTTCACGAGTCCCTGAAACATTGATCAGGGGACAGGAGCTGGGGTTGGCTCTTTAGTTAGCTTTCTGATTTTTAAAAACAGCCCATTGCTTGACATTGTGCCCAAATGCCTGATTTTATTTTGATGTTGGCCTCACTTAAGGTGGCTGTGACATCCATGAGTTTTGCAAGTCCAAAGGGATATCCTGGGCACATCTAAATCCATCAGCTTTGATGGTAACCATGGAAACCAGGCACCTTGGGGTACTTCCCCAAATTATATTATGTGGCTCAAAGTCCTATCTCTCTGGGATAGTTTAGGTAAAGTTTCCATAGGAGTAGGCAAAAGACAAGCTGACTCTAGCACATCCTGGTAGCCAGGGGAGCCTTGAGCTGCACTCTCTGGAGTCAAAACTGTAGAGTGATTGGTACAGAAGACTATTTTTCAGAAGAAAACACATCTAATATTTATGGAGCAGCAACCATATGCCAGCGACTATTCTAAGCTGCTTACTCGAATTAACCCACTGAGTGCCTCCAACAGCCTTATTATTCTCTGCACTTTACAAACTAGGAAATTCATGACAGAGATGAAGAGGTGCTTCCCAATGTTGATCAGCCAAGATGTGCCGAGTTGGTGTATAGACTAAGTGTTCTCGATACCCAGGCACACTATTCTCCTAGGCAGACTCGTGGACCCTAGAGCTCGAAAAGATCTCTGAGTCATTTGGTCCAGGGTCCCATCCCCGGGGAATTATAATTTTATTTTGTATTTTCTCCCTCTCTCCTCACTTACAAAGCCAGGAAGGGCTAAGGGGTTAAGTAACTTGTCAGAGCACTACAGGAGATACTACAGGCTTGGGGTGAAGGGAGCCCCAAGCCCACAGGGCAGAGGCCCGCACTCCCAGGTGCTCCCTCCCTTTCATCATGCCAAGGCAAAGCCATCTCCCATTTCCTCTCTACTCTTGGTCCCATGGCATCCAGTTCCTTTCCCCTGGCTTTCTATAGCAGATCACCAAGAATAAACCCAGGGTTTATATTTTACTTTAAAGAAAAGTTTCTGAAGACCTACATCTTTCCCTGTCTGACTAATTGGCTCTGACTAGGGCATGGAGGGCAGTATTTTGCTGGGTCCCTTCCGGCCATGACCTGGACTTTGGAAGCGGTGGCTGGGCTTCTGCACTGGGGGGCCGGCCTGAGGGGCCTGCTTGGAGACTGTGCTTATGGTACTGAGGACAGGTCAACTGGGTTATGGTCCATTGTTTTTGCTATAGTCCAGGCCCACATACTGTCAATCAGACATGCAGGGTGCAGTTATTTTTCTTTTATTAAATGAAAATTGCGAGGAGTTGGAGTTGCTTTTTTCATGGAAAGACAAGAGCCAACCAGTTCTGCTTTCCATATTGTTTCCAATTGTAACCTCAGTTATAGGCATACGCACGCATCTACGTGGGCACACGCACGCACATATGCACGCACACACACACACACACACACACACGCATGCACGCATATCCAGGGCACATGCTTGTTCTGACCTTAAACTACTCATTCCTACTCAGTGGAATGCAGGTCCATTTAACACGGTAGGCACTGTGAACTCCTGGGCTGAGTGTCCCATGCTTTGTCTCTGGGGGACACACTGGCTACTCTCTTGTCAAAGATAGTTGGAAAGCTGATTATGCCTGGAGGGTACAGGGATAGGGCCAGGGACATGTTCTAGGCCCTGGGCTCTCTCTCTCCTAGGGCTAGCCTTTGGTCGTAGCCACCAGGAGGAGAGCTCAGAGTGGGTGGGGCCATCTCCACCCTGTGCCCTTGAGCCAAGTTTATAAAAGAAAACTGCAAGTTTCAAAAAAACGTGATCTGAGGGTACAAACGTGCCTTGGCCCTTAGCCCCACATCTAACCTGTCAACAGTTCCACCTCCAGAATAGCTGCTACACGGTCCACCTGGCCCTGCCTTAGCGAAGCCATCATCGTCTTTCTCCTGGACAGCTGCAGTAGTCTCCTATGTGGCCGCCCTGTCCCCATCCTGGACCCCTATGGTGGTTTCTCCACTGATTTTTAGAAAGAGCTGCCACACCAAGGCAAATCAAATTGCTCCTTTTGTAAAATGCTTCATATGCTCTTAGTGACGCCCACTTCCTTGGCATGGCACGCCAAGCCTGGGTCTGCTCTGCACTGACCTCTAGTCTCACGCATTTCATTCCCCAGGGCCCTGGTGGCACACCAACTACGGCGGCCTCCTGGCAGGCCCTGGAAGAGGCCACACTTGCCCCTTTCCAGAGTCTTTGAACTTGTCCTTCCCTCTCCCCAACACTCTTCCTCCTGCCTGTTACCCAGATCTTTTGTCCTTGCTTAGGTCTCAGCACCAACGTCACCTCACTCACTGCGACTCTGGCTCCCGCTGAATCTAAACTGTACCACCTCTGATGTGGTCTATCAGATGCTCCCATCTGTGCCCTTCATGGCCTCTCTAACCATCTGAAATAGTCCTGTGTAATTATTCCTTTATCTATAATTGTCAGGCTTTTTGGTTATTTTCTGTATCTAGAAATATGCTTGATAAAAGCAGGGTCTATTTTTATGTGGTTCACTTCTAAATGTCTTAGACCTGGAGCCCAGTAGGTATTCACTAAATATTTGTAGGAATAAAGAAAGGAGAGGAGAGGAGAGGAGAGAGAGAGGGGGGCAGGGAAGGGAGGGAAAGGAAGATGGGGAAGGTGAGGAAGAGAGAGGGAGATGGAGGGAAAGGGAGAGGAAGAAAGAGGGAGAGTAAAGGACAGGGAGAGGAAGGGAGAGGGAGAGGGAGGAAGAGGGACAGGAAGGGAGAGGGAGAGGGAGGAAGAGGGAGAGAGAGGGAGAGAGGAAGGGAGG
>NW_004524707.1:3388532-3441082 GCF_000260255.1 Octodon degus
AATTAACTGTATATGTACTACAATTATTGCTCCAGATAGATTGATAGATTCACAGCTGAATTATACGAGAGAGAGAGAGAGAGAGAGAGAGAGAGAGAGAGAGAGAGAGAGAGAGAGAGGAGAGTTATTTTGGGGGCTGGAGGGATAGCTCAGCAGACTAAGCACCTGCTTAGGCAAACACAGGGACTGGGGTTCAATCCCTGGTACCACATGCCGCCGTGGCCCTACCTCTGGGCGCACTGAGCCCCCCACCAAGTCCAGGCTTGGTGTCCTGTGCCTGTAGGAGGCTGAAAATAGGAGGATCACTATTGAGACCTTGTACCAAATACATTAAAGAGTTACTTTGGCTCTGGAAAAGTTGAAACCTCCAAATTCGAGGGTATTCTTACAAGAGGAGGCAGGCAGTTTGTTTTGGGAGGAAGCTGTGCACAGAGGAGATGCACTTCTTCCTGGGTCTACCTAGGCACCTCTGCCACCTCCCTCAGGCACCTCCTGCTGCCCTCACCTACGGACTTGATTTCCTGCTTGATAACACTCGTTGCAGGAAAAATGAATTTGTTTCTGACTCCAGCAATGAGCATGATTAATGTGTTCTCCTTTCAGTTCAGGACCTCAATTTAAATCCTTTCCTGTTCGTCTTGATCAGGAAAGGCTTCTGGATCTGCGCTGAGACAAATCCCTGCGCTTGCAGAGTCAATTATTCTCCATGCCTTGACATCGCCAAGCTGAACGGAACAGCTCGCTGCTGCACTGTTCAGTGGGGGGCAGGCTGGGAGGTGGGGGACACAGCCTAGCGTGTGCCCTCAGCCCCTAAAGGTGGAGCTGGGCTTGCCGGTCCCTGCCCTCACGCTCCCTGGGCCAAGTGGAGTTTTCCTCTGTCCATGCTTGCTCCAGGTGAGCCTTTTCCTTTGCCCTTACAGTCTGCTAGTTCCTAAGTGGGTTCAGGTACAACACTGTACGCCCTTCCCAGAATCCACAGGGGTTTCGTAGGACAGTCCTGCACCAAGGGAGCTCAGGGCTCAGGTCGTCCACTCTTCATATGCAGGGTTACTATGCTGTCATCAGCTGGAGTTGGTCTGCCTGGTTTTAAGTCTTAGATGTGACCTCTTGGGAAAATGACAGTCTATTCAAACCTTAGGTTTCCCCATCTGTGAAATGGGACTAATAACAGTAAATGCTACCTGAGGTTGCAGCGAGGACTAGATGGGATAAGACATCTGGCTCCGAGAAAGCTCTCAGCCCTTTTGGTTATCACTGCAGTTAGAGTTTATATCTAGATTCTCTGCAGAGCCTCATGAGGTCATATATGGGGCTTTAGCAAAGTGACTGGACCAAGGGGGCGCTATCCTTCCTGGTGGGTTAGTGCCCAGATGAATTTAGAGCTAGAGATGCTGCTTGGAGCTGGGGCCTTGTTGGAAGAGGCAGCCCACTGGAGGCAAGCCTAGAGGGGTGGACCCTACTCCTCCCTTTGCTCTCTGCTCCTGGTCACCGGGAGGTGAGCTGCACTTTCTGGGACTCTTGATTTCTCCTGTGTATACTTCTTCCTGTAACTGGGTGGCCATGAAGTTCACAATTATTCCTGCTGGTATCACTTGATTTTGTGAAGTAAGGCTAACATTCCTTTCCCTCCCAGGTTAATGTCCAAAACATTACTTTCTTCTCAATTCACAAGATGATGTATGTGTACACACCAACACAAATGTACACACAGAGAACACACATACATCCACAGAGAAAAGTTGTGGGAAGAACACTTTGTGCTTTGGCCCTTTCATTCTTCTTACTTTCATATTTGGCTAATTGCAATATGCGTGGTCACTGCCCAACAGCATGGTAGTGATACAGAATCTTGGGCTCTGCTCCAGACCTGCAAGGCCAGGATCTACTCTCTAGCAGGGGCTCTTTCGATCTGATGTGTTTTAAAGTTTCTATGCCCTGCTCCACTTGTATTTCTCAAATTACAGCATGAGCAGCAAGCCCTGGGTTGTCATTAAAGTGCAGAAGCTTGGTCTGGGCTCAGAGTCCCCCTCTGTGGGTCAGACATGGTGCCTAGGACCCCATCTTTCTTGGCAGGTCGGCAGCTGATGCAGAGGATGCTGAGGATCCCAGGGAGAAAAATGGCCTCGGTTTCTAAGTGTGCCGCTTCTCACCCTCAGCATTTAGGATGGATGGCAGTGCGAAAGGTAGACATCTGATAATTTCTAATGAATCATACTTGCCTGTCCTTCTTAAAACCAAGAGAAGGGGATATGAGTGTAGCCATCTCAGAACTGGGACTCGTGGGTAAGTGTATGAATCCCATGGATCTCCACTAGTGGGCTAAGTGGCTCAAGATCCCTCGAGATCTTTATTAAACAGGTTGGTATCAATCACATGTTTTGCTGCATTTTCATGCTTCTGCAAGATAGATAGTGTCAAATACTGTGGCCAATCTCTACCTCTTTTTTCTTAAAAGCCTATCACAAAGCTTGGGATATGAAGGGGTTTCCCTCTCACAGTCCTCGTGCGGCAGACTGCACAGTGCTTGCTTGTGTCCACATCCTCCTGGGATCCGCTAGTCGAGAGTTTAGACAGGACTGGCTGCTTGCTTGCCATAGTGTGCAGCCCGAGAGTGGGATGCTCTGTGTGGAATCCTGAAGCTACTTTGTGCTCTGTCAGGCTTTCCTGAGACCAGACTCTAGGATGTTATACCAGCTGACCTGTGCAAGTACACACACCTGTCCATGAGGCTGTATATGAGGGACAAAAGGTGGCCATTCGGGATAGCAGTTGACAGCTAGAGCAAAGGAGGGGCCAGAACTGAAGCTCCATGAACAGGAAAACAGGTTCTTCCTCGCTGAGCTCCAGGTGAGGATCCAGCGCGGGCCACCCTGACTGCTTTTAGCAAGTCTCTGAGCAGAGCACGCAGCTCCACTGGAACCAGACGTCTCATCCATGGAAAGGGCGAGACACTGGCTGTGGGGCTAAGGCTATCAGCTGGTGGTAATTTGGTCCACAGCCCAGATAACCGATATTCTGGAGTGCTTCAGTTGACCTGTAAGGAGACAGATCCATCAACTGGGACAGCGAGGGATAACAGCTGACTGAGGTCAGGCTGTGGCGTTTGCATGAGGTGTGTCCTGTTTGGATCTCTGTCTTCTCCAAAGATGAATGAGAGTCAATTATCCTTGCAAAGGTGCATTTTCCTTTAATTCCCTCATTCACTGTCTTATCAGGCTTCCACACTGCCTTGGTTTCCCCACCTGTAACAATGATGAAACCTCATTCTCCCACTCAGGTTAATAAAACCAATGTGACAGGTGATGCGTGCCATCTCACTAATATCCTCGATCTGTTTAGAGGCCGGGACAAACTCTGTGATATAAGTGGGAAGCAGTTTTTTTTTTTTTTTTTTTTTTTTCTGGTGGCACACATCATTTCTCTAGGCTGTCAGATGTTTTAGCTTTCTCCTGGAATCTGCTGATTCAGGCTTTCTTGGAAAACCAAACAAAAGGAGACACACAGAAATGTAAACACATTTTTCCATCCACCAAATAAACAGAGTTTAGGCAGAGAGGTTGTCTTTCTTAACCCCTTGAAGACCGCACATGATGCTATTGCTCTCGGGCAGGGAATGCCAGTCCTGCATGTGTGTGTTCGTATAGGCGAGAAATTTTGATCAATAACCCATTCTGAAATCCTTCGCCTTTCTTGGGACTCCCTGGCACATCTATTCAAGAGCTTTCCAGTCATTGTGGTATGTACATTTAATTGGATCCAAGACAAGTTTGTTCACCTTGAAAGCTAGTGGCTTTCAGTGAAGGTCAGAGGATGGGGACCAGAGGGAAATCTGTCTTTGGCTTTGCCTAGATTTGCTGGAATAAAAGGATGTGCACCGGGCATGCTTTCTCTGGGTAGGGGTGCGAAGCTATGTCCTGGCTTGACAAAGAGTAAATCCGGAATCTGTTTTTCAGGTGGAAAAGGTTAAGCGGCTGCACAATGCCAAACAAAGGCTTTTTAAGGGTGCTTTACCCAGGAGCATGCTTGCCTCTCTGTGGTCATTTGTCACCATCTCCTGGCCCAACATAGGAGCCCATCCAAGTGGGTCCTTCCCTGCCCCCTCCACCCGGCACATTTGAGATGGGGAGAGGAGACAGCTTAAAAGCCCAGCTTTCCAAAAATAGCGTCATAGCTCCCTTACTTAATTTAGGACTTCAGGGTGGCGTTTTATCATATGAATAAAATTTTAATACTGCTCAGGTACTAAGAGCAAAATTAGCCAGTGAATTTGAGGAAGGAGAGGTTGGGGAGAGTGAGCAGCCCTCATGCTCCTCTTCATCCTTCCGCTGGAGGATCGGTTTCCGCTCAAGCCTGCAACCGCCTCTTGTCTGGCCTCCGCCAGTCCCCATTCCAGAAGACAAGTTCCCTGGCTGCAGACCCCCTCAGAGGCCTCCACCTGCTCTCAGACTCAGTCGCAATACAACCAAGTGGAAGGCGGGGTGGAGGCAGCTGCCCTTTGCAAGCCCCAGGTGAGTGTCTGCCTGACCACTCCCAGAGGCCCTCAGAGCTCTGGTCGCCTCCAGAGCCATGTTCTTTGGCAAGGTTTCTGTAAAGCTGTGTGTAGAATGTGAGAGAAGGGGATGTCGAGGGATAGGACATCAAAGTGCAATGGTGCCTGTGCAACCCTAGTATGGCTAAGGATTTGTCTCAAGGCGACGTGGTAGGAAGGAATCACAGGACCCTGTCGGTTCTCTCCCTCTCTATTTTTTCAGATTAGAAAAATGGGTTTCATTTTCCTACCTTTAATTTTTTTCCCCTCTACCATTTAAGAATTTGTGTCAGGAGATGTTTCTCAGCTTTCTCAATAATTTATCAAGCAGGAATTTATTGAACATGATTGCTTGTTTCAAACAGTATGGGTGTTTTATTAAAATGAAGTATGTGGTGTTAGACATTCCCTGGAATCCAGTTCTTCCCCTGAAGGAGCTGGGTGTTTGAAGGAACAAGACTTACACAGGTAAAGCAGGACAGTGTATGGCAGCCTGCTAAGGTGCTTAGGTGTTGGGGATGATGCTAAGATGCTTTCTCACCATTGTGGAGGTTCCAGGCATGAATGTCTAAGGCAGCTGCCTGGGCTGGAAGCCCCTCAGACACAGGTGGGACGAGGTCGGGCTGAAAGCCACCCCCAGGACGGGTCTGAAGCTACTGGTTTTGGGGGGTAGGGGGAATTTGTGCTTATCCTCCCCCCAGTTTTGTCATAGATTTTGATCCCTGTTTCCCAACACACTTTGAGGTTATGAGCTAGTGATTTTAGGCAAAGAACTTTCTCTGTCTTGACAGTGTCATCTGTAAGATGAGGGAATTAACTGTTCTCTAAGGCATCTTGCTACTTGAGCAGAAAGACATTAAAAATAAAACCATAGGGAAAAAAAGAGAAACAAGAATAATTGTGGAAAGTACCCTTCTTCTAAACCTGCATTAATTCTCTTTCCTCCTCTCTCTCTCTCTCTCTCTCTCTCTCTCTCTCTCTCTCTCTCTTTCTCTTTCTCCCTCCCTCTCCTCATTCTCCTGCTCATCTCCTCTGTCTCTGCCTCTGTCTGTCTCTGTCTCTCTGTCTCTGTCTCTCTGTCTCTCTCTCTCTGTCTCTGTCTCTCTCTCTCCCCCCCTCAGCCCCACACCTCTCTCTCTCAATATCAGTTGGTGGGGCTGGAGTGGTAGCTCAGCAGCACAGATGCCTTCCTGGCAAGTGCAAGGTCCTAAGTTCAATCCCCAGTACAGCAAAAATAAATAAATAAATAAATAAATAAATAAATAAATAAATAAATAAATATCAATTGGAAACAACTCAAATGCTCATCAACTGAGGAATGAATAAAAAAGCTGCAATATTTTTATATAATAGAGTACTACTCAGCTATAAAAAAGATAAACTTGAGGCTTTCATAGGTAAGTAGATGTCACTAGAGACCACACTCAGAAGTGAAATACATCAAACATGAATGTGTAAACATCGTATTGTCTCCCTAGTGTAAGAACCTGAAAGAGTAAATAAAATCTGAGAGGTGCAACAGATAATGAAAGGAAAAGAAACTGTTCAAAGGGAAGGACCAACTGGGATGAGGAAAAGGAGAAAAGAAAGGAAGAGGGAAGGGGAAAGTATATATGTATGTACACAGGATAGCTTGGGTAACCATACTACTGATTTCTGCTCGTCTACCAAAAGGAGCAGTCAATGCTTAATTTTTTCTCTCTCCTTTTAAATTTTTTATAATTTTTGACCCACTTTTCATGCTTATATCTGGTAATCTGAGTAATTTGAAGATAATAATACGTAATGCAACAACCATTGTTCAATTTGTATCATTCTCTTTGCTGAAGTCCTGTATCGTTTCTGTTGTGTTTACTATTTTTATTATATTAAAAAAGAGAATAGGGGCCGGGGAGATGGCTCAGTAGAATAAGCACTGCCTTGGCAAGCACAAGGGTCTGAGTTCAATACCTGGTTCTGCCAAAAAAATTAAAAAATAAAAGAATAAATTGAAAAATATCAATATCATCATTACGAATATATTTCATCTTCTATCATCTGACCACCATGCACCTGCCTACCACAAGTTCCTTTGTTCATGTTCTTCATTGTGGTTCAGGACTTTTGTACTTTTGTAGGGTTTTAGTCTCCTCACCAAGTTCCCAGGAAACACACAAATGTGCTTGCAGTGAAGGCTGTTGACACTCTGGCAGAGCATGTCCAGGTCCCCTTGTCCTGACCATCCTCTTTGGCATCTTCTCTTCATAGCTGGAAGTTTAGTGCAGTGCCTACTCCATATCACGAAGAGAGCTCAGTCCCCAGCTATGAATAGGTAAATATTTAATTATACCAATATGAATAACTCTCTACAGCCTTGCAATATTAATTTCCTCTGTTTTTGGTCATCAGTCAGAAATATCCAGGTCCTCCCACGGGGCCTCTCTCTGAATCAGGGCTACGCATTCTCTTGGTGGAGTCCATCCAGCTTGGACAGTCTATGCTCTTTGCTTCTGTGAGGTCGTCTACTTACTCACTTTGAAGAGTTCCATTTGGTCTTCTTTCAGGTTACCTTTTTTTCCTAGGGTGCTTGGAGAGGGAAGAAAGAAGGCATGTTGGCTCATCACTGGTGATTACTATGCCCAGGGCCAGCCCGAATGAGACACTATGGGCCTGCTCACGCCTGGTGGCCATCTGCCCATGGCCACTGTGGTGGGGTGACCGTGCAAGGTCCCCAGCTGTCTGCTTCCCCATCACCTGCCTGCTTTCATTTGCTTGACATCTTTACCTATTCTGAGAGCAGTCAATCTTAGCTTATATTTGCAGCCACAGCAGGGAGCCCATTTCCATTGAAGAGAGGACTCCTTTAATAAATCTAGCTCATTTGTGCAGGAGTAGTGCAGCCATTGATTAGAGGACTGATTGGAGCTGTGACTTTCCTTAGGAAGAAAATTAAGGAAACAGATTAAAGGCAAATGACAAGTGGCTTTGTCTTCCTGGGAAACGAATAGGGAGTGATTCTTCCTATATTCCATGCCTCACCTATGCTGACAGAAAATGAATTAACTCCTTCTGCCACAAGGATGCCACCCCCATGACAGAGAATCATAGACTCTTAGGCTGAAATGACCTTGACTGTCATTCATCCCAAAGCCTTCATTGCACAGGTGAGGAAACTGGCTCAGAGTGGGAAGCAGACAGGCGAAGGCCCTGCAAGTCTTCTCGATGACTTTTGGGCTATGACAAGCCACTGTCTGTGATGGAGAAAAGTCTCAAACACAAGCAGAGCAGGTGCAAAGCAACTGCTGAGCAGTGGTGGCCCTTATACATAGTACAGCCCTGCCCCTGAGGATTGCCCACACCTCAGGTGATGGCACTGGGGGACAGATGGGGAGAAGTAGGTGAGCACCTCTTGATGAAGGGCGAGGGGCCTCTAAGCTGTGGGAAACACTCCCCGCCTGGGGTGCCTTTGCTTCTTCTAGAAGCCTTCCCCATTGCCTTCCATTCTGCCTCTCTGGGGTCCTCATTCACCCCCCTCTCTTGTGCATTCTTTTTCTTGCATTCATGATTACAATGCCTCTTATTTTTCCAAAGGGCTTTTTAGACACTGGGGAAGCTGTTAGCCTCAGCAGCATCTAAAGTTGCTCTGCAGTTGTAACTTATTTATACCATATCTAATTGTAAAGTAATGAGATAAATGAAAAGCAAGTAATAGGCATCAAACCACAATCCATTGTAGGTTTTGAGTGAAGCAGGGGCTATGCCGCATTCTACCTGCTATTCCTTGAATCTAATAGAGCTTGGCACTTCTGGGTGCTCAAGAAACTTTTATTGAATGAATGAATGAATACGTGAATGAACGAATGAGTGAATGAGTGAATGAATGAGTGAATGAGTGAATGAGTGAAGGAGTGAATAAAATGTGGCCACTTAGAGACTCTTTGGTAGTTCTACAACTATGTTGTTGTTCTCTGCTCCTGTTGATCAGTGGCTTTTAGGGTCCTTCATAGGAGCTACATTCAGATATAGTTTATTACTCCACATCTTCTGCAAAACAACTTTTAAAGTTGATATTTAGAATTTGTGGCTTTCAGGATCCTTTCACATATATTATTTCTTCAGTCTTCATAAAAGGCTGTCACTCCACTCCATAGATGAGAAAACTGATTAAGGTTATAGACTAATCAAAACTCACGGGACTGGAAGTGTCTGAGCAGGGAATCAAGATGAAGGGCTCAGAATCTCAAGCCCTTTTTACTGCACTTGCTACTCTTGAAAGTGAAACATAGAGTTGGCTTGTTTTCCAACTTATTCCCTGGAATTCTGAACCAGCTTGACTGTTACCAAAGATCAAATTAATCCACTCTTAGAAAATGTAGATTTCCTGCCTTTAAAGTCACTCCAAATGCATCAGAGGCCCAAATATCTTTCTCAGGGATGACCTAGCTCTTAGCAAAATTAGTCATTTGAATCATGGCAGCTTCAATGTCATAGACATGTAACATTCCAAGTATGTATATTATTTTTCAGATGCTTGAATATATGAGAGGTTGTGTGCATTCTTATGTGTGTTCTCTTTGATCAATCTGGGAACTCTCAGAAGTGCAGAATAGAACACAGGTAGCATATTGGGTTTCAGATCTTTGTTTTGTATGAATCCATTTAATTCTCACATTGCCACAAATAAGTGAGGTAAGGAGAAAGCCCAGATCTTCTGGTTCCCTTGGCCCAGCTTTTCTGTCTCTGATGTATTTTATGTTTAACAGTCTGATCTTAAGGCAGACTGAAGGGTCAGTGAGGAGAGGAAAGAACATAGGGAACATCAGAGCCTCTCCCTTCTTGTGTTGGATGTAGTGGCCCCCAGCTGGTCAGGTAGACTAAGCTCTATTTGCCTTCTGCTAATTATGCTACTGCTGGTGTGGGACCTGTGTATGTGTGTGTGTGTGTGTGTGTGTGTGTGTGTGTGTGTGTGTGTGTGTAGTGAAAGGCACAAGTTACTCTGAGTCTGTTTATGTTGGATAAAATCATCAGTACTTGAGAGTAATCTGTATCTCAGTGCTATTTACTTCACAAATAGAATAAAAGCCTTACTGCCTGTGCGCAAGAGGGACGGGAGCTAGGGTGGGGGCAGGGAATGCTGAAGTAGAACCTACAAAATAATTTTGATATGAAATAGACAAAAAGGTGCTGGACCAAGAGCCCTGAAAGTCCGCCCTGCTTCAGTCACTGTAGATGTGTCACCTGTGCAGGCCTTGTTCCCCCTCTGGGATCCCAATTTCACTGTCTGTGGAATTTTGGAATAGAACCAGTGTTCCCATCTTGGCAGCCAGCTTGTAGAATTCAGCCTCAGGATGTTTTTCTTTAAGCAAAGTGCCTACAAAACACCAACAACCACTACACCAAATTTAGGATTCACTCACGTCTGCAACTTACAGGCCTGGCTACACCTTGCTGGATTCCTACAGTGATATTACATTGCTCACCTTTAGAGGCGTCTGAGATAGGGGGCAGCTGGAGCTGTCACTGTAGATGTGCCTGGATGTTATCTGGCTCTACTGGTGTGCTCAGCTGGTTTATTAGAGACCATTGATGACCACAAGGGTAAATGGGAACATAGCACTGGGGTTAAGGGTCAGGGGTATGAACACAACTGCCTACGTTTGCTTTTTAGCAGCCCCTAGTGGAGTGCCGCTAATCTACTCTGATGCCTCAGTTTACTCATCTGCATAATGGATTTATGCCTGTGAACATCAAATGAGTCAGCAACTCCAAAGAGCTCAGAACCCCTCTAGGCATGTCCCAAGTGGTCAGGAGTAGTAAGCTGTCACTGGGGTCATCACTGGGGCTTTTAGCGAAACATTTGCAGTCTTGGTTGGAGATGTTGGCCAACATTTGCAGGGTAAAATTGAGTGCCTGATATGATGAAATCAAAGAGCAAGGGCCTGACATAGTAGGTCATTTTGGAAATGCTTTCAAAATTTGTTGTCAAACAGATTTTTCAAATTCTACTTGTTGTTGTTATTGTCATCGTTGTTGCTGTTCCAATACAGGGGCTTCACCCAGGGCCTTCACACTGAGCTACAATCCCATCTCTTTCTTTGTTTTTTAATTTTGTATTCTGTGGCAGTTCTTGGGAGGTTCCTAAATTGCCTAAGCTGAGCTTGAACTTGTGGGTCTCCCACCTCAGTCTCTGGGAGTTCTGGTATTACACGCATGCACTACCATGCCCAGGTTCAGAAATTACTCTGATTTTTCAGTATACCAGTGTATCAGTCCCTAAGATAGGGGAAAGACTGCCCAGCCCTGCCTGGCCCAGTGGCAGTCACCACGCAAACCCTTGACCTTCTGTTCCGCACTGTTTTCTGACTGTCCTGTCCCAAATCTAATATGTTGGCCCTGGCTTTGACTCTGAAGGTCACTGGCCTTGGTCTCATGGAAGTAGCAGGTGGAGAAAGAGTACTCAAAGAGAAAACTCACCACAAATAGCAAGTAGTTCTCCATCCATTTTTCATAGATCATGAAATAAGAGTAAATAAGAGTACGAAATCAGGGCAAGGTGGTATGCCCGAGCTCTCTGCACGTCTTCCTGTCCCTCCCGGGCCTCGGTAATAAGCGTGTTTATTTCAGTAAGTTGCTGATCACACTCATCTGCTCTGCACTCCAGACTCCACCAGACATATTTATAACCTTGTTCATGCAGCTAGACACACATAGCGCATACAGAGATGGAGAGCTGAGCCTTAGTCTTGGGAGAACTTGAGGCCCGCCCTGGTCCTCTGAGGACAGCACCAAGGGAAGGTGGAGTAAGTCTCCTCTTACCATCTCTGGTCCTTCTGCACGGGCAACTGCTAGAACAAATCCTAGACCCAATGTTGGGCAAGTCATTAACCTTACACAGAGCCCCACAGGAAAAGCAAATGGGAAAGAGATCAAGGGAGGGAGCAAAGGAAGTGGTGATTCCCAGGTAGCTGGCTGCAGGTGCCTTGCCACTCGCCACCTGCTTCCTCCATTTTGCCCCTTGCAGAAAGGCAACAGTCGCCTGGCTTCTGTCAGATGCTTGAGTTAGGAGCTCAAAGACATGCATGAAACATGGTGTTCTGGTGTCCTCTGGGGCTTTGCTGGTTGTGAAGCTGGTTTGGCTTCTTCCTGTTAACTCTGCCCAGTGTCTTGCACTCTGTGACCTCTGTGATCAGTGTGTATGTGTGAGTGGGGGCTGCCATGTCACTTGTCTTGTGCTTCACGTAACGGGGCGTAACACTGGCCTGTGTGGTGGCACTGTCCTTGTTGGGTGGCACTGTCCCTCGCACTGTGGGATGTTTAGAATCCCTCCTCCCGCTATGCCCTGGTCGTGTCCACACACTTCCCACCATCCCCTGCTCCAGGAAATTTAGTTGTGATGGCAGAAATTCAAAGCCAATGACACAGGAAGTCTTTGGCCATTTGTCCTTTTGTTCTTCCTAGGGGAGGAGCAGGGATTTCTGTCACAGGTAAACCTGAGGGGAAGATGCCAGGTAACTGGGAAGGCCAGTCTCAGCTTTAACCTCTCACTCTTGGCCCCATGGCCTGCTTTAGAGCTAGCTCCCTTTTTCCTGCCCTCCTTTGAGTAAGAAACTTCCTAAGAACCCTGGAGTTTTCCTGCCCAGCCTCTCTGTGGGGCTGTAAGTAGTGTAATTTGGGGTGAGAGTTCACAGATCATTTTCTGTGTAGCTCATCATAGGCACAGGCACCATCTTGACCTCTCTCTGTTTCTTTCTGGATCTTTTTTGCCGCCCTGGAGGGAGCTGGGTCCCAAGCTTCAGAGCCTCAGTGCCTCTATGTCTGATGAGGGCCAGCTTCCCTAGCAGTTTCCTGCCCAAGTCTGTTTCTGTACCTAGCTGGTAGGAGAACAGCCAGGGAACTCTGTTCCTGGAAAGGAGCTTTCGTTCACCACCCTTGTCACAGCCACACTGAGGAAGGAGTCATTCAAGGAGACACCAGGACAACCTCACGAAGGGTGTAGAGCCTGCCAGTCTTGGTTTGATTCAGACCTGAGCATTCTACTTTTCCCTGTGTTGTGCCCCAGTAGAGGGGTTGGGGGGAGTGTCACAGTGACTCAGTCAGTTTAAGATTTGTTTCTGAATCCAGAAGGTAAATTCAAGGGCAGGCGTGGCTGATCCTACAGCGAACACAAACCCAGTGAATGAAAGGGAAGTAAGTGTCCTCTGGGATCCCACTGGCTGGCTGTGCTCAGGGCAGAGGACAGGCCAAAGTGCCTCATGACTCCCTGGACAAGGGAGGGTTGAGCGAGGCTGCAGGGTACCCAGGGGGCCCAGGTTTGAGGTCAGAGAGAACTTTGGCAAGTCTGTGCCAAGAGATCAATTCTCTACATCTTGGTTACTTTTTGCTCATTGATGGGACAAAATATCTGACACCCAAAATGAAGCAAGGAAAGGTCTGTTTAGCTCACAGTTAGTGGAAGTTTCGGTCCATACTCAGCTGGCTCCAAGGCAGAGGGGCACACGGCAGAGGACAGCTGTTCATAATGGTGGGAAAACAGCAGAGAGCAAAGGAGGAGCAGTGCAGCTAGCAAGCCTCTCTCCCTTCCTTACGTTGTATTCAGGCTGTCTGCCCCGGGGGTGGGTAATAGTACTCACACCCATAATCCCAGCATTGGATTATGAATCAGTCACAAACTAGAAGCCCACCTCAGTGACTGCACGAGGCTTGGGGGGACAACTTGACACAAACCATAACAACAAGGCTGCTCCAGAAGTGGAAATCAGAAGGGAACTTCTGTTTGAATGAAGTTTTGGATGTCAGCAGTACAGGGCCAGGGAAAAGGGAAAACTGAGTATGTTCTCCTCCAGGGTTAGCTTCAGCCAAGTCCAATGGGAAGGTTTAGGGTACAAAGTGCACCCCAAAACATGGCTGTCTTGGTTACTTTGTACTCATTGCTGGGACAAAATACCTGACACCCAAAATTAAGGAAGGAGAGATTAATTTAGCTCATTGTGTGTGGAGGTTTAAGTCTATACTTGGCTAGCTCCCAGGCAGAGTGGCACATGGCAGACAGTAGCAGTTCCTGGCAGCAGAAAACCGTGAAGAGCAGAGGAGAAGCAGCAGCTGCGGAGTCCAGCAATACTCTCTCTCTCTCTCTTCCTTTTACACTGACTGTAAAGACACTCCCTGAACAGACTGGTGAAGATCAGAACTCCTCTCAGGAAGTGGGGAGAACAGACGCCTTCCTCAATTCCTTTATATACTATTTTTGTGCTTACTCACTCTGGGGTGGGTCCTCCCCACCCTAGGGCAGGCCCCCCATGTGCCAGGGCATGGAATCCAAAGGATCCAGCAGCTTCTGGCATCTCCAGTTGACACAATGTTTCAACTACCACAATGGCTGAGCTGGAGGTTCTGGCCTTCAGCAGCTCTGGAGGAGGTGGGCCAAGGGTTTCTTCAGAGCCAGGATGCTCCTGCTTAGCCATGGAGCTCTGCAGAGCAGGGGATGTGGGTGGGCACTGTTAGGGTCTTTGTGCACAGTGCAGGTGTGGCCACGTTAACAGCAATGGCTGGTAGCACTGCCTGATAGTGGCTGGTCCAGAAAGAGGGCCACAGCCCCTTTCTGGGGAGCTCTGAGTTGGGTATGCTTATGGTTCTCATCAAGGATGCCAGGCATTTGTGCCCAGGCCACTATCCACGTAGAACCCATCAGTGCTCTATGCACACTGTGTCTCTAAACTCACACTCCACCAAATGTGCCAAGCGTATCTCGGTGCAAACCATGATGCTTATGCATGAATTCCATTGTCTCATTGATAACTTAAAACCCACAGAGCCCTTATCTGAGATAGGGAAAATACGGGAATTCCCAGGAGAAAATCTTGAAAGTTGGCCGTGGCGTGGAGGAGGTACTTCCCATAAATGTGCTTGGCGCTCTCTGTCCTAGAAGCAGAGTCCTCTGTGTTGGGGGCTAAGCAGTGCAGGTGCTGGGCTTCCAAGATGCGAGAAACCCAAGAAATGCGTGTGTTTTGGCCAACGTTGTGCGTATTTCCTGAGCTGAGTGTCCCGTGTGTGTGGAGCCTGATGAGAGTCAGTGGCTGACCCAAGTTGTTGGTGATTGGAGGCATCTCTTGGGGGGATCCCATTCCAGTTATGTGCTTCTCCTGTTCTTTTTCTTTTTTGTTATGCTTTTTAGGGATATGTTGATTCTGATGATATTTTCAGTCCCAGACTGAATAAAACATTGAAGTTCACTATTCATTTTCTCAAACAATACGCTCATGATCTTGCCTGGTTCCCTCTTCCCTTCAGGCTCCTGGGCCTGCCGAAGCCCCTGCTGCTCCATTCTACACCCCTCACGGGCATCTGTGCTTCCCACCAGTCCATTAGCCTATCACAGCTACGCCTCCTATGTACCTGGCTTCCACTTGCCCTCTCAAGCCGGTCTGTCTTATGTCCTACTCCCCTAAGGCCCTACTTGCTGCTAATATGATGATATGTGACAATGTATTTGCATCTGAACAAGAGCAGCTCTTAAATAAAATGCTCCTTTGGCCCATGAGCAGGACTTCTGTCTCGGCTAACATTCTGAGAAATGTGGCTGTGGGAAAGAGATATGCAAATGTGGTGGCTCTGCAGATGTAAATAGGAAAAGCACACACATAAACATAAATTTATGTGGGACAAACCACTGCACAAGAAAGGCAAAGGGGGAAACCAAATTATTTTGTGGGAAGAGTGGGAGATAAAAGAGAGCCCAATGTGCAGATGGAGAAGAGAATTGGGTGAACCTACATAGAACAAAGGAAGGAAAGTAAACAGAAGGCCAGAAAACTTCAAGGAGGAAGGACTAGAGAAACCACAACCATTTGGGTTGTGGATAAAATATGTGCACAGGAAAAGTATGACTTTGGAATCAAAGAAAATTGTACTGTGGAGTGGCTGTGTGATCTTAGGCAAATTATTTAACTTCTCTGAAGCTCTGTTATCTTGTATGTTAAAGGAATACTAATAACTGTTTAATGAGTTAATTAGGCAATTGGATGAGGTGAAATATACAAAATACTTAGAATAGTGACTACCACATAAAAGGGACTCCTCTTCTTACTCTCTTAAATTAAATTCAAGTCACAATCCTATTAGAGAAAGAGAGGGAGGGAGAAAGAGAGAAAGGGAAGCAGGAAAGGAGGAAGGGAGAGAGTGGAAGGGAGGGAGAGAAGGGGAGAAGGAGGGAGGGAAGGAAGGAGGGAGGGAGGGAGAGAGAGAGAGAGATCTGGTTAAAGAAATTCTGGATCTGAGAACAAGAAAGGAAAGGAAGGTGGAACAGTGCATAGTATGAAGATGTTGAGAGAGAGAGAGAGAGAGAGAGAGAGAGAGAGAGAGAGAGAGAGAGAGAGAACCCAAAACTTCTGCCTGAATTTAACATTGTTTTTGGGAACTGCCATTAAGGTCTTACTCCTTAGGAAAAGAGCTTAGATGGATTTGGAGGGAAGCAGCGTGTCTCTAAGGTCAGAGCTGGTGTCCAGGCTAAGAAACACAGAGACCTGCAGGGGCTGGCTGCGCAAGAGCAGGAATGGGACCTGATGTGTCTCAGATCCCGCCTGCGCTCAGCTGCTGTGTGGCCTCAGCGTTAGCTGATCAAGTGACCCGGTCTCAGGAGGTTTAGCTGACACTCGGTCCCTCTAGAATACGTGGGAACATACATCATACTCATCACACGGGGCCTGGAACATGCACCACATCCTAAAGGATTGAGGAGTACGGGCTGGCCAGATAGCTCAGCAGACTAAAGTGCCTGCTCCGGCTGAGCACATAGGCTGGGATGTGATGCCTGGAATGCTGTGCTGGCCCCGCCTCCGGGGCACAGTGAGACAGGGACTGAGACTGGCATGGTGGCGTGCGCCTGTAATCCCAGTGTTTGGGAGGCTGAAGTAGAATCACTACAAGTCCAATCTGTAGTGAGACCCTGTAGGCCTTGTACTGCATACATTAAAAAAAAAAAAAAAAGCATAAAGAGTTGTCACAGTACTGTGCAGGGCACCTAAGCAGCCACGGTCCCCGTGTCACTCTCTCCTCAGTTACATCATCAAGCCACAGAATAACATTCCATTTTATCTGCAGGGCAAGTGGAGGCCTGCTAAAGAATCACCAAACAGGAGTTCTGGAAGGAATGTTTGGAGTAGAAAAGAGAAGGCATCAGAAAACGTAGCTTGCACCACACAGGTGCACACATGAGAGTGTGTACAGCGTGCCAGAGATGCAGCAAGAAGACGCCTGGGGTCTTGTGTGAAGAGAAAGCGGTACATCGGCGATGTCTGTGCGAGATGTGAAGGGCAGACCAAGGGCGCCTGCGAAGGAGATGAGGGTGCGTCTGCAGAGGTGGCCTGTGGGCAGAGGCTCAATGTGTGGGCAAGAGCTAGCCGAGCGAAGTCCAGGGCAAGAGGCCACTGCATAGCCCTGAGCTCGGAGGCGGGAGAGACCTCAGCACAACGGGCGCGGGTCTGAGACCAACCTTCCTGGCCATGGTCACCACACATGAATGGATGGAAGAGGAGAAGAGCTGAGGAGGCACCTAGAAACCACGTCATGTCAGGCCCTGTGGAAAATGTTAAGGATTATGGATTTATTTCTAAGAACTGTAGGAAGCAGAGCAAAGACTAGTGGGCCAAGAAGGTCCATTCTGTTTAGCTTTATGTACATGCCCTGATGTTCTTTGGGCAAACTTTGGAGGGCTGTCATGGAAGGTTCACCCAGTTAAGGTGCTGTAGAGGAGTGAGAGGGCAAGAGATTCAGTCCTGGTGTCCTCTCCAGGACCTGGCACTGCACCTTTGGTCAGGGAGACAGCTAGCAGGAGGTTCTCATCCCCAGCACAGGATCTAGATGGCCCACTCCAGAGACACAACTTGATCTTTGTTGAGATGCCTTCCTTTCTTTATGAAAAATAACTTTAAAATGATCCCAGAGGCTATTTTGGATCTGTGAAGGTATAAATATCTCCAGGGCATCCAGTATTTGTTGCAAAAACTTCCTTAGTAGCAATTGGAAAGTCAATGTAATAGGAGATTTACAGAGCCATTATACTCACCTGATTCAACCATTTTTTTCCCCCCTAAATTTGGTACAGGGTCTTGTTATGGTTTGTGTCCAGTTGTCCCCTCAAAGCCTCATGCAGTCATGGGCATAACTGGAGTTTGTGATTGATTCTTTTTTTTTTTTTTTTTTAGTATTTTTTAGTAAGGGTCTATAGGGTCTACAGGGTCTCAGTATAGATTGGACTCCTAGTGATCTGCCTGTGTTCAGCCTCCCAAAGAGCTGAGATTATAGGCACATGCCACCACGCCCAGTCTCAATTGCTGTCCCAGTGTGCCCTGGGGGGTGGGGCTGGCACAGCAAGCCTGGGATCTAATCCTGGCAGCTGCATCTGCCTAAGCAGGTGTTTTAATCCACTGAAATATTTGGCTGGTCCTTTTGTGATTGATTCTTGATCCAATGCTGGGATTGCAGGTGTGAGTGCTACAGCCTGCCCTGAGGCAGGTAATTTGCCTTACAATGTGAGGAAGGGAGAGAGGCTGGCCAGCTGCCTGAGTTGCTGCCACTCCCTTTGCCCTCTGCTCTTTGCCACCGCCATGAAAGGTTGCTCTGTGCCACATGCCACTCTGCCTCAGAGCTCTGAGTATGCACAGAAACCTCTACTAACTGTGAGCTAAACAAACCTTTTCTTCCTTCATTTTGGGTGTCAGGTATTTGTCCCCGCAATGAGAGAAGTAACCAAGGCAGGCCTCCATTTCTTCTGACAGATAACAAGAACTATCCAAATTTATTGAGTGACTGCTGTGTTTCAGGCACAGTGACGCAGTGCCTTGTGCATCCCACTTTATTTGCTCATCACTGCACTCTTCCAAAACATTTATTACTAAATCCCTCTCATAGATGAGGAAACCAAGGACTGGAGAAGTCTAATCACTTTAATGGCTCTCCCCCTTATGAGAAAGCAACTAAGTGGTAGAGCTGCTTGTCTGAGTCTCCTTGCCTTTCTGCTTTCCATATGAAGAGACAATGAGATTAAGGTGATTGGAGGAACGAGACCGGAAGCCAGGTTAGATGAAATACAAGCAGCAATAGCAAGAGAAATAGCAGAAATTCATTTCACCATGTATTTAATTTGACCCTTATTCCCTAAACAGTTCATTACATAATCCATATGAAGTTACCAATAAGATACTTTGCATTCTTTTTTCATATTCACTCTTACAATCCAGTGTAGAATTTTTATCCTTGTGATGCCTTTCAGTTTGTCCCCATCATATCTCATGCACTCTGCCATGACAGTTACCCCACAGGGCAGTGCAGATTTGACTTATAACTCATTAAAGCAATACTATTGACTTCCATCAGTTGTGAAAATTAAGTAGGAAAACAAATACAAATGCCTAGAGCTCCTAGCAGGCCCTTTGTAAATTCTTTCTCTAGTTCCTTCCCTTTAACCCCCAAATATTGAAGATATCTGCTTAGAAATCTAGTCTTTGAATCTAGTCTTTCAATTTCAACCCAGTTTGGGAAATTTAGTCCAATGGATTTACAAACTTATTTCCATATTGCTTTGTTATGTATCAAATGGTTAGAACCCAGTATTTTTCCCCACTTAATTATGTTCTATAGATCATAATTCAGAAGTGAATTTGCCCTTGTGAGTCCCAAGCAGAGATGGTGCTGAAGCACCCCAATGGCAGGGTGAACCCAGCCAGGGAACACAGACTGGTTCGTCTACCAGAGAGCAATAGGGGCAGAACCACTGGATTCCGTGTGTATCAAAGGCAGAGCTAGTTGTTTGGGTGGATATTATTGATGGAGTCATTGGAAAGAGCAGTTGATTCATTTTAGGAGGGAGATCAGGCTCCCAAGAGGAAGATAGAGAAGACAGATAAAAATCATTTCCTGTATTACATGATTAGCTCTTCAAAATGAAAACATAAGATCTAGACAGGCCTTGGTTTGAACGTGTTTTCTTTGGTCTATTTGAACCTCCACCTATCCTTCTGATTCCCTTCTTTTTCTCCTCCCCTTCACTTCTTTCCTCCTTCCTCCCTCCCTCCCTCCTTTCCCCCCTTCGTCTCTTCCTTCCTCGTCCTTCCTTTGGACCTGCCTCCTCTTCATCCCCAAGCTGATTTCACGATGAAGCAGAAATGCCAATCAAGGGCTTGGCCATCAGTGGGAGATCATCCCGGCTTGCATTAGCTTGCTGGGCCGGCTTCCAGAGCATCGTCTCCTACACATGAATTATTACAGAAACATTACTGCTGTCAGCACATTGCACTCTCTACAACTTCCTATTATTATTTTTCTTTTGGTGGACAACACTGAAATTTTAAACAGCTCAATCTTACTTAAGTAATGCGAATTTGGTGGCTCTAGAAACAGCTTTTTGCCTCATCAGTGAGAATCCACCCACATCAGTGGTTGGGCTTAGACAGCAGGGTGTGAGATGGTGTCTAATACAAATGGAGATGAGAGACAGCTTTGATTTGTTTTCCTCTCTCTGATTTCATCCATTTCCCAGCATTGCTTCTCTTCTCCTTTATCGTCAATGGTGAAAGGAGGCCTCTTGGGCTCTGGAAGTTTGGGTAACAGAGGAGAAGGAGCTGGGGATAAATCAGCCTGACACCAGCAGGGCCGCAGAGCATCGCTTGAGGTCTTTTCTCACCAAGGGATGCATGTTTCACACAGCACTCACTGCAGCCTGGCTGTCTCTGTGATTCATTTGGACCCTCCACTATGATGGGGATAATAGATCTAGTTGGGAACACAAGAACAGAATTCGATGGCTTTTTGGTTCTCTTAAAACTCTGTCACAAAGTGGGTCATTTATCATTCTACAATCTGGTGTGCATATGGGGGGACAGGTTTTGGGGCGCATAGGAGCAGAGTGGGTGCCCAGGAGCTGATGCCTGGAAGGAGAAGGTTGTGAGATCAGGGCCAGACCTAGGCGCTGCTTGACAGAGAGAGGCAAGGTAGAGGGCTCACCCAGCCTCACTGGGAGGAACAGATACACAACAGGTACAAGGAGAGGAAATTTCAAATCACATTGATCAGCAAAAGTACTAAAGCTCAGCAAAGGAAGAAGCCGGGAAAAGCAAGGGCATGGATGTGCGGGCCCAGTAATAAGGGCTCTGCGGCTGCGGCATTGCTGGCCTGCTTCTGGGCCCTTTGTGGGCAGAGCCAGAGCAAGGCGGTCAAGGATGAGGACGAGGACTCAGGGAAGATGCAGTGAGGATCTGCCTCAGGCAGACTGAGGAGGTGGAAGAGAAACTGTTCCTGTTATAGATGTTTGTTCCTCTTTGCATTCTGTTGTGACCACGCAGAGAGCTGCAGGTTTTAGCATTTGACAGGTCCCTAGACCCATGACGATTATGTGTTCCTTTTCAGCATCCCACACATTGAGCATTTATCATGAAGTTACTTAAAAAATTATTTTGGCTGCAAAAGCATTTTTAGAATATCAGCTGACTCCTGATACAAACTTGATCTAAGAGTCTCAGGCCCACTGGCATCTTCCCTCCCTCTGTTGGTTCTCCTGGTAAAAGATCCCAGGCATATGCAGCAGACACTTTCAGGAGTCTTAGAGGCAGGACTTGTCCTGCCTGAGTTGGGAGTGAAAAGAGTTCACTTTGTACCACACTGGATCAAGAGTCCATGGCAGAGACTCCTGTCTTCCCACATACTTCCTCAGGGAGAAGCTTGGATCCTGTGACCTAGGAAGCTCCAAAGTGGACAGCAACTCATTTGCAGAGAACGGGCTTTCTTGTACTTGAACTACACATTTCTTGTGGCATCTTTCACTGGGTGAATGGGCTGGGGATGGGAGGTAGAGACTTCTCTACGAAGTTGCTCTCTCACTGTCAAGTCCAAGGCGAACCACTGCAGCTCATCGCCTTTGGTAGCTGTTCTAATTCTAACTCTGGGTAGTTTTTGTTTTCTATTCAAAAGTATAAGAACATTGTTTGGTAGTTTATGCTTTGGTGTCCCCAGAGTCTTCATCTGTGTCACTGGAAGGTGAGCCTGAGGAGAGGGCACAGGACAAATGCTTTCCTTTCTGCCTGTGGGAGGAACCACCCTCGTGAAGTAGGACTGGGTGGAACAAAGGCAGCAAGGCAGGGTAGGAAGAAAATCAAACACAAGGCCATGTGCTGTGAACTTTACCACAGTTTCAACAAGAGACAGCTCCATGTGCCAGCCCAGAACCTAGAAAGTGTAGGCGCCTTAGCCTGACAGAATGCCTAGTTTTAGAATAGTCACGTGTTCTCTGCTGATCATGGCATCAGGAGCTCTTTCATACAGAATACACAAAGGTGATGGTGACAGCAGCTGAAGTCAAGGTGATGGTGACAGTCAGCTTCAGAGTGACCTGCTCTGCCACCTGTCACATCAGATTGGCCTTCAGTGGTTAGCATGTTAAATGTTCCTCAGATTTGTTTCACAGGTAACAGCAGAAATGGCCAGAGGATGCTGGTCCCCACCAAATCTAGGTTTTCCAAATTGAAAGTGTTCAGGAATTTTAGGCTTCACTTGAGGGGAAGGAAGGTCTAAATTTTGGTTAGGCACAGATGGGTTGAAAATGCCCTATGGTGGGGGATTCTGGTCATAAGTGAGGACTGATCGCCACTGTTCAGACTGTTGCACCTCTGTAAGAAAGGAGGTAAAGAGAAGACCGTGAAGGCAGAGTAGGCCATGCCATCTTCTTTGTGATGCTGGATAAGGGCCCCCAGATCTGTCGGCCCAATTCTATAGCTTTTTTCTTCATCTTTGGTAGCTGAATTTGGGTAGTGCTAGTGTGTGTGTGTGTGTGTGTGTGTGTGTGTGTGTGTGTACAAGACTGTGAGTGTATAGTGGTGTGCAGTATCCTGTTAACTCATGAAGATGACAGTGTATTGATTGTGCCCTGCCTGAGGTTAGGAAGGGAATGGCAGCAGGTCTGTCAAAAGGAGTCAGTTCTCAAGCATGAGGCCTTTAGGGCATAAGCATAGCAACCCTGTCAGTCAGCGTCAGAGCTGAGGCTTAAGGAGCTTAGTGCTCAGTCGCTCAGGGCCCCAGCTGTGCTCGGAGCCCTCATCAGGAGCTGAGGGGCGTCCTCTGGAAGCAGCCTTTCCCACCCGAAGGACCTCTCCACTTCAGCAGATTGAGTATGAGCCTGAGATGATGCCAAGTGCAAACTTCCAAGAACTGGATAACTCCCTGCCAGCTTGGTGTGTATGTTTATTTCCACCTTCTCTAGATCAACAACAGAGGGAAGGTCTTCTCTGTCTTCATTCTCAATGTCTTCCTGGCTTGGCGTTTGCCTATCTCATCACTGTTCTGTTTGGATAAAGTGGTGGACCTTGGAATGGCTCAGGAAGAATAAATAGAGTGTGTTGGATGTGACAGAACATCACACATATTTCTGCTCACAGAGGGTTTCATTATTCTTAGAACTGTGCCTGGACACCAATGCATACAAACCCCTCTGACCTCGTGTGTGGAGTCCTATGACAATGTTTCTAATATTTAATAAAGGTTACCCAGACCCAGCTTTGTTTTCTATGAAGAACAGATTACAAAGAAAATCTTGAAAGCATGGGCAACACATCCTGACTAATGTCACAAGCTGTCCCTAGAGCAGATTCCTTATGACAGAGATGATGTTAAAATAATGGACTTTATTCTCATCAGGTGCATGGACCAGAAAGACTGGGTGCTGGAGTGTGTGTGTGTGTGTGTGTGTGTGTGTGTGTGTGTGTGTGTGTATGCTCATCTCCAGAAAACAAGTGAAGATCTCACAGCTGTTTAAACTCTCCCCCAGATGGGGGAAATCCCAGCCACCTGTCTAGTTACTCCCAGCAACTAACTTCTTGCTGCACTAAAAGTTAAAAGTAGAATATATAGCATTATTTTACATACAAGGAACCTGAGAACATAGAAACTGATGTCTGGGTGGAGATGGAGCTAGGATTTGACCTTTGCCTTTTTTAGGAGCAAGTTTTCTTTCCACATCAAGCTTGAGTCCAGATGGAGCAACTTAGCAACTTAGCAATTCCCTGTCTCTAAGTAAATTAAAAAAAATAATTCAATCTCCAGTACAAGCAGAAAATAAAAAGAAAGAATGAACAAAAAAAGTTTAATGTTTTGGCTCTGCTTTTCTCTCTGGCTATGAAATATGTTTCATAAATGAAAATTTCTCAATTATTTGAACGTGAACTTGATGTGTGACTATACAATCTTAGCAGTCTTGATACCATCAAATAAGACAGGGACAATCCGTATAAAAGATGAATTGTGTCCTCAGTTTTACCAAGGAGAAAATGTAAATTATCAACATGAGTACACTTGATCTTGGTGCTTACTCTTGAAGAAAATACTAGACAATATTATTACGCAGATAACGAACATGTGAGACAAAAAGCAGGAGTGACCACTGGGAGCATCCATCGCCTCCTCAAAGCTAGTCATGTCAAGTGACCTCCGGTCTCCTTCTAATACGTTCTACTGAACTGACAGACTGAGAAGTGGGGAGGAAGTGGCTAGTTTTAAATACCGAGAACAGTGATATAGTAAAGCCTATGACAGAATTTCTCCTGATGTCCTCTGGAAAGACTCGGGGAATACAGGCTGGGTGTGTTTGCAGCTGCTGGGATAATGTCATTCAAAGCAGCCTCTTAAGTGATGTCAGCACAGAGGTAGGTGTGTGGTATCTGCTTACAGGGCTTTTCTCCTGTCCTTGTCAAGTATTTATCAAAGACCTGAATGAAACACTGGTCACGCCCTGATCAAATTTGCGATGGCACAGAGCGAAGGTCAGCTGATGACAACAAATATAAATGGATCTCAAAAGATCTGCTCTCTGGGATGATGCATCGCAGCTAACAAGGTGCATTTAAGAAGATAAAAGTACAGTCTTGGTTTTAGGCTAGCATGACAAGTTGATTGCATGAGTAGAAAATAGGAGAAAAGTAACCCATAGGAAATATCTGAGTGGGTTTTAGCTAACCATAGTGTCTATCAGGTAAATAAAAAGTTTATCTGTCTGTCTGTCTGTCTGTCTGTCTGTCTGTCTGTCTGTCTACCTGCCTATGTCAGGCTTAACTATCCATCCATACATGCCTCCATGCACAAATCTGTCAGATCTTATCTGTAGTGAGCTATCTAGAAGTTCCTCAGAACACTGCAGTCAGTTCTCAGCTTCATGCTAATCCTGGTCTCCAGGATTAGAGATCACAGTAAAAAGTGGCTGGGTATCTTGTTAACTGAAGACTGACTGAGAAGGTTGGCAATGTACTTGAAGAAACATATTTTTTTTCTTTGGTGGAACTGGGGATTGAACTCAGGTCCTTGCACTTGCCAGGCAAGTGCTTATTCCACTGAGCTATCTCCCTGGTCCCCAAAACATATTTTTAAAAGTAATAACAATTGGCATCAGACATTTAAAAGAGTCTCCTGAAATTGGATTATTCTGTCACATTTCAGAGTATGGTATGAGAGTGACAATCAGTCGTGTGATGGAGACAGATATTGACCTAATACAAAGAGAAGTTTATGAAACAAGGAGAGGCATCTATAGATGGAGGCGGTAACCTCCACCTTGCCAGCTCCAGACCATGGGTAAGTTTGAAGGTTAGGTGATCACCCAGGATCGAGATGAGATAATTCTAGTAGAGAGTAGCTGGAGTGACCAAGGGGTCTCCACAGCTGCTTCCACCTCTGAGAGCCTGACTCTCTTCTCTGATTTCACTGCTCTGCCTGGATGACAGTAGCCACTGTTCACACTGCCACCCCTGCCTTCCGGGGACTTAGCAGGAACAGATGTGGGGAAGAAAAGTGAATGGATTTCAGCAGGATTGGGGTTGTAGGGAAAGCTGTCTGTCCCAGGGTCTCAGCTCTGAGACTAATGGAAAGCAACTGTCTCTGTAGACAGCCAGGAGAGATTTCTAAACTTCAAATGAAAAGGAGACTGGTCACTCCTTTGAAGTGCATGTATCAAAGTTCTCATAAGAGCTAATAAAATTGTTATGTTGGGTTCACATCTCCTGAGAACGTCAAGTCAAAGCCTCCAGGGGTGGGGTGAGGAGACTGTTGCATAACTACTCTTATGATTTTTATTCCTTTAGAATGATTCCCTAATTAATTCCCACAAAATTATTTTGGATTAATTGCAGAGTTCAAATTAAACCTAAATTGCTCTGTTCAGATTTTATTTGTACCAGAGATATCAAGAGGTGGCTAAAATCAGAACATGAGACAGATCAGAGCTCCTTGAGCCAGTGCCCTGTACTCTTGGTAGTCCTTGCTGTCTGAAGCACCTAGCAGCAGTAATAGCACATCCTTTCATTTGTGAAGTTTAAAACTTCCAGATCGATTTTCCACAGATGAGAGCAGGCCATACCTAGGAGCCCCCATTACATTGACCACTGGTTCCTAGAGGAAGGGTCACCTATGATGTGGAAGAGTAAAGGACCAGCTATGTCACCTGCATGGCCAGAATCAGTGGCAGTGAAGCTTGCACCTGGCAGTCTTGACCAGGGGGGGTTTGTAGAAGAGAGAGAAAGCTAGGAAAACTAAAGGGTATGTGCCAGGTACCACACAAGGAAGTGTGTGCTATTATCCATGATTCCCAGCTGAAGATGCCAAACAAAAATTAGATCCAGTGGCTGTTCAAAGTCACACAAACTGAATGGCAACACTGGGACTTGGCTCTAAGCAGCATGATGGGTTTTCACCACATCTCATTGCCTCTCAGGGTGTATGTTTTCAGCCCATAAAGGGATGGCCAATGAGAGTCTTCACAGCTTGGGGTGTAGCCACTCACCTGTGAAGATGTCTCTGACACGAAGAGGACATCTGCCTTTTGTGGCTCCCCAAGGAGGGGAGGTGTGGCGTGCAGCCAGGCAAAAGAGGAGGGACAGTCAGCGGAGCATGAGGAGGGAGAGTGCTCACAGGAAGGGTGAGTGTGCTCCTTGCAGTGGGAGCCCTGAGGAAAGGCAGTGTGGAAGACCTCAGGGAGAGAGTGGCGTGTAACAGGCAGCAACAGGGATGGAGACAGGGCAGACCCGCTCCTCTTGCTCTCAAGAGCTCAGTCAAACCCTGGGTGGTGCAGAGCTCCCGGCGCTGAGGTGCCAGGCCATTTTCAGCAACTTTTATGAGTTGAGGCAGAAGAAGAAGAAAAAATGGGGAAGGTAGAGTTGAACACGATGTTGTGAGAAGGGGTAGGGAACACAGAAGGTCCTGCTTGTCCCTCAAAGGAAAGGAGCCGCTCTTGGTTCTATCTGTAATGTATGGAAACATTTTAAGCTTGCCATACTTTTGTACCTAAGAATTCAGCTATTTGTGTGTCCCCTTGGATAAAGTAGAAATGCAGTTTCTGTCCTGTGCAGGACAGTCCTATAAGTAGGGAGACTCCAGGGAATGTGAATCCCCACAAATGTGTCTCCTTATGGTTGGCGAGCATTAGAACTACCCGAAGAGCATCTGGTGCCTAACACCTCCGATTCTCATCTTGGAGCCTGGGATGGGCACTGAGATCACCCATTCCTTCGTCTCCTGGTACTGCTGCCACTGCAGATTCTGGACCACATTTTGAGTAACAAGGCATCAGTCAGCTCTGCAGGGAGGGGACCTGCCTCCCCATGTGTCACCTTCATCACAGTTGGGAGGTCTGTCCCTCTGGCTCAAAAGCACCCCGAACTTGCCCTTTTCATTCTACTAGCAGCACAGGGACTAAATAGCGGGCATACCTCCTCTTTATGTTAGTCCTTCGAAAATCTGAAATTTCCTAAGGGCTCACAGAGTCATCTGAAGTGGGAGCAATGTCATTCCTGACAGGCTAGAAGGGGCTGGTTCCCAAGCTGCCGGGTAAGCTGGCCAGATGCGCTTCTAAATGACTGATTGGAAGGTCTAACATAACAATCGATGTTTCTTGAAGTCAATATGGGTGGAAACAATGATGAAAGTAGGGAGCTTGGAAGCATCTCTGAGCTGGGTTGGGCTTGGGCAATGAATGTATGATTCTTCCATGTGCATCATGTCCTCTCCTCAGGCCACCTTCATGCTGCTTTGGGTAATATGAACAACTGTGCACAGCTGGCAGCTGAGCTGTTCTGTGTGCTCAGCTGCCAGCGAGTCAGAGTGGATTCTGCTCAGCAGATCCTCTGGTGGGAGAGTACGGAACATCTTCTGCAGAAGCATTGCCAGCCAGCTCCAGCACTGTAGAAGAACTGTGAACTGAGCTCCGTCCTGGGCTGACGTGGAGCAGAGGTCAAAGCAGCAGTCCCTCCTATCCCTTGGCTTTCTCTCTGTGAGGAAAACTGCAGGGTCCTCTTTGCCGTGTTCTGCCTCCCACCCCCATAGCCCTGGTCACCAGGGTCTTTCCTCAGTGCCGTGAAACTATAGCTGCCCTTTCGGGGCTCACTCAGACACTCCCTGTTCACTCTCTGCAGTTGGTTCCTTAGACATAAACATGATAAGTTCTGACAAAAGAGATGTCCTTTGCTCTCTTGAAAAATGGGGGTTCTTGATGAAGCTTTTCCAGTGTGAGCTGTGCACAGAGCTGGGCGGACTGTGGGACGCTTGTGCCCACAGAGCCCCTGCCGCCGTGGCTGCTCCTCCCTTCCTTTCACACCGCTATAGGAGGAGGAGCTGTCCTGTCTTTAGCAGCTCACCCTTGGTGCCTGCAATCTTCCCCTCAACTCTCCAGATCCATCAGAAGGAGGAAACTCTGGCCTAAGAGCAGGAGAGACAAGGACTCTTGAGCAGGCTGGGCTAGCTGTGAGGTTTCAGTTAAGCAAGTTACTGAGCTCTTGATGACTCAGCTTTTCTTCTTATAAATTTGAATGTATTAGGCTCGGTCATTCAACAGCGTGCTAGATCAATGGATAGTTTCAGTCCTCTAAAGAGTTACTTAGTAGTGCTTTGTACCAAGCATGAAGGGAAGGAAAAGTAACACTGAAAGTGTCTCCCAAATACTCTTTTCTACTCAAACTATGCCAGAAACAGTGATGTTAACAACATTCGCAAGCTTGTTAGAAATGCAGAATCTCAGGCCCTCTCTAGCTGATGAACCAGAACTGCATCTTAACAAGATCCCTTGGGGGATTCGTGTGCCTGTTACTGTTTGAGAAGTACCAGCTCCGTGGGTAATACTGCTTCCCCTGCTTTTGCTCCCATTGTCCTGAGACAACATTCTTCCCCTGAAGGAGCTCATAATTGAGGATTCTGACAAATCCCTACTCTAGGAAGCTGTCAATGTCTTTATAGAGATGGGAGCAGGAGACTATGGAAATTTAGGCCAGCAGATGAGTGACTGTGCCGCTCACTGAAGAAACACTTGAACATTTGCTGTGTGCTGGGTATGCTTCTGCATGCTGGTGAAATACAAAGAAACCCAAAGGGAAACTCACTGTTTTCATGGAACCTATTTTGTAGTGGAGGAGATAGGTAATAAGCAACTTTATAAATGTGTAATTCCAGGTAATGATAAGTGCCGTGAAGGCAACAACATGATGATGAGAAGGGGGAGCTTGGGAGCAGCTTTCGTTAGATTGGCTTAGATGGGCCCTTGGAAGAGCTCTGAGATCTATGTGCATGATGGAACCAGCCAGGGGAAAACCTGATCTGCAATGGGTGTAAGGAAAGGGCTGAGGGGAAGGTGGAGCCCTTAGAGATTAAGTCTGCCCTCTAGTTGGGTAGCAGGGACTTGGGTCAGTTGGTGAAAGAAGGCCAATGGGGGTTGGCATTGGGACTGCAGGCCATGCAGAGTATTAACTGAGTTTTACTGGGCATTCAGCTGTGATAATTTGTACTTATCTACACAGAACAATCAAGTTTAGATCTGGGAGACCTGGCTGTAGAGGAAAAAACTGTCTGCAGGAGGCCAGGTAGGGGGCCCTTGTGGTACTACAAGTGGGGGATAAAGATGACTGGGCTGAGATGGTGAGTCTGGACATGGAGAAAGATGGGCACATTTAGGATAAGTTTTTGAAGGTGGCTTAAAAACAACCCAGGAAGATCTTTTAGAGGAGGTCATGAGAAGGGCTGTGAAGAAAGCAGGAACTCACTAGGCAGATACTAAAAATTCTAGGCTTAGAAGACTAAAAGCGTAGTCACATGCTTTTGATGGTGCAAGCTTGTTTCATGATATTCTTCTGAAATAACAAGATTTGAGAACCCTCTACAGCAGGTGTCTCCTAGGCGTGCAGTCCTTTCCATTCACAGTGGCAGCCCTCCAATGTCTGGTAGCATTCCTGACCTCCCTCAAAGCCCATGCTTCAATGGCTGAATAGCTTGGGAAAGCCCCCTTTCTCCTCTCGGTGGAGCAGACGTTAGTCCTGACCTGCTCATTCACAGCAACACTTGGGGAAGACACCATTGCGGTCTTCTGAGCAATGTTTCCAGCCCTCAACTCCAGAGCAGCCCCTGAATCCAAGCAGGAAAATGCTTCTATCCAAGCAGGAAAATAAATGTGCATGTCACTAGCGCAGCAGCTAAGCAGCTGCAGATGATCCCATTATGTCAGTCACCATCGGCAGCTTACTGTAACTGGTGAGCTGTCAGCTCCTGAAGAGTAATTGTGGGAATCTGTGTATGTATTAATGGATCATTTATTCAGATTGATCTTTCACTCATTGATCTTGAGTGTCTGCCCATGGCCAGGTAGCTATCACTCTCGTGATCCTTCTGCAGCCAATCTACTCTCAAAGACTCTCCTGGGATTTCTTAGCAAGTCTAGTAGCTCCCACCCGGGTCGCAAGCCTGCAAACCACATCTGCAGTCAATCCTGTCCCATGTCCAGAGAGAGCACACTGCGGTGTTTTACCCTTCTGAAATTTGATTTTTAATATTATAAGTTCTAAATCTGCAGTCACAGCACTATTGTCAGGCTATGATATGGGTCCTCACTAGAAAAACTTTAGCTGCATCCTTCAAGTGGTTAATTCTTACTCATCTTTTATGGGTTGAATCACAACCTCTCAACATTCATATGTTGAAGCCTTACATTCCAAATAACTTAGAATACAACCATATTTGGATTTGGCCTTCAAACAGGTAATTAAGTAAAATGAGGCATGGGCGGGCCCAAATGTGAAACACAGGTGTCTTAGTAAGGGAAGCACAGGCTGCAGACAACTTTCAAGGAAAGACACTGGAGGGAGATGACCCTCTAGAAGCAGAGGGTGTAGGTCTCTGAACATGCAAAGCCTGCCAACACCTTGGACTCAGCCTCCAGTACGATGAGAAAGTAAACTTGGTATTTAAGCTAGTAAAGTCTGTGTTACTTCATGAAGGCAGCTGGATGAGACGAGTACACCATCCTTCAGGTTTCACCGGAAACACATTTTCTGAGAGGATTTCTTTAGCTCTCAGTTTAGCCAGGGTCTTCCTGCTACCTGCTCCCACCATTCTATCTCTTGCTGCCTTAGCATTTGTTACACTATATTTACTTTTTGAATTGCTCATTTTAAAGATTTCTCTCAGCTGCACCGTGCCAGCATGTCTCTGTTCTTTGCTGCTTTATTGAATTTGGGAAATAATACTCATTTTTATAATAAATCAACTTCTATATCTTAGTAACTTAGCATGATAAAAGGGTGCCTCTCATTCATATCATATTCTAGGGTGGGCTCAGGGTTCAAGGCCCCAAGACTCTCTGTAGCTACGTCTTCCTCTGTTTCTCTGAAGGGAATCACAGTGGAGCTGTTCAATGTGGGAAGAAAAAGAGATCATCAGGAAGAGGTTTTCATGAGCCAGATCTGACTGGGGTATCCATTGGTCAGAACCCAAGCCATGTGGTTCCTCCTAACTGCAGGGAAGGCTGGTAAATACAGCCTAGCTGTAGACACAGGAAGCAGAGAAAGCAGAGGTAATGGTGAACACTAGCAATTTCTACTAAAACTGCTGTACCTCCAGCACCAATCATAGTGCTTCACTCTTGGTAGGGTGCTTAATAAATATTTTAATTCATTAATTAACTTTCATAGGTCACACATTGAGCATTAGGTCAAACTGGGGTGCTTGGAAGCATCATCCCTACTTCTCTATGAAGATATTTTCCTTATATAATTTTATCTTATTTATGCACATTTGGAAGACATGATCTCCCAGACTTGAACATCGCTTTGCAAGAAATAATCCCAACCAATATAATTATTTCATTTCTAACATCTGAACAAAACTAGGCAGCTAGTGGTTTCCCATCTTTCTATAATTATTTTCCATTATTTGGTTCTGAGCTCCTGGAGACAAGGCATTAAGCATCTGGGTATTCCAGCCTCCAGTGTGTGCCTGGCACGTCTTTAATTTTCTTTCAGCCAGCATTTAATGAGGACTTAGTA
Source organism: Octodon degus (assembly GCF_000260255.1). Taxonomy (NCBI): domain Eukaryota; kingdom Metazoa; phylum Chordata; class Mammalia; order Rodentia; family Octodontidae; genus Octodon; species Octodon degus. The sequence goes on from NW_004524707.1 coordinate 3,420,366, forward strand.
TGTGCTGTGCTAAAACGTTACATCCATGAACTCATTGAATTGCCTCATGAAGTAGCGATAATGACTACCTTCTTTGTATATATTGAAACTCAGCCCTGAGAGAGCTTGAGATAACTTGCCCAGGGTAAGAGAAAGTAAGTAGTTAAAATAAGATGCAAAGTGAGGATTTAAAAACCCGTCCTGTTAACCACTATTCTAAGATGACTTCCAAAGTATGCTTGTTAAATGAAAAGGAAATTGGTGATGAGCAGCAGAGTTGGGTTGGTGGATGTTGGGAAGCAACTGAAGCTATACATCCTGGCCGTCCTTCTTTTCAAGAGTATGTATCACTCCAATTCCTTGATAGCCAGGGATGTCTTATACCTCAGTGAGCAACCAGCACTGAACCCTGTGCACAGAAGATTCTCTGTGACTGAGTCTCTGTTTTGTAGGAGGCCAATGATTCAGGGCCAGAAAGGAGGGTTCTGTGGCCTCTACTAGTCAGCATGGCCTTCCGCAAGTACCAAGCCTCACTCCGTCCTTACCCTGCCCAACCACTCCACCTGGGGCTCTTCCTCTTGGGTCCTAATCTCTGGACTGAGAGACTCTTGTTTTTGTCTTTGAGGTTGATGAAGGGGATTGGAGGAAGGAAATACAGGTTTTGGGTGGGATTCCCACCTAAGGATAAGAAAAGAAGGCAGAAAAATTCCTACTCAAATCTCAGGAAATTGATGGGTGCATCTTTCCTTCAGCATCTTCTTACTCCTTTCTTCTGAACCAAATTTCTTCAGGTTCCAAGAGCCCTATCCTTCCAGTCTGTGGCACCCAGAAGTAGCTGTGCTCAGTTCCAGGGCCACTGTTACAGTCCCAGGAAGTGGAAGCTGAGACCTAACTCCTGATATTTTTTCACAGATACCCCATAAGCTGGCCTGGAATGAAGGGATTTCTGTAAACTTCCTTTAATTCATTATTTGAACTTTTTCCTTGCAGTCTTGTTTTTAGGTATTTTTCTCATTGCTAGGACAAAATGCAGAGTTAAAGGAAGAAATGCCCAGAATTAAAGTAAGAAAATTGTATTTACGGTTACAAACTATTTTACAGTTTGTAGAGTCTTCAGTCTGTAATTGGCTGGCACCAAGGCAGGGTGGCATAGCAAAGGGGCATCACAGAAGAGAAACAGTCCTCAGCAAGGAGGCAGGAGGGAATATGTTAGCCTTCTTTCTCTCCCTTATATTTTATGCAGGCTCTCTGTTGTAGGTTGACAGAGTACTCGCACCCTTAATCCTAGCCAAAACTATGGCATAACATCTTGCAAAGAACATTTTGCCTGTATCAGTGGCAAATAATACCCTGAAAACGAAGTAAATAAACTGATGTTCTTTTTGTATTCATTTTGCATAAGTGAAGGCCGCTTGTTATGGCTTGCATGTAGATATCCCCCCAAAGCACTTGCAACATAGGTGGGACTTTTTGGAGGTGGCTGGATCTAGGGTGTGTGATGTTGGGATTGGGGTGAGAGTAAACTATCTGATGACTGGTTTAGCATTGTTCTGGGTCTGGATAATGGGAAGTCCCACCTTGGGTGTGGGTGGCACCACCCTTCAGGTGGGGAGCTTAAAAGGGATAAAAGGAAGAGGCAGGTATTGCTGCAGCTTCTTTCCAGGGCAGTTTCTCCCTTACAGTGCCCCTCTGCCATGCCACCCTGCCTTGGAGACAGATGTCTGCATACTGAAACTTCTACAAACTGTGAGCTGAAATGAATTTTTCTTTAACTGTGGGTTTTGGCTATTGTTATTATCAGTACTTTCAAGAGAAATGAACTTAATGCAGAACACAGAAATATACACAACTTGTTGACAATCTACCCACGGAGTCAAATGTAGAAGAGTACGTGAGATCTGTTCATGCATGAGAGATCTGAAGACTCTAGCCGAAGGCCTGGAGCCCACAGCAGTGTCCCATGCAAGTGAGTATCAGGAAGACAGAAGATGGAGAGTCAGTGTTGGAAAACCCAGGGGCTGGTGCTGGGAGCTGAAGAATCTGCACCAAAAGCCAAGAGACAGTGCTCAAGGTGAAGGTGAAGACCATAGCTCCTCAGAAGAGAACAATAATCATTGTTGTTGAAGGTTCAGATGAGAACTTAGCTGAAGAGAACAGCTGAAACTCTCCAATGCAAAGCAGCTAGAACAGTCCTCCCTCTCATTGTCCTTTTATACTGTTCCAATAGTAAGCCTTCTTCAGTGGGTTTTCCACTCTAAGAGCCATGCTGTTCAGTTCGGTTGGGCATTCTCCACTCAACTGAACAAATAATCAATTAACTACCTTGGATTTTTTGACTCAGCAATGAGAAAATTAAGATACACTCCTGTGTAAGTGCTGGGCCAAAGCATTCCTGCCTCTTGGCTTTTCTGCACCAATACTGGGCAAGGCTGAACAGCTCTGGTTAATAAGTGTCAGATCAGTCTCCATGGCCTCACTCTATGAGAGCACTACAGATGTAGTCTATATGCCCAGGGCACTCTCTCTTCCCTGAATGGATGAGAGGCGACTTATACAATAAATGCTACAGGAGTTCCTGGCAGTGCGAGAAAGCCCTGTGTAGAATAAGGAGGTGTGAGAATCTCTGAGGTAGCCTCTTAGGTCCGTGGCCACCCAATGCAGAAGGAGATCTGGCAACCATTATCTTCAGAGAAGTTTACAGTGCTGCATGCATTCCGGCTGCCCAGTTGGAATCCTCCAACCAGCAGGAGTCCTTTGGGAATGGCAAGTATAGAGGGCTGAAGAAAGAAATATCGCTGCGACCCCACATTCACTTCCACTTCAGGCTGAGGGCCGAGGGGAAGCTCTGTCACTTCCAATTTGGTCAGAATCGAGGCCATCCATCCTGGGTGAGTTGCATTCCAGTCTTGTTTCTTGCTGATGTCAGGAGGCTGGATGTGGACTTTAGGATGGCTGGAGGGCTGTCATGCCTGCTAGCACTGATTTTATGATATGCTAAACATAACATTCAGTAGTTATTACTTCCAGTGTCAGAGAAGCAACTTGAGCCATCTATCTTCTTCCTCAGACTATATTACATTTCTTTCTACAAATGACAATACATTATAATATCTTTTATTATAATATTATTTATTTATTGCCAAAGGTTTTCCAGCATTAATGCTGTGGGCTCTCATCCTTTATCTGCTTTTTGGTTTGTTTGTTATGAATGTCACATTTTATTTATCAAGATGGGCTCTGTTCAGAATCTGTGGCGACAGACTCTTCTGATTTACTTCTTATGCAAACCTGGGCTTTTATCTCATTAGATTTCCTAGAACATAATGAGGACATGATGGACAAGATGTTCTGTTCTCTTGCTTTGTCAAAGGACCCAAAGGGAAGGAACTAGGCTGGAGCGCTCTGCTGCTTGTGTCTTCAGGGACCTCCTGAGGTGGCAGCGGCCCTCATGAGGCAGTATTTTGACCTTGGCAGTCCCACTTCATGAGCAGCTCTGCAGAAGGAGGTAGTATCATTGGTCTTGGTAACTGGTTCCAAAGTTTAGCAGCTTTTCTTTCTGAGAAACTCCCTCAGCCCTCAAATTAAACCCACCTATTCTTCAGTCCCCAAATTAAACCCACTTATTCTAGTTCAGTAAAAAAAAAGTGACATTCTACAGAGATGTTCTTTCTCTTTAAAATTTACTGGAAAACCCAATACAGGAAGGAAACACTTTATATTGAGTACACACTTGGAGGCAGTTATTTGTTTCACAAAAAAAGCTCAAGCTCAAAAATCACTCTTCTTTGAAGAATGACTACTCCAGTTCTCTTAAGTGACTTTGTATACATCATTAATGACTAGACAGAAAAGCTTCTTCTCCCTCCAGTCAGGGGTAGGTAGATGAGATGTGCTGGCAGAGAAGATAAAATTAAAGCACTAGCCAGCAAACTAATGTTTACTGAAAGTGTGACAGAGTTGCTGATACGGTCCTTGTGAAAAATAGAGATGCTTTTCTATTGACACACTGATATAAAAACATCAGTTCACATTCCACTCAGTTAGAAAGAAACAGGGTTCCATTGCAGTTGAGAATGAACCTTTGCCTTGCATTTCTCTAGAAATTTCTCCAGCACCTGGGATTCAGTGGGAGTCTGAGCTCGAGGTCAATCCTGCCCATGAACAAATGGATCAGTGAAGGATCCAGGACTTGTCTACCTTCTCCCTCCATTAGTGCATCTTCTGAAGTACAGAGTGAGGCTCATCCTGCCAGGTCTGACCTCACCTCGCACCCAGGACCTCAGTGATGGTCTGTTCTGTGCTCTACCATATTATCAGTTCTGCAAAGTAAAAACCTGAGAAGCTAGTGCTGGTAAAAGGCTGGGCCTTCCTCCCCCATTTGGGCTACTTAACTGTATTTTCAGAGCAGACAGACACTATGAAAGGAATGTTACCTCCATGGCGGAAACCCTGACATCCTAGAGAACTTCTGTGAAAATTTTTTTGGACTAAGGCTAGAAACAAAAGAGACTTTTAGGGAGGTACTTCAGATCACCTCAGGTCAGAAAATCTAATCCTTCTGTTCATGAGACCAGATCAAACCATCCAGACCAGCGGTCAGTCCTTGTTATCCATCCAGGGGCCTTCCCTTCATTGGCAGCATGCCAGCCCCAAGACAAAGGCAAGGATATAGCACTTGGCTATGTGGAGCAGGGTGCTTATCATCCACACAAAACAAGACTCCATGCACCTGCAGCTGTTTGCCTTGAAACAGCTGATGACAAGATGAAAGACAGGCCTCTGAGTTAGAGAATGTCTGAAAAACACCCTGCTATTGCCCTCACACCCAGTCCTGTCTGCCATCTTTGAAAGAGGAGAAAATGGTGCATGTGAGTTCTGCCTTCAGATACAATTTCAAAGTAATATCCCTACAGGCAGGGCCAGAGCAGGAGAGAATCACAGCATGGCTTGGCTGGCTGTGACTCCTTAGGAGTTGCTGCAAACTCTTCTTCCAGTCTTAAGAATTCTGTTCTCTCCAGTGAGCCTTGAGCTAGTAACCAGGTGCTGGGGAGGTTAGCAGGCTCTGTGAATTATTCAAAAGGCTGAGCAATGTTTCTTAAAGCAGTGTAGGCCTGTTTCAGAAATATAAAGTAAAATATTTGGAAAGTAGAAAAACGGTTTCCGAACTCATACATTTTGGTAGGCTGGAATGCTGGTCCCATGTCTTATTTTGTAGTGGCCCCCCCAATGATGACAAGTTGAAAATATGGGCTCCATGTACAGATGAATGAAGTTTCCTTGCATACACTCCTTCCTCATCTTGAAGCACTCCAGCTTCTGTCTGGCTTCTCTTCCTGTCCATGCTACTAATTTCAGTTGGCTTGGGTATAGCTGAGCTTCCATTCCATCTAGGGTGAAGAAACACAGCTCTGATTATTGCATTCTTGATGGACTCCAGGCATCTCCTGCAGTGACTGTGGCCCCAGAAGGATCAGACTCTCCTCTATGGTGGTGCTGTTGTCTAACTGGTGACTTCAGGATGTCTTTGCAAGGCCACCGTGCTGAAGACTGCCTACCATTTCAGGGCACTGCTTAAGACCAAACAGGCACTCTATAGGCTGTGGTTTGTGAAATGGTGCAATCACTTAATTTGCCCATTGTTTTGTATTGAGACCTCATGTGTTCTGTTGCAATGATAGTGAGCTTTTGAGGTGGAGAGCACAGTCTCCCTTAGTGCTGTTGGGAGCTAAGATAAATTATTACTTGGAGGAGCATAGATCCTGCCCCCATAACTCTATGTCTGCAGGCAAATAGGGAATCAAATGGAGAGACAGACTCTCTCTTTCTCTCACTGTCTCTGTCATTGTCTCTGTCTCTGCCTCTCTGTCAGAGATAAATTATTACTTGGGCTAGATAAATTATTTACAAGAGGTACTATTTGCAGTGCTTGATTTGTCTCTTGAAATCATGTTCTCCATGGCTCCTAGGGAGAGGGTTTCACTGGGGACAGGGGCTATGACCACCACTGGCAAACCTGTTTCAATAGCAAGGTCCAAGGTAGAGCGTAACTAGGGTGGTGTCTCTGCCATCTGAACGAAGAGCTCCAGGTACATCCTGCTTTTCTTCCTGGTCAAAGTTGGGATTCATGGATACCACTCCTACTTCAGTCCCCATCCATTCAGCTCATGTTTTCAAAGTGTGTTAGACCAAATTACCAGAGGCCTGCTGACTGCTACTGCGCTGACTCCTTCTTGCCTTCTTCGGGCTGCCTGCCAAAATTTAGGCAGAGTGGTTGTTTTGAAATGTGAATCTGACCCTTTTGTTTCCTTGGTAAAAGTTCTCTTCATTTAGCTCTGGAAAACTTCTAAATTCTTTCATGAGCCAAACAAGATCTGTTGTGGACTGCTCTTCCAATCTGCCTCTTTTTCAGTGCAGCACCCACCTGCGCCCTGCGCTCCTTCCTCCCTAGAATATTCTCTCCGACAGTGCCTCATATCCTTAGGCTAGCATCTGTGTTTCCTTCAGTTTGCCTCTTGGAGATGTCCGTTCACAGCTGACTTCCCAGTCAGGTTAGAGCTCGGTGTTTGTTGTTGGGGTGTATGATAATGGTGGCAGGAGCTTGCTCCTGACAGAGCGATGGTGCCTGTGTTCATGTTTTCCATTTGATTCCCTATTTGCCTGCAGACATAGAGTTCTGGGGGCAGGATCTATGCTCCACTTTCTCTTTTTTTACTTTATTATTTGATCAATAGAGCAGGTACTTAGTAAATATGGGATGAATAAATGTCTGACCTATGCCAATATATGATAAGCGTGCTCCTCTCTCCCTTTTCCCTTCTTCCCTCCCCTTCTTGCTTTCCCTTTGTCCCTATGCTGTCCTTCTTTTCTTCCTTCATCCTTGTTCTCTCTTCTTCATCCTCCTTCTCTCTATGTCTCTCTCTGTCTCTCACTGTCTCTGTCATTGTCTCTGTCTGTCTCTCTATCTCTGTCTCTCTCTGTGTGTGTCTCTCTCTGTCTCCTTAATGCTGCATAGTCATTTAGTGTGTTTAGCCTGTCTCTCTATGTATCTCTCTGTCTTTCTGTGTCTCTGTCTCTGTCTCTCTGTCTCTGTCTCTCTCTCTGTCTCTCTCTGTCTCTCTCTCTCTGTCTCCTTAATGCTACATATAGTCATTTAGTGTGTTTAGCCTGTCTCTCTCTGTATCTGTCTTTCTGTGTCTCTGTCTCTGTCTCTCTGTCTTTGTCTCTCTCTCTCTCGCACTCTCGCTCTCACTTTTGCTCTGTCTCTCTCTCTTCTCTCCCTTTAATGCTACATATAGTAATTTAGTGTGTTTAGTAGGGACCGGTTTGTGTACAAGTGTTATGCCTACATTCTCTCCTGGATATCTAACCCTAGTCAGAGAGTTAAAGCCCTGCCGCCATCCCCTCCTTGACTATTCTGACTTGTCACCACATATAGCTATGGCATCAGGGTCAAGATGGCCATATGTTCTCTTGCCCTTTGTTCCTGCAGAGTGGGCACCAGCAGTGAGGCTGGAGGGAGCGGCCGTGCACTCACAGCGCTGTGCTGCCTAGGAGGAGTTTGGCAAGGCTCTATTCTTCCTGCTTGCACTTCCCTTTCCTTTTGGAAATGGAGATTCTGGAGTCTGTGTGGTCGCTAGTGTTGTCCACTTGAAGTTTTCCTGGCACACAACAGGACACAATAGTGTCCCTAAGCAGCGGTGGGAGGGTCATGAACAGGCTGAATCTCCTACGTGTGATGACTGCACCCTCAGCTTGATGCCAGAGTGAAGAGATCAAGATCGTGTTTGGAGTGCCTGCCAGCTTGCTCTCCTCAGGATGCGACTGGGTGGCAGAGTTCCCTTATGTGAAGCTGCTGGGTCTCACAGCTTTTGTCTCCACAGAATAACTATGCTTCCTGACTGACCTGCAGAGGGCAAAACAAGTTTCCTCCCTGATAAAGTCTTCCTGTGGGAACTCCACAGGGAGAGAGGGGTCCCTGCTAGGCACTGCTATATTCCTGTCAGGAGGGGCTCCAGGCATCACTTGCTGCAGTGGATGTCCCTTGTGTGGACCATGTCACACTTTCCTCCCGCTGCACTGCTGTTCCACTTCCTGTGGGGAGTGACCCTTCTCACAGTGGCCTCAAAGGCAGGGTGTGCCTGCTGTTGTGCGGGGAATGTGGCCAGCACACACACAGAAGCGGGAGTGAGAGCTATGTGGAGAGTCGCCTGCCCATCGAGGAGCGAGTCTCTCCACACTGTGCTTAAATCAACCCAAGTTGTTTATCTAATGATTCAACAGAAAGAACTCATGCTACTTCACGCATCAACATTCAGGCTTCCCTCTTGGAGTGACCTTGTTTTCCCATTTTCCTTCCCTCAGTGACATGGTGGTGAATGCTTATGGCATTCCATGCCTGGGCCATGACCTTCCTGGCAAGCAGTTCCAGGGGCTTTGGACATAGGTGACCATTTATTCTCCTCATGCAGAAAGTAGGTGCAGGCCCATGTGGACTTCCTGAAGATTCTGGAGGCAGAAGCAAGCAGAGAAAATGCTGTCCACAGAACACACACCCCGAAGACCTTCTATTTCACAAAGCCTCTAAGCTAGTTTCCTCTCACTGTACTTACTACAATACATTTTCAATCTTAGAATAGAAACAACAAACTGGAAAGGGTAAGGGATGCGGTGCTTCTGGTCCTGTTGGCAGGAAGTGACCCTTGATGATCAAATCAAGGAGGAATGAAAAGGTACAGGTGGCAGGTAAAGTGCATGCAGGCAGGTGCCTTGAATGGTGGGGGAAGACTTCAGCCCTTTGGAGTTTGCTGTGGATCATGCAGAACCACCTTCACAGCATCACCTGCAGGAAGCCCTGCTTGTGGTGACCCGAAGTCAATGTAGTGTTAAAGCACACGTGGCGTCCTTGATTCATTAAAATAAAAATGTGCTATGGGTTTACATAAGAAACATTTATGAAAGCTACACTGCCAATAATCCCCCTCAAAATTCTCCTCCTCATTACTTTGAACATATTTATCCCATCATTCTTTCTGCTTTCTGAAGCACTTCTGGAAGTCCTCTTTCTTGAGTGTCTTTACAAGGTATGATCAAAAGTAGAATGAATTCTGCTGCCCAGTGCCATAAGGGCAGGCAGGCCCATGCAAACGCTGTGGCACGTCCCCATCCATCTCGTCCAGCAGACCTGGTACAGTGTGACTCCTGGGCGTCCCCAGAGCCAAAATGAGAGGAGAAGGCTTTGAGCTGATCCGGCATATCAGGGCAGCACTAGCAGCACAAGCTGAGATGCAAAAATGCACTCCTGGATCTGCCTCAGAAAGTGGCAAGGATGATGGGACGAGTGAGTTTGAGGTGGAGTCTTCTGAGGGTGGAGATGATGGTGACTTTTACTCTAATAAAATTTTTAAAAATTTAGACATTCATTGTATTTTTCCATCATATGTCACCTCTTGTTTCAAATGCCTGACATTCCAAGCCATGAACCCCAGCTTTTCCACAGCATTTATTTGCACAGAGTAGCCCTTGCTCTATAGTGCTGGGCTGATGAGTTTTCCATACTGTTTACCAATATAAATAATTTGCAGTGTGGATATATTTGTTTAGTTTGTATGCACACTCTTTAGTATGAGATAACATTTGTGGAAGCATTTTGCCAACAGTAAGACATAATACAAATATTTCTTATCTCCATGTTCACTGCAAGTCCTGAATGACATTGCTATCTATTAGCTCTTTTCTCCCTAGGAACCCTGAAGTTAGCCATCTCCAAGTTTAGTGTGCAGGAAGCTACTCAGAGGTACAGATTCCCAGGGTCTTCTGAAGTTCAAAATCTACATTTTACAAAAGACTTGTGCCTTCTCCAATAATTCTAACAGAGACCCACAGTCAATCTTAAGCACACACACATACACATTAATATATACACATGTGGATTAATGATGAATAATGTACGTATATGTTTTTATGTATGTATATATATATATATGTTTAAATATACACACACACATGCACACACATATACACGCATACATCTATGCTGTCTTTTTGCCTCCTAGGACACACGGAGCTTGAGAGAAAATTTTCCACTCTGTACTGTGACTAAAGTCAGAATCCAGACTTGAATCATTGAGCAGAGGCTGGGAGTCATAAAATAAAATAGAATCTGGTTGAGGTGACTGAAATAAGTTGGAAGAAAAAAATGAAGACTTCCCGAATCAAGTTTTAGATGGTGGTATAATTAAATTATGATCCATTATTTATGTGGCAGACAATGTTCATGAGGTGCTTGATGACTCTGTGTTAATAGGCAGTGCTTGTGCTGAAGGGGAGCGTGACTTTGGCTTGTCTTCCCCCCTTTCCCACTCAGTGCCTCCACCCTTCCATCAGTCCTGGGCAGTTCCAGTGGCACTTCTGGTTGGGCACCTTATAGGAGCTTGTGCCAGGACAGTGAAGTAGAACATGAAGTCTTTGATTTAGGAACGGGTGACCATCTTCCTGGGTTATAACCGTCACTTGATAATTCCAATGGGTGATGGTGCCACTTGGCTATACTTGACCTCCATAAGTTTTCATAACAATCTTTCTCGCAGATATTACCTCTTTAAAGATGAGCAAACTGAGGTCTGAAGAGGTCTAATGGCTGGCCCAGGGAAGCACAGTCAACAAACCCTAGAAGTAGGTGGCAGAGTCTGACTAACCGGCCTCTCTACTGCCTGTCTGAGCATGAGGGCTCCCTGGAAGCTTCTTATGCTTAGGCTCTTTTGTCTTACTAACTCATCCCTATTTTTTTTACTACATTACACTTCCAAGGTCAACAGAACCTTCACCATCTCCTGCTATACTTTTTGGCCTTCTCTGGCTCCCTCCAGTAGCAAGCCCTGAGCTGCTCCCTGACTAGGCATTGTGAGTAGAACAATTTAAGTGTGTGGGTTTCCAAGAACAAAAACCCTGGGGATGCAACCTCCTAGCTCTGTGGATGAACTGCATTTGTTTCACTTACCTGTGTTTGACAAATGGGTTTTTCCTCCCTTAACTTGGATCTAGCCTTTCAGAAAGTCAAGACCTATCATGTGAGACCAGGGTGTCCTGAGAGAAAGGGGAGGCATGAAGTTCAGCCTGGGCTGTCAAAACAAGGTGCAATTGAGCTTGAAAATCCTTGCTCTTCAGGGGCAGTGATATCCTGGTTTAGTGTAATGGAAGTCTTCGTGCCCAGCGTACTCCAACAATCTGACTTTAATGGGGTTACTATAGCTGGGGTAAAGCATTTTATATGGAACCAGGTTTACATTATCCTACTCTTTGGAGATCTTGCTTGCAATGCTGTTCAAATCCTTTAATCCATAAATAGGATTCCAGACAGCACTGGGCTGCCTTCCAAAACCGTAATCTTCCAGTATATGAATTATTACCAAAAGATTAGGGTGTTTCTAGTAATAACATTTCAAATAAATCAGCTTTCATGGAGGAACAACAAACTAATATTGGAAATAACAATATAAAGACATTTATATAGCCACTTGGTAGAATAACTTCCCTAACCAGGGGCTTCTTTTCTCATTTACATTCACTCTGTTTGAGAAGTCTTTTTTCATTTATCGTCAGCTGCTGGCTTTAGCCTTAAAGCACGCCACATGTTCCAGAGGCCAGGGACTCTGTGAAGCCTGAGGAGTCACAGCCAGTTTACCCAGGGATGGTTGAAGATGGTCACTGTCCCCAGAAGCCCCTCTGGCCTTGGTCTTTGGCTATGGGAGTGCGTGTAGGAGGAAGGTGTACGTAAATTTCCATCTGGGACATTCTTTGCTGGCCTTTCTGTCAAACACAATGAATGAGATTGTGGAGAAGAGGAGTTCCTTGCACGGCCTTCAGCATGGAGCCCTTTCTGATTCTGTGAAGATCTCTGCAGAAAGAAAAGATTTATTGCTTGTTTGAACCATGTCTGACGGAGACCTCTTTTCATGCCTCGGTAGACTCTGTCTTCAACACCTGGCAGTCTTGGGAGTTCTGGGCAAATTCCTTGAACACTTCCTTCCTCCATTTCCTCATCCATAAAATGGGATTAAATGAGGCACCTGTGGGTACATCAGCATTCTAAAATATAGGTTCTCTCTCTCTTTTCTACTGCTCTTTCAAGCCCTTTGCCTTTGTGGTTAGGCAGCTGATGGGAACCTCTTGTAGCCACACACAGCTGCTTGGAGAAATGCCTCCAGGCTGGTGGCAGACACTTATACCACACCTGTCTCTGTGGCTAACCTGCTGTGACCTCAGCTGAGCTGTCACAGTTCCAGATCCACATTCTTTCCTCTGCCAGAGGAACTGTGTCTGCCTCTCCCTGCTTTGTAAAGTAAGAAGGCAGCAAAGCCAATGTACTCATTTGTGATCAGATTTTAAGGAGACATTCCCTAACCATAGAATATTAATGCTTGAAGGGGTTCTCTAGGAAGGGTGGGAATTACCATGTAGGAAAAGTACTCACCGTGTTCAAAATGTTTCATATGCTTTGCTATATTTAATTCTAACAACTTCATTTTGAAGTGGAATTCTGCCCAATTCTGAGAAGTGGAGGCTGAGACCCAGAGAGTCACTGATAGTTAATGTGCTCCCAGGTATGCAGCTGAAAAATAGCCAGGGCAAAGGCAAAGCCCAGGCTTCCATGGCCCTGTGTCCTTCATCCTCATTGCTTGGGTAGGGCGGCAGCAGCACAGTGCCAGAGCTGCAATTTATCCATAGATTCAGCTGATGAGAGAAACATTCAGGATGGAAACCTGTACTTTCCAATTGTTGTTCTTGAGCAGCACCTTCCCAAGCTGGTCTATATTCTTACAATATTTTCAAGATGTTTTGTCTTCATTTCTGATGGATTTTCAACAGAGTTGGCTAACATTTTAGTTATAAGGGTCTGTTCTTCTATAAAAAGGTTGGAACTGTTGATTTCTTTGGTTTCTTCTAGCTCAAAAATTCTATTATTTGTATGACCCTCCATTCACCATAGTAGTTAATGATCTGTAAAGAAACACTTAAATGCACAGGTTTACTGCCTCCTCGCTCTGCAAGCTACAGGGAAGCCAGCTATTATTTTTCTTCTTCAAAAGGGAGATCTGAGACCCACTCCACTTGAGCTACTAAGTCAAGGACATAGCTGATCAGAGTCTGAGTTGGGCCCGGAGCCTGGAAGAAGGTGGTGTTCCACTCATCTTTTATCCTCTACCTTTAACAGAGGGTCTGGGACACACTACCTGCTCATTTTTAGTAGAATAAAAATATTCATGTAATAGTAGTCCATGAAATGACTTGAACCCAAGCTTTCTTACTCCCAGGGCAGGTTTCTTTAAGCAGTTCTCTAGCCCTCAAAACCTTTCTTAAGAGGGGAACTTGGCAATTTACTAAGTGCTTCTTATGGTGGGCTTTCTGAGAGCAAGGACGCCATGGAGTTCATCTCAAAAGCAGGATGGATGACTTCTCTACAGGGCACTAGGGCAGCATCGAATTCAGACACAGGAGGACAAGTGGGGGACGCTGCACTTACCGCCGCCTTCTTCTCTGGCTCTTCCAACTTAAGGCGGCACTCCTGTGTTATTAATGGGTTGTTTGGTCAGTCAGTAGAGGGGTGCCTTGCTGTTGAAGCAATGTTTGTGGAATTTCTCATCGGACTAAAGGAGCTCCAAAATGGAAAGCACTAGCTCTTTCATTAAATGGGCTCTGCACTTTACATTTTGGACTTTAAATGAAAAGGGGAAAAACAAAAACAGAAAGGAAAGCACTATAACGTTTTTGGAAGTTATGTTAATTTTTTCTGCATTCCAGCTCTCCTTTCGGCTGGAAAACAGGCATTGATGAATGGCTGGTACCACAAAGGGGACCTGGCGGACACACACCGTGGTGCTGCTCCTGCCAGGGTGGCTCTGAGAGAGGCCCAAGTCAGCATGAGTCCCCTCCCCTCCCTGCACTGACGTGGTGACAGTCTGGTTTAATCACAGGGGTAACGCGCAGCAGAGAACACTCACTCTTCTGCTCCGTGGAGAAAGGAGGTGGGAAGGCTTAGGTAGGCTGGTCTTCAGAACCGCGCCAGCCTCTACTCTTGCTCACCTGTTTTTTCTGCCCCTCTCCCCATCGTTCACAACCCAAATACAGCGTTTCCAGCTGTGTCCGGGCCTGTGAAGGGACTACTTTTACAAATTAATATGATCACAGAAAGTGTGGGACAGGGGATACCGGAGGGGCCAGCTTCATGCATGAGCTTCCTGTCAGCGTGAAGATTGAAAATGAGAGGGTCCAAACATGCTTCTCCTTGAGGAGCTTCGGAACTCCATGCGCTCCTCCTCCTCTCAGCAGTCACATCAGCACACACTTGTGTTTAGAAAATTTAAAATCACTAAAGCGTGAGGATGACATCTTGACCTCTCGATGGCTTCTTTCAGAGAACAATCTGGGGACATGGATTTGTGCGAGCCGGTCTTTGCTTTGGGCATGGAATGAGGCCTCTGCAGAGACGCTACGCGTACGTCTCCTGCCTCACAGCAGTGGGATGATTCCGCTGCTTGGCCACAGATCTTGCTCTCTGGGGCTGGCCCGCTCTGCTAAAGCCACTATTGTCCCTGGCTGTATTCAGCTGTCAGCTCATGTCCCATGATGCTGCTGACATGAAGCCGGAAAATGGCCATTTCCCTGCTAGGCAAGAAGGCTCAGGGGAGTCACAGCTCTGTGCAGTGGAGAAGGAGCCGGTGCCCTCCTAGCACCCATGAGCTTCGCTAGCTGAAGCTTAATACAAGCAGGGAGACTCAGAGAGGAGGACAGTAATAGCTCCTATCTCTATGCTAGACACGTCGAGGGTTGGGCTAACAAGCTATACGGTGGCTACATATGTCAGACTGGCGTAGAAAAATCTAGAATCAATTGGACCATGCATTAATTTTTTTGAAATTAAGCAAAACTCAAAAGAAATTATGCAGTGTTACCTGGGGGAAGTGTTGGGACTAGAAGCCCAGATGTTTAAGCTTTGACTCTGGAGCTAACCAGTTAGGTTATCTGAGCCCACCAAGTTGCAAGTTGGCTGAATGATAGGTAATCACTTGACCAGAGGGTGAGCCCTAGGGACTCAGTCAGAAAATGATCTCATAGTACATAAAATAGCAATGACCTTAAGTTTGGGAATTCCTGAGTTTCTTTAGACATTTTTTTATCTCTCACAGGTGGAAATGGCTTTAAAGTTTGCCTTTTGGATTCCAATTTATATTAAAATAGATTAAGAGGAGAAGAAGTACAAAAATTATTTTCATTTGGTGTAAGTTGGAGCTTCAGTATTTGTTATTAAATATATGTATCTAAAAATGATGTGTGGTATCCCTAATACCAATCAATTTTTGTCATTATTCTTGGGGTGGCTCCTTAGGTGCCTTGTTAGGAATGCACCCAAAGGACAGGCTGGCTCTGCCCCCCTGGAACTCTGTGCTAGGTTTGTTGGGATGGAGATAAGTGGAAATCCTACCTTGGGAAGCATGGAAAGGTAAAAAGTTCACTAGATAGTCAAGAATCTGAAACAATGAAAATCATGCATGCATAAGAAGGAAGATAAGAAAGAATTTCTAAAATTACTAATGGGTCTAATTTGCACATTTACTCTTGAAAGACAGCCTTGTCCTATACTTCAGTTTGGTAGGTATCTCTAGTACTTTCCTGCTTTCTTAAAAATTTTGTGGGTATCATTTTCTCCTTTGTTTTATTCTCCAAAGTAAAGGAGAGTAAATCCTTTGTTTTATCCTCCTTTCTCCAACATGATATCATTTTCTCCTTTACTCTTTGGGATTCCTTTTCTACTGCCTTGGGCTTCAGGTTAATCATCCTCAGATGGCTGGTGACTTGTCCCCTTTAAGCATAATTAAGTTTTCACACTCACTTGAAACTTGGGCCCCTTCAGAGCTGGCCAAGCCTGGTAATTAAAATGTCCCCTTCGTCTTTAATTGCTTCATTTAACATCTAGTGCAATGGCTTAGAAGCGCTGGTGCCCTCTGTAATGACCTGGTGTGCCCTGGATAACTGGCAAGCAGCACCTTGTGCCTACAGGTCAACAAGATGAGTGTGTTTAGAAGCTGGGCATCTTCAAATTCCAACCATGCTTTGACCTACTGTGCACTTCCCACTTGCTGGGAAAATGTGATTTTAATTTTCTCTGCTCTTCTGGGTGTAAAGTGGGGCCAGTCCCTGCTCCCCCCCAGACACAGAGAACAGAAACTCTCTCCCCAGCCAACTCGTGGTCTCCTAGACCATGCACTCCTGCCTGCCTGAAGATGGGCACAGGGAGGAAGGGCACTGGCTGAGAAGAACCAAGTCAGACAGGAGGACCCTGCTCATCTGCCACTCCCTAGTGGTAACGTTGGGGTGGCCCCTTTCTGAGCTCCTGCAGCCTCACTTTCCTCCTTTGCAAATGGGTAGTGATACCTACACTGCAATGTTACTGTAAAGAATAAATAAGAGCCTGGAGGGAGATACAGTCATGCCTCATGCCTTAATTAAATGAGAAACAACGTAAGTTGGAGCAAGATGCCACCTGGGATCAGGAGTAACCCAGAGCCAGCATCTCCGTCGCCTGGCTGTGGGGGCTGAGTACTATGAAAAATGGATGGGATGAGGCAGAGCAGAGATGGTGGCTAAGGGGTGGGCCGTGCTGCTCGGAGAAGCTTCAACGTTAGCATTCTCGGCTGCCTTTTCTGTTTGTTCTGTCAAAGGAACAGAGTTGGGTGACAGGGACAGCCCCTTCTTAAAAGAGGGAATCCATGATGCCCAGGTTCCTGCCAGGGAAGGATGAGTAGCAGAAGATCTTACACATAATTTAAAGATGTGAGAGGGGAGGGATCAGGGTAATTGTTCTGGACAGATGTCATGTATCAAACCCTTAGAAGAGTCTACAAAATGGTCTTGAGCATCCCCTGGGTGCAGAGAAAGTTAACATTAGGGATGCTAAGACTTTTCCTGAAGGAAAATAAACATAAAACAAGCTTAAAATAGTGTCATGTCCATCAAGAATTTTAAACTCTTATTTAATTTTTAATTGAAAAATAATAAGTGTATATATTTATAGGTTACAATATGATATTTCTATGTATGTAATGTAAAATCAGGTCAGCACATCTATTACACCAAATATTTGTCATTTCCTTATAATGAGACATTTATTGAGTACCTACTATATTCTAGATGTTATGATTGGTGCTTTGGTTGCTAAGAAAAAGAGAGCCAACCATCACATTGTGATCTGGGCAATTTAGATTACAGAGAAAAAGGACAGACACACTCAAGAAAGCTCAAGAAAACCAAATAATTCTTTCTCTCAGGTACTATAGTTTTTATATTTAGAGAGAATACAAAAAATAGTTAAAAATTAGAAACAATACAGAATTTCCCTAAACAAAATGATAGGAATTCAACAGTGGTTGTTATTTTGCATATTGTTGTCTTCAAATTAGTTGTTCAGATTACCAGATATAAGCTAATAAAATTGGTCAAAAATTTATAAAAAATTAAAAAGCTTCCTTGGCCTGAGTTCAATCCCCAGTTCTGAAAAAAAAATAAATAAAAAGGATCTGGGGATATAACTCAGTGGTGTAAACAGCTGTTAGGAAAATAACAAGTGTGTAAGTTCAATTCCTGATGCAAAGAAAAACAAAAGCAAAAGCAAAAGCAAAAAAAAAAAAAAAAAAATCCTGCCGTTCACTTCAGAAAAATTGAAAAGGAGAGAGAAAAAATGTTAAGATTAACTACTCCTTTCTGTGTACCAGCAGAAATCAGCAGTACAAGTACCCAAGCTATCCTATTTTATATAGAAGTATATTTCTTTTGCTTTTCCTTCTTTCTTCTCTCCTTTTCCTCATCTCAGTTCCTTCCCTCAGGTACTGTATTTATTCCAAGGTGTTCACTAAATTGCTGTTCAATTTTCTTTTCTTCCAGCCAGCTTTTCCCTATCTGCTCATTTTCTACGCAGTCACAAATGCCTACCATGTGATCTAAAAGTATAAACCTCCCAATTACCACACCCGCCCTCAGGTTTGGCAAGTGCCTTTGTAAATCTTAGTCTAAATCCTTGGAAAGGATCTGACTGACCAGCTTGTCTTTTAAATGAAAGTCTGTCATGGTTTAGACCTAAAATGTCTCCCCCAAAGCCTCATGTACTGAGGTGGGGTTTTGCACAGTGACTGAGTCATGGTGGTGCTAATGCTGACTTGCTGTTAAGAGGTAGGGCTTGGCTAGCCATGGACCTGGAGGGTGTGTCACTCTCCCTGGCCACTTTGTCTGCTCTGCTTTCTGGCCACCACGATATGAGCAGCTTTCCTCCCTTTGCCATGACCTTCCTGTCTTGAAGCCAGACAACTATGGACTGAACCTTCTAAAATCCATAAGCCAAAATAACCATCTCCCTCTTTAAGTTGTAGGCATTGAGTAATTTTTTCCATCATTGAAGAAAGTAACCAAGGCAGACATCAATTCTAAAGAAGTGGGGTTATGGTTGTGACAATACCTGAGAAGGTGGTTTAGAAGCCTTTAGGAGTAGTTTGTAAGAAGAGTTGGGAAAGGTTTGGAGATGTAGACCAGAGAGGCCTCAGAATGCTGTAAGCTGTGTGTGATGGGGAATTCTGATTGGATCTCTGAAGACTGGAATGCTGATATGAATGTGGAATATAGTAGCCGGGCTCAGGAGGTTTCAATTGGGAACAAGAACTCCACTGATGTTTGCCATGTTCTGAGATGTTGAGGGACACAACACTTGCCCATGTCCTGAGATGGCAGACTCATTAATCTGGCAAGGAAATTTTCAAGGTAGCCCAATGTTCAGGTTGTGGCATGTTTAGCCAGCTTTATAATTAGAATTAGGAGAAAATATTGGAGCCGAAAGATGTGAAAAGGTCACAGTTTCAACAGCAAAGAAGGTAGGGCAATGGAGAGCATGGCTGTGAAAAGATTAGCATTAAAATGAAACCAAGTTCTTTACATGAGGGGAATAAGAAAAAGGCTTGAGGGCTGCTCAAAAATCAGCAACACTCCACACTTCATTGGCTCAATGGTATAAAAGGATAAAAGTAAACTCATTTGAAAGCTTTCATTTGAGAAGAGAGCTTCTGGGGCCTCTGGGTCAAAGAAGTCACTTAGGGAACTGGTTCCCTCAGATTTGCTTCATAGTGCTCTCTTATCCAGGCACTCAGAGCCCTCTGTTGCCATGGACTGAGAAGTCCTGTCTATTGCTTGGGCTGACAGCAGAGATTAGCATCACCCATTTGGTGCTCATTTTATCAGCATGCAGAAGGTAGGAGTCATGGGGTCAGGGTGACTTTCACTTAGATTTCAGATGAAAGTTTGCTATAGCCAGGCCATGTACTCCTGAGAGGGGAGCGAGTAAAGCTGTGATGATGAAGCTAGGAGCTCAGTGGAAACTTGGGGAAGTCTGAAAAACCAGGGCTGTGGAATGTCTGCTGGGGATGTTATAAGCAGTGAGCAGAGCCAACTCGAGAGAGAGGATGAGAGGTCTTCAACCAGCAATGACGGAGAGGTGCGGTTGGCCACACCATTCAGAGCTCACTTTTCACCACAACTTTCCCACGTACTGGACATGGAACTACTGGATTTAGTGCTTGCTATGCTAGGTTTCAGTCTTGTTTTGATCCCACTTCTTTTTGTCCCTCTCCTCTCTTTAGGAACAGTAATGTTTACTCCACGCCACTGCTGCTGGCATCATTTAATCTACTCCTTGCTTTTACTTTATGGGCACAGCTAAGAGTTTGATTTGATTCTCAGTAAAGACTTTGGACTTGTACTTTTAGTAATTCTGGAGCTGTCAAGACATTGGCAACACTTAATGATAGACTAAATGTATTTGGCATAAAGCGATATACATGTGAGTATCTTGGAGCAAGGGTGAAAAGGTATGGCTTAGATCTAGAACATTTAATTGTTTGATCAATTTTGCATGCCTATATCTGGTAACCTGAGTAATGAATTTGATGATGACAGTATGGAACATACAACCACTGTTACTTTCCTACTCTTAGTTTGAAATTCTGTACCATTTTTGTTGTTTTATGTTGCTTTGTTTTTGTCTTTATTCTTCCTATTTGTTTTTCCTTTTGTCTTCTTTACAATAAAATTTAAAAAGCAATAAAAAATAGATGCAGAACATCCTCCATTCCTCATAAGTATATTTTTATTTTTTTTTCAAAATTTTATTGATAAACAGATAGCAATGAGACAGTTTCAAATCAAGTCGGAAGTACAGATTCAACAAATAACACACTGCATATCCTCATCTGTTTAGAAGCAGGGTTTTTTCCCCATAATTTTATTGAGAAACAAATAGCAATGAGACAGTTTCAAACCAAATTGGTAGGACAGTTTCAATAAATAACACATTGCGTACATTCTTCCTAATGGTTGATTGCTGTACAAGATGCAGACATGATATCCTATTTAAAAACTATTAGAACAAATTCATTAAGAGAATGTGACTATATATCTATCTTAACCATTTTGAATACACAGATACAAAATGGACATTCATTTGTATCCCCTTTTTTGTTAAGTTCTGTTATTTGAATATTATAGGTGTGTTAACTCAGCAAAATATTCTAAAAGAGTCCAGTAGTCTATAATAGTATTGGGTCTTCTGCTTCACTGGCAATGTCAGAAATTGTTGACCTGAGTCCCCTATAGCTCAACATAACAGCATGGCTTTACTTCTTATACTTCATTTTTATACTTTTCTG
>NW_004524707.1:3445502-3451761 GCF_000260255.1 Octodon degus
TTTGGTGCATACATACTTATGAGCATTACACTCCGAAGCAGGGTTTTTGAAAAGTAAATGGTTCATACTAGTGCTAAGTTTGGCTTGCTTCTAGGACTTGGGCCTGGTTGAAGGTGAGTCACTTGTGGTGAGATCTGAGAGCGCACAACTCCCTGCTTGGCCACACCCTGCCCCCTTTGCTGCCTGACTGCTGTGAGGCTAGTGCCTTTCCTCCACTGTTCTCTGTCAGCATATATTTCCTGCCTTGGGGCCAGATGACTGTGAACTGAGGCTCCTAAAAAACATGAGCTGAAATAAATATTTCCAATTTGTGAATGTGTGGGTCCCCCTGCCCTCCACAAATGATAGAGAAAGTAACTAAGACAGAATCGTAGGATGCTGGCCAGCCTCTGGTTCAATCACTTATGGCCAGGAATGAGAAGCACGAAGGCCCTTCTATATTCTACTCCTTGTTTTGTCTTTTTCTTTCATATATGGTCTCCAATATGTCCCTGCCTAAACAGGCAGCCAGCCTCTCTATAAAACTTAGTGGTGAAGAGTATAGACTTCTGAATCAGACTGAATGGGTTTGGATATAGTTCACCGTTTCAGTTTTATTGACACTTTTCTGTGCCTTTGTGTCTTTCTCTGTGATCTAAGGACAACGACAGCAACTGCCTCATAATGTCATTGTCACAAATACCCATAATGTGCTTAGATCAAAAGGTGAGCACTTAAGAAGTGGTAGTAAAATCACTTGTGTTGTCACATACACAAGCATATATCTACTTAGTCTCTGACCATTAGGAGAAAATATAGCATCGTGACCTGCCATTGCTCCTAGAGCTGATGTCAAAGGGCCCACTTCAAGTGCTTATCTGCAATCTCTAGGTGATGCACATTTTTCACTTGGTTGCATTTCAATAGGCTTAGATGGCACACTTAATCAATATAAAATAGAATAAAAGTCCCAGAAAATTATAATAAGAAATGTAATAAATTCACAATATTAATTGCTATTTGCAAAACAGGGACATGATAGCACATGTTCCCTCTCTCACCCTTGCAGTGTGAGAGTCATCTGGGATGAGACACTTGCTGCTGATAAAATGATGGAAGAGGCCTAAGTATCTTTTAAAAAAGGAAGAACAGAGGTAAGTTTTACCCAAACTTTGAGGTTTTTTCAGGCCTGTGAAATGTAGACACATAAGGGTCTGTGTCCCTGAAACAGGACTGGGCCTTTTAAAGAAAACCTGGCACCTTTAACCAAAAAACCCAGCCTCTTCCTCATGAACACAGCTATGAAAAACTGGACTGTCCTGCAAAGTTCAAATCCCTTGTGGCCTGTGGGCGTGTGGACCACGTGAACCAGTGACATGCAACACCAGTCTCTTCCTGGGCTGCTTTCCTTTTCTTTCACAGGGTTTGTCTCTGTGCCCCTGTGAGAACTTCCCCAGCAATCCACTGACTGTGGGGCATGGGGGCTGATAATTGGTCTTGCTCCTTTAGTCTCCATGGAGTTTGAAGTCAGTTGAGAAGTAGACAGAAGAATAAACCATGGAGGTAAAAGTCTTTTTGTTGGGTAATACCGGAGTTCAGATTGTGTGGTTGTGTTCCTGGTTAGTCTTGCCTCAGTGCACTCTCTCTTGCCTCCTAATCTCTAGTAATGGAAAGAGACAGGAGCCTCCAGGACCCCTCTATGAGGCCACCTGAGACCCCATCCCTCAATGGGAGTCAGTGCAGAACTGAGAGGTCTGCCCCGAGGGCAGATAGTCTCTGTCACCCAGAGGGTTAGGTGTCAAGCTCACCCAGCTTCTCTGCCTCTAGAGTCTCCGTTAGATGATCCTTTGGTTCAGGATTAAAAAAGGAAGAAAGAAGTAAATTTTGCCCAAGCTTCAAAAACAACAGAACTTCCTATTTTTATGGACAAGATAGAAACTTAGCGTTAAGTGGAGGATAGTTCATTGACTTCCTCCGCAGCAGAAGAACACCTTGCACTGGCGAACTTCTGGAAATTCTGGGGCTCCGAGACAATGGAGGATGCTGCTCCTAGATTTGGTACTGGCAATAAAGGTCATTCTTCCCTATCCAGGGCAGGGGAGATGGTAAAACCAGAGGCAGAAAGACCATAAATACTAGGGCAAGTAGGAGCACTCCCAAGCACTCCTTGGCATTCCTGAGTCTCCTGGCTTGTTTATCAAGAAAGACAGGAATATGATCTTTTCATTCCTCCTGTGTGCCTATGGCTCAGTGGTATGCATTAGTCTGAGGTGACTACAGTTTTGTGGGTTTGATCCGATATTCATCTGATTGGTCAACTTGATTGGAACCTAGTGTATGTTTAAAGAGTCCTCCTGCTTAGCCTCTGAGAAACTTTGGCTTCACTGAGAATAGCACAAGCACAAGGTCCATCCCAGACTCCCCCACCTTCATCACCCCTGTGCTATGGAACAGAAAGCTGAGGAGATGGTGGTTTGCCAGTGCCATCAGGGATGGGTCATTGGCGGTAACTGCACTGTGACATGACACTGAATGCCTGATTGGTCCTGAATAACTTGGAAGAAAGGAATGAACACTATCATTTCACTGAGGGCAATTTTGCAGAGAAAACAAAAGCACAAGTTGCTGGGAAGAGAAGGAACAAGCCCCGTGTGTGTGTGTGTGTGTGTGTGTGTGTGTGTGTGTGTGTATGATGGTGTGGGAGATGGAGAGTAAAAAAAAAGAGATGTGATATCAGGAAAGAAAAGCAATATATTTTTCCATAGTATAATAAAAGAAATGTTTTCTGCTTTTTCTTTCTGACCTATCTTGCATGTCAATGACACTGAGAATCTAATTTCCATACTTAGGGAGAACATGAATACTAAGGGTGCCATTTCTTTACCAAGACAGACTATCTACACCCATCTCCAACTACAGAAAATGCTGTATTAATTTAATTCAGGGGCACCTTTAATGACAACATCTTTTCAACACACACACACACACACACACACACACACACACACACACCCATCTATATTCTACTTTTGATATTGTAGCCCTATTAGACGTCTGGGAGAGGAGAGTCCTCGGCAGATGTCAGGGCCTCACTTCTACTTTTCTGTCTCCTTCCTTTCCAATGCTTTTTTTCTCCTCCTAACAACTTCAACTCCCTTCTCTGCAGTGAGAAACAATCCTCACTGTCTTTTCTGGAGAATGGGGACACCCACCTACCTGTACAGCAGAAGTCCAAGGGAGCAGTCCACCTACATCTCCTGTCTTAGTCATCTTCCTGGTTACCAGGACAAAAATACCTGACACCCACAATGCAAGGAAGGTGAAATTTAGTTGACTGTCTCCAAGTCAGAATGGTGGGGCAGAGGTACCAGGACAGGAAGCACAGTGTGTCAAAGGAGGAGCCAGGAAGTGGTGTGATATTCCAGGTCATGCCCCTGGTTGCCCACTTCTTCTGCCCAGGTGGCTTCCTAGTAGCAAGTCAGCTATGGTGGCCCTGTAATCCAACCCCCTTCCAAAGGTCCCTATAATCTCAAGAGGTTCTTGAGGGACATTGAAATACAGGCTAGGACACTTTCACTCCACCTCTGCCTCACGCTCCTCTTGGACTGGTTTTCTTCAGTGAGCTCTTTAAGTCTCATGGAGTTTCTACCCCTCTGCGTTCTTCTCCTGAACACACAGATTAAGGAAAAACTGGACTTTGTGTTAGTGGCCAGCCATAAGAGAAAACAGATTTTGGAGATAAGAGAGAACTGGGTAGGGATAACATAGCTATTGAGAGCTAAACAGGGAAAAGAGATCTGAAATACGTTTTCCAGGCAAAGAAGTCTTTGATTAATTACTTAATGAAGTGCACTAATGAAGACTTTGATAGTGCTGAGGCCATATATGATATAATATTGGAAGAGGTTATTAGAAGTTTTACTTGGATTTCCCTGCAAACTTTTCAGCTCAGATCCATTGAGTTTCAAATGTATGCTAAAGAGGTTTCTTTCTCCAGTTCTCCATTCTCTGTTGGGCTGGCCCTATCACCAACATCAAGATTTCTTTGAGAAAGGAAACTCTTACTAACTGTAGTTCTTTCTGAAAGAGCTAATGGTGATCAGTCAGCTCCCCTCACCCTGACTCCCACCCTCCACTCTGCTTCTCTCCCCAGGGCTTTTCTGCCTCCCCCTCACCTCTCCAGGAGCATGGAGTCTCTGGATGTAAGAACAGCAGAAGGGAGTGGTGGGAGAGTAGAGCAACTATATCTTCATCAGCATGCAAGCTGGAGAAAAGAGCCCGAGTCAATGACACAGACACCAGAGGGGGTGTGGTGGGCACCCTTTCAGGAGGAGATGGTGCTAAAAGAAGCACATCGTCTCCACAGTGCCATCCCCCAAATCGGCTGCAAACAAGCCTGTGGTGAGTTTTTAAGAGAACATTTTAATGGTGAAATGACCATCTTTGAGATTATTCTGCAAGTAATGGAGTAAAATTCCCTAGAGAAATATGTTTGGCGTCAAGTTCTTGAAAACGCTTCCTCCTCTTTGTTCCTAATGGACAGAAGCACAAACAGTCTCTAATCACATGAAACACAACTCTCCATCCCAGCCTATAATTATGGTGCAGAACCAGAGAGAGGCTAGTTAGGGAGCCCTGTCAACTTGTCCATTAAACAAGCCAGAGTTCTGTGGGGGCTGTGTGTTTTCTTTTTTTTCCCCTCAAAGGGCTCAGATCACAATCATTTCTAGTGAGGCTGAAACTTTGACATAGATTGTCAGCAGGGGAGTAAATTATCATCAAGTAACTTTACAACACTTAAAAACAAAACAAATGCTGCTTTGATTTGGAGGGGAACCAAGTTGTCCTTGTGACCCTTGCTGGGCTCAAAAGTCTGACTGGGAGACGGGGCTTGTGCTTGTTTTAGGATTGCCAGGAAAAACAGAGGCCTGCTTTCTGGATTTGAGGTGCTAGCAAGGCAGACTCCAAGATTTTCTGCTTCTCGTGGAGTTAATTTATCCCCCAACCCTTGCCTTCCCACTCCCCCTCTTCTCATTGGTTACCAACTGTCCTCAACATGGGGGCCATGCCAGCTTTTCAAATGAAATGCTCCTCAATTAAAGAAAAAGCAATCAGAGTGCCAAGGATTATTATTCAAAAGCATATCTCCTTCTGTTCTTTTCAATTAGAATGGCTTCTGTGCTAGGCCCTAGTGAGGGAACTTGTGCATTTAAAGGAGGATAGTGTGGAGGAGGGACAGGCTTAGAAGCTCCCCCAAACAGAGCCCTGGTGGTCACCCAGGAGGCCCCAAGGAGAAGATGAGACTGTAGGATTCTTGTAAGATGTGCAGACAGGGATAACTCCTTGTGACAGGAGCAAAGAGCCAGCTTGGATCTTGTGGGTTCTGCTGCCTGACTCGTTGTTCTGATGCCTGACTCATTTCCTTCTTCAGAATTTCAAGTCACCCCTTGTCTACTGACTTATACCTAAACTTCTGATTTGCTAGGCATTCAGGAAGATTGGAGGCAAGATCCCTACATCCCTTTCCAGCCTAAGTTCCCCCTGCCATCCTGGGGCACCTTCTTGGTGTACCAGCTCCACGCACAGCATCCTTCCTGGGCCAGCCTTCCCTGACTCTTCCTGCCCTGCCGACTTGTGCCATTTCTTTCCACCTGTACCTCATAGAGTGCTGCCGAATGCTAACCTAGCTTTTACCAACTTGTCCTAGGGCTGTCCAAACCTGTTTCTCTCATGTCCTTCCTTATTTAATTTAATTTAATAGAAACTAATCCTCTCTATCTCTTCTGACATTCCATGCTCCTTTGTTTCTCCTCCATTGACAGTATGGGCATTTGCATTTTAGTCTTTTTTCTAGGATTGTGGCTAATATTTGCATAATCAACTGTGATTAATTCCCAAGAATTTGTCTGATATTCTAATGTAGTAGGCATAGTTTTTGGTCTACCCTTGAGGACTATTCTGATTTCCTTTCACTTTTAATGGGGTTTCTGTAGTAATGGAGGAACCATTATAATTGAACAGCTCTGATAGGAAGGTAGGGTATGTTAGTCAGTTTCATGTTTCTGTGACAAAATGCCAGAGGTAAACCATTTATAAAGAGGAAAGATTGACTTTGGTTCAGGGTTTCAGAGATTTCAGTCCATGATAGCTTGAACTCATTGCTTTGTTGCTTTGGGCCAGTGGTGCTGAAGGTTGTTATGGGGGTCAGGAAGAAGGGAGAAAGAGAGAGAGAGAGAAAGAGAGAGAGAGAGAGAGAGAGAGAGAGAGAGAGAGAGAGAGA
>NW_004524707.1:3451883-3464518 GCF_000260255.1 Octodon degus
AGAGAGAGAGAGGAGAGTGGAGAGAGAGACAGACTGACAGAGACAGAGAAACAAAGAGACAGAGATGGAGAGACAGAGAGAGACAGATGGGAGGGGGAGAGAGAAAGAGAGAGAGTAGAGAGAGAGAGAGAGAGAGAGAGAGAGAGAGACAGAGACAGAGACAGAGACAGAGACAGAGACAGAGACAGAGAACGCAGGGAAAGGTTCTATCACTTCCCAATGAATGCACAACGAGCTGGTGATGAAGTCTTTAACACACGGCCTTTCCGAGGTATCTAAGATTCAAACCTTAACACAAAACAGTTTCTTGGAGCAGTTTCTAGTTTCAGGATCTACACTCTAGACAATTCTTTTTTGGAGAAATATCTCCCTATGCTTGCTAGCATTTTAAAATTTCTTTGCAAGAGAAGGTCCCTGGTTTCCCAACGCAAGTCGCAGTTTATGTACAAATACAACTGGATGAAAGAAAACAAGTGATTTACATTCATAGGCAGAAGTAAATGGTTCATGTAAATTATTTGTTAAGGACACATTGTGATGGAGAATGGCTCTGGATGCTTAAAAGTGAGGAAAGGGGTACCAGAGAGGGTGTAGTGGCTGGGAGCCATCAATACAAGCTATTTTTTTTTTTTTTTTTATCAGTTAGTGTCAGACCAACTTGGAATTAGTTTCCTTCACTGAGTAGGATTTCAAACTGTTCTGCCCATTTCCCAAATCCAGGCAAGTCCTTAATTCCCTTGGCAGAACCAGACAAGATACTACAAGGGAATCAAGACTGCTTTGTAGAAGGGACCTCTGGCAGCCCATCTCCTCTGCCATTCATTTCCTCGATCTTAACATGAAAGCTCCTCTACTATTTCTATCTTTAGTGAAGGATTTTTAAAAAGCAGCCTTTTCAAAAAAGAGGTGAATGAAGAGAATAGGAAAAGTTTAAGGCGGTGGACACCGGAAAGGAGAGAGGAAACGTAACCTCACTGTGCCTGGCGCTGATTGAACCCCTCCCCTCCCCCCTCGCACGGTCGTCTCTTGTGCCGCCCAGCTCCGTGTTCGTCTGTCACAGACTATTGCTGGCGCGGTTTCCTTCCTTCTGTCAAGTCCCCACTCCTGATTCGATTTCAGACTGATTGCCCTCCCACTTTCTCTTATTCTAACCCAGAGGAGATAGAGAACAGCTGGTCACCATCTTCCTTATGATAACCCTTCATATGGTGTAATTTTATTTCCTTAAATTAATGACAGTGTGTTGGGTACCTTCCATCTCAGACACATTTTAATAGATGCTTTTAACATATGGAGGGCTGAGGGAGAGAAAACAATGCCTCTGTCGTGTTTGGGCACATCCTAGATTTGAACATGATTAAATCTCAACAAAGCTGGTGCCTTCTCATTGGAGACATCATTAGGGGCACTCACACACCACAGATCCCCTGCGAGCAATCAGGAGTGTGGAGCTGCGGACAGAGCGCCCTTGGCTGGGGTGTGACCGGTTCGCTTGGGTCAATTGTTTTCTAACTGAATAATATTGCTGCCTTGAACTCTACAATGACAAAAGCCATCCCCTACATTCCACATGCCGGTGATTTTTGCAGGAAAACAAAGATGGCATTGGTGGGTTTCTGATACTCATGGAGACCTGCAGGTAATTTATGGCAGTACCATGGAAAGGGAATCTATTTTCTAACAGATAGTCACTCTCTGAGCTTAAAATCTTGGGTGTCTTCTTCCTCTATAGCTCATCATGTTTAAGCTTTTACTTCATTTCATTGTCTGTCTTCTTTTTTCTCTCTCATTTTCTTTTTTTCTTCCTCCTTCCTTTCTTACTTTGTACTTTGTATTTTAAGGAAGGGTCTACAGGATATTCAGGGTCTCACTACTAGATCGAACTTGTAGTGATCCGCCTTTTTCCAGCCTCCCAAAAGCTGGGATTACAGGTGAGCGCCGCCATACCCAGTCTCAGTTGCTGTCTCAGTGTTCCCTGGAGGCAGGGCTGGCATGGCAGGCCTGGGGATTGAACCCCTGGCTCATGAACCTGTTTGCAGGTGCTTTAATCCGCTGAGCTATTTGGCCAGCCCTTCCTCCCACCTTTTTCTTTTAGCTCTTTAATCTTTTACTTCTAGAAGATTCTACTCATGTTCTTTCCTAGCTAAATTCTGGGCTGCAAAGTTCATGTCCTGGTCTGCTTTCTGCTGTTGTATCAGACTATCCCAGCAGGGGTAAATTATAAGTGCTAGAAGAAGATGTGTTATAATGCGTCAGGAAGTGCTGGGGTTTGGATCTGAATCACTCCTGTAAAGGCTCACACAGAGGCCGGGCTTGTGGAAAGTGACTGGATTACAGGGCCACTCTAGCCAGCTTGCTGTGAGGAGCTGGAGCCTGGTTGGAAGAGGGCTGTCACAGGAGGTCAGACGAGAAGTGTGCATGTTCCTTTCAGGACCCTGGCTTCTCTTTTCTGCTCCCTAGCACCGTGGCGAGTGGCTTTCCTCCACCACACGGTTCCATCATGCTGCTGGAGTGTCAGGCAGCTGAGCAGGATCCGCCACTGTGAGCCAGTATAAGCCTCTGCTTCCCCAGCTTGTGGGTTTCCAGTATGGCAAAGCCGTGATGAGAAAGTGGTGAAGACAGACGGTGTCGCGGGGTGTGAGAGCAGAGCGTGATGGGCGAGGAAGCGGAGACTGGGCTTCTGGTACCTAAGTCACGGCAGTCACCAACGCCTTAACTGGTTGGTGAGGACAGTGCTCCCTCGGGCCTGCGCTCCTTTAAGGTTCTACCTCTCACCACTGCCACGGCAATGTAATTCCAGAGTGTGTGTCAGAGGGGACATTGTGCCTGTAGCCGGTAGACCCCAGCTCTGCCGTCACCAGCTGAGTGCTCACTGTTGAGTTGCTGCATCTGCATCCTGATTTCCTGAAGCCTGTGATGATGAGATCAAGGGTGGACAGTCTCGAAGCCCTCCTGGCTAAGTTCTCTTTCTTTCTTTTTTAAAAAATTTATTGAGAAACAAATAGCAAGGAGACACTTTCAAAACTGATTAGTAGGACAGATTCAATGATTAATACATTGTATATTGTTGTCTTCATAGTGGTTATTCATAGTGCAAGATGCAGACATGATATCCTGTCCAAACACTATTAGTACAAATCTTTCTTCTCATCAAACTAAGAGAAAGCAGCTGTATATCTGTCTTAACTATTTTGTATATACAGATACAAAATGGGCCTTCATTCGTATCCCCTTTTTTTCTTTTAGTTTTGTCAGAGATGGGTATTCCATTGCCAATTAAATATTGTAGGTGCGTGAATTCAGCAAAATAATCCAATATGATCTGAAAACAGCTTCCCTTGCCTAATGTCAGTCTCCCGACTTCTTTCTGTTCTTCATGACCAAATATCCCCCTTTGCTGAGGACTTTGCTGGTGCACCTGGTAATAGCACCTCTCCCTTCTCTGGGTTGCTGTATCCCATGAGCACCTATCTCCCAAGTTCTTCTACTCCTGCTTCTGCAGTTCTATGTATGTTCATTGGGGAGCTGCTGCGCCTGTGGGTTGTGTCTTCCATGCCTCTGCATGGTGCCCAGCTTCGCACGTGATATCTGGCCTCATGTTCCGTTTGAACCTGGCACTCAAAATGTGACTGTTGATCTTTCCAAGGACGGCGGGCAGAGCCTTGGGAGAGGTGAGGGAGCCTATGAAGTGTGGGTGTTCTGATTCAGACCTTGGCCAGAGGCTACGTGGAGGGCTGAAGGGGCAAAATGATAATGAGTGTAGCCAGGGGAGCCACGAGGAGGGGCTCCATCTGTGCCGCACAGTGCCCAGCATACAGAGTGTGCTCAGAAGATGCTGTGTGAGTAAGGAAGCCAGAGCTGCACATGACTTCCTGCTCAGAATTCCTTTACCATTATGTGTTTTCTAAACACCCCAGTTGTTCCTTTACATTTGACTGTAGAATACCGAGCTAGAGCAATATATATATATATATATATATATATATATATATATCAATACTCTAATTTTATAGATTAGGAAGCTGTGAATGACCTAAACTGGATCAAGGATAGCAATCATCGTCTGGATATTAAGCATAAATTGGGAATTGAGGAATGGAGATGATCCTTACAGTCTGTTGGGGGTCATGGCCACCAGAGGAAGGCAGAGAGACAAGCGGACAGAATAAGCAACCATTGCAATGAGTCTTAGCCTGCAGTATCTGCTGTAATGAGGCATGCCTGGAGCGGACAGTCTGTGGCTGAGGGAAGGGTTCCAAGAATGGGAATGCTTGGCTGAACTTAAAGAATGAATAGAAGCAAGAGCTAGAACTCACAGATCTGTGGCTCCAAGGCTTAATACTGAGCCTTACTACTAGGGCAGGAAGATACCAAAATGGGATAGATTTTAATTTGCTGTTCAGAGTCACCCCTTCAGGTACAGAATCTAGTAGGTGGAACTTTGTGTGATAGGAGCAGCCAGCAGCCCATACAGGACTCTGCATGTGTGCACAGATAACCTTTCCTCGAAACGTTCACAGCAAAGCTGCAGAGACAGAGAGGTCTCTCCCTCCCAGCCTGCCCATAGCCCTGGCTCCTTTGGAGTGGCTGGCTTGGGGCAGCTGTTAAGGGTTGGGCTGCAGCTGGTGTGTTTCTGTTTGCTGGGTCTGGGATGCTGCAGTCTGCGATGATGGGGAGACAAAGGGATGAATGGTCCGAGGTCTTCAAAGGTGGGAAAGGGGAGGCGGCGGAGGAGGGGCTGGTGGCAGGGTGACTGGCTAATTGCTTTGTTCGGTGGCAGGAGGCCTTTCAGCAGCAACAGCAGCTACTTGAAAGCCCATTGCTTAAGTGCGTTTTATCCTCATTACCTCCTGTCATTAGTCCCATCAGCTGTTTCCATCAGCTCACTGCTAGCAGGGCCCTGTCATCACTCACTGGCTCTTGTTTGCAGCTATCTTTCTCCGCCTTCATGCAGACCCAGGCCCCGTTCCTCTCAACTCTTTTTCTCCAGCCATTGGTGTCCAACCTGTTCCATATTTGATTAGTCCATCTGCCAGGGAGCCTGCTGACGGCTGCCCCTGGCCCTTTGTGCATACTCTCTTGGCCTGAGGGATGAGGCCTGGTGGTTGCTGTCCTGTGCGGCTGGCCCCAGCCCTCTGTGGTCAGAGTCTTGCCTTTCATTTCGCTCTCTGGCCTGATGCCCAATTCTGTCAATTTAGGCTCCCACTGTGCCCTGGCCTCCTAAAGATGATAGAAAGTGATTGCTTCCCTAGGATCCCAGGAAGAATGAATCTTCCTCCAGTCCTGGTTTTCCTGGGCCCTGTCAGAATGCACACTGATTTATTGAGGGTTGTCATTAAGTGCGTGCTAGTAGGTATGTGGCAGTGTGCACCACTTGTACGTTTTCTCCTCTAATGATGCTGAAGAGAGTCATTTCTATTTTCCAGACACAAAAAATGGCGGCACTGGGGTTAGCACAGCTGCCAACAAAGAGCATAACAGGGAAGGGCCTTTGGGTTCATTGGAAGTTATTTTATTAACAATTCATGTTTCTTTACTTTTTGTACTTGTGATCAGTAAGATAAAAAATTGGTTGTGCTGTGGTAACAAATACCTCAGCATGCTGCTGGTTTGTAACAACAAAGTGGTTTACTTGTTCCTCTGTGCTATGCGTCTTTGTCGTTCTAGCTGCCATAGCATAATGCCACCAGTTAGGTAGCTAAGAAACAGCAGAAATTTATTTCCTACACTTCTGGAGGTTGGGAAGTGAGACCAGCTGATCTAGTGTTGAGGGAAGCGAAGTTCCCACCTCATGGATGACGCCTTCTCTGCCCTATATGGAGAAAGGAGCAAGGCGGGGGGTCTCCCCATCCTTGTGGCCTAGGCATCTCCCCAAGATCTCATGTCCCCTTGGGGGGTCGGATTTCAACATACGAAATTTGGGAGGCAAGTTCAGACCATAGAGCTATGTGTTCACATGCAAGGTTGGCCGGGCCTCTGTCCTGCGGTCACATCTACCCCTGGACACGGGATAAGGGCGTGCTTTCTGGTCAGAGCTTGCTCAGCAGAAGCAGCAGAAGGGAAGGCACGGTGGGCCATGTGCCAGCTTTGAAATCCTCTGCTTGGTGGTGACCCAGTCAATTCTAGCCGCACCTCATCTGGTAAAATGTCGTATGTCTCTGCAGAGCTCAACACTTAGGGATCTGGTGACCCTTTCTTATAGACAGTTACTCCAGTGGATCAGAAACCAACATCTATAGCTCAGAGTAAACAATCTGCCCCAACTGTAAATGGAGCTGCACTTGGTTTATATAGTGTGGGAATGTAGTGATTTTGGTCATATGTACTGCTCAGATTTGCTTGAGGATATTTAGGTTTGTTTGTCAGTTTTGATGAACCAATGTATTGCCTAAAATAACAAAATACATTTAGGCCTCCTAAAAAGAATTTCACTGCTGAAATTCTTGGAGAAAAAATAACTTTATATTGCATATCTAAAAATCTCTATCACCATCCTTTTTTTCCTCCCATTAGAATAATTTTTCTTGTAATACTCTTTTTGACAATGCAGTATTTCTTAGGAACGCACAGCCTTATAGTAGAAAAAATGCAATTTTCCATTTTTTATTTTTCAGAAATCTGTGCTGAAATAGATTTTGGTTGCTCTGTGGATTAGAAAGGGGAAGTTAAGAGGCACCAGAAGCCTGCCTGTATAAATTTAATTTTCCCTATTCACACATCTTTTTACTGTCACCTCTCTTATAGCATTTATACATATTTTGTTTGTTTAGCACAATATGCCACTCAATTACTAGCTCCTGGAGAGTAGCAACTATTTTATCCTGTATCTCTTCTGGTCCTTGATCCTGTTCTAAATAAGATTTCTTGAACTGAATGGGGTGGAGGCAAGAATGACTAGCAAATGCAGCATAAAAAAATAAGCTATTTTCCCCTGCTTCTGGGGTGAAAGGCCTAGCTGAATGTTTTCCTGTATGTAGAATATGTAGCGATGTTTTGCTCACTATTCCTAAAGGTTGCACCTTTAATTGGTCTTAATTGGAACCTTTTAAGTATGTATGGTGCTGACGATGCAAGTTGGATGCTGGGTTTTTTCTCGCCTGCCTCACCTATCAGATGTTGCTCGCGCGGCCCACAGTTGGGGGTGTCCCACCTGTCTGTGCTTTGTGGGGTGCATTGGGCGGGAAGGGGTAAGGTGTGGGGGATTGGGTGGAACTCACAGGCAAAACAAACAGTGAATTGTGTATCTTGCTAGTGGGGGGGGGCAAGAAAGGGGCATTGGAGTCCCGATAGAGTCCGTTATATTAAATTGAGAGGAAAAATGTCTTTGTCTGATTTTCCTGGATGGGTCCAGGGTCAGCAGAAGACAGCACCACCCTAGCAGCTGGCCGATTTAATATTCAGCTTTTGCCTAAACACAAGAGTAAGAGACAAGGGCTCGGAGAATGCTATAAAAATAATTTTGTTACCGTTTCTCAACAGCACAACTTGAATAAGGAGAGCTCTCCTTGCTCATACAATAGTGAGTGTGTTGCAGTTTGTTTGTGAGCTGTACTGACTGCCTTGTTTACCAAAGCCATGCTTGGAGCTGGGCACAGAACCCTGAGGACTGAGGAAGCAACCTCAGGGACCTCACTCAGGAACTTATTTGTCCCTGGTACCTGGGGTGCCTGGGTGCTCGAGGGATTCTGGATCCTCTGGTCATGTCCCTACTGAATGACCTACTCTGTGGACATTGCCGTCCTGGCCCCTGACTTCCTAAGCATCCACTGCTCACGGATATGGATGCACTGGTCTTTATTCTTTTAAGTTTCTGGGCTGAGTGAGCATGACTGATGAGCTTTCATATGATCTAAAATTGTTTTGGCTGCAGGAGGCTGGAAGGAGATGAGAAGGACAAGGAAGAGGGCGCTGGTGTGTCGACTGCACCTTCTATTCACATGGCATTTTGTAGCCGCACAAAGCCCTTCTGCATTCATTTTATCATGATGCTTGGGATGGAAAGGAGTCCTGCTCTGTGATCTAGGGACCTGAATTCAAGCCCTATTTTTGACTCTTTTAACTCATGTATGAAATTTATTTTGAGTACCTCCTTCCCTTTTGCAAAGCCCTGGGGGAGGCAAAGATGAAAAAGTCATCATCCTTGCCTTTGAAAAATTCAATACATAGCGGAAAAGCACATAAACTCATCAAAAATAGGAGGAAAATACAACAGGATAATAAAGGACATGAATAAAAAACATAGCTACCTGTAAAAAGATGAGTAAAAAGACATAGCTACCTGTAGCTTTAATGCTCACTTAATAACTGTGAATAATTGTTAATATTTTTTTCCTGTTACTCTTTCTATGATTAATATTTGGTGCTAATAGAGGTGTGTTCAGTGTCCTGTAGGATGGCTGAAGGGAGCTTGTACTGGGGCATTAATGGGGATGTAGGAGAAGGCCCCCAAGGGGAGCTGCTTCAGAACAGAGTGCCAAAGGAGAGCTGGAGGGCCCATAAGTGAGCCAGCTTGGGAGGGGAAGCTGTGCGGGTGAGTAGGTGTGTGTGTGTGTGTGTGTGTGTGTGTGTGTGCGCGCATCATTTGGCTGGGCTTCAGAGTCACAGGTATAATGATGAAAGGAAAAGGGAAGGGCCAGCCAGATGGCTCAGCAGACTAAAGCACTGCTTAGGCAGGTGCAGGGACCAGGGTTTGATCCCCAGCATGTCCTGCTGTGCCGTGCTGGCCCCGCCCCTGGGGTATGCTGAGACAGTGATTAAGACTGGGTGTGGTGGTACACACCTGTGATTCTAGTAATTGGGGGACTGAAAACATGAAGACCACTAGGAGTCTGATTTGTGTAGTGAGACCCTGTACTAAATACAAACAAGAAAGGAAGAAAGAAAGAAAGAGAAAGAAAGAAAGAAAGAAAGAAAGAAAGAAAGAAAGAAAGAAAGAAAGAAAGAAAGAAAGAAAGAAAGAGAGAAAGGGAAAGAGAGCACTTCAGGTACTAACTGAAGAATCTGGATTTTTTTTTTCCTGCATTTCAGGGGTCTACAGGGTGTTCAGGATCTCACTGTGTAGATCAGACTCATAGTAATTCTCCTGTTTCCAGCCTCCCAAGAGCTGGGATTACAAGCGTGCACCACCATGCCCAGTCTCAATTGCCATCTCAGCTTGCCCTGGGGGCGGGGCCAGCACAGCAGGCCCAGGGATCGAACCCCTGGCACCTGTGCCTGCTTGCAAGTGCTTTAATCTGCTGGGCATTTGGTCAGTCCTTGGATTTTTACTTCGTAAGTTATGGGAACAAAAATTATTTCATTCACTTCAATCAGATTTTCCCTTCAGAAAGCTGACTCTACCATCTTTGCTTAGGGCTGCCTGCTGTGAAATGAGAAGGTAGATGGTCTCCTTCCCTGTAATGTCATCCCCCACAAATCCTGTCTGTCTAACAGACAGGGTCCCTGCAGGGCCCTAGTTTTTGTGCTCCACCTCTTTCTCCACAGCATACCTATTTCCTATCCCCTCAAATCTCGTCAAGGTGCCCACATCTTCCTCCAGTTACTGACTCAAGTTACTTCTGCTGTGAGAAGCTTCGTGGACTAGTTTTCTATTGCTTTGCAACAAATGACCTCAACTTAGTAGCCCCAACAACACCCTTTGATTGTCTCCTGATTTCTGTAGACCAGAAGTCTGGAGACAGCGAGCGCTCTGCTCAGGGTCTCACTGGACTGAGGTCCTGGTGGCACCCAGCTTGCCTCCTTTCTGAGCACAGCTCATGAGACCCACAGTGCAACTCAGCTACTTGTGGTTGCAGGGTTGGACTCTCTGCTCTTTAGGATCATCAACTAGCCACCTCCCTCTGCTCTCTGAGTCCACCCGCTATTTCCTGCCATGTGGTCTTCTCTGCAGCACAGCGAGGGAAGAGGAGATCTCATGCAGTTGCCTGGAAGCTCTTTCCCTTCCCGCATCTCTGACTTCTGGACTGTTGGAGAGAGTCACCTAAACAGATGAGGTCTCCTGCACACTCAAGTGGAAGGGTTTCACAGGGCAGGCTCAGCAGAGGGTGAGAATCTTGGGGACCATCTTAGAATTCTATCTGTACCCCTTTCCCCTCAATCTCCTAAATTTATTTTTGCCTCCTTGAAATTCCCAAGGTCCTAGGATAGTGCATGGCCATCCACCCTATGTAAATATTCAATTGTGCAATGCTTGGCATCACCCTTAGGTTATTGTAGGACTAATTCTTCACCTTCCAGAGACAGGAGGATGCGGCCTCCTTTTTTCCTCTCTTTCTTTGTTCATCTGTATCTCTTTGCACCCCTTTCCCCACCACCAGTGTCAGGGAGACTGGAAACTTGTAAATAGGTGCTGCCCTTTTTCTGGCTCACCTTTTAATTTTGTCCTGAATTGTTTGGGGCATATGTTCTTCATTTATTTCTCAGGCCAATGACCTTGTATTGCAGGAATGCTCCAGGCCTCAGGAGAAAGCCCTGGAATCCCATGCCACCAGATATCTCTGAGCACACAGGCAGTGCAGGCTCGGTGATTGGAGATACTGACTTGGAGCCTCGAGGAAACTGGAGAAACAACACAGTTTTGAACAGAAATACATTCTCTGATGAAAAATATGTATTTTTCACTTTCAGTTAATATTGAGCAGAAGCTTAAATACGGCTTAAGTTTGCTCAGACAGGTAAGCCACTCTTGAACCCAGTTCCTGTTTTTCCTTTGGAGACCTGGCTTTAAAGGGAGGAGATGCAATGAGCCCCACATCAGCCTCCAAACATTTTATCTCTTGGGATTAACCTTCCTGGGAAGGTGTAGTGTGTTTGGAAAACAAATGAATAGCAAATGCCGTTTGAGGCAATCCATGTCTGCCCTGCTAACCAACCTTGACAGGTCCTAAGAGATGATAAAGTATATGAACTACTTTCCATGCAGTAAGGAGAGCTTAGAGCTGCTCCTCTGTTAACACTACCTCTGGCTATTGCACAGTGAAAATCACTCAATAACTTTTGATGTTGAGTTTGGAGGGGGAAAAAGAGAGTCCTGTCCCTGTTTATTTGTTTCACATTTGCTATAATGACAGATTGTTAAGACAGGGCCATGAAATATAAAGGTGCATGGCCTCGTCCTGGTCAGGTCTGAATCTCACCCACCCACATTGTGTATACAGACTGATGTTTACATTTGGAAGATGGCTGTGTATATCCAGAGCAGACAGATGTATTGTGTATATAGAGAAAATGTATACAATGGACAGCAGTTCAATCCATACAGAGAGAAACACGCACTAGAGGCTGTTGCTTGAGAAACAGAGCTGAAAGTCAGAGAACAAAGGACTCCAACCTCTTAGAGCCTTATTATTGAGCTACTCTGGGAGGCAGAAAATATTTGGAGAATAGAATCCATCAACAATTTCTCTTAAACTTATTATCTCCCCAGAGTCCTTTACAAGAATCTAAAAAATCTAGGACAGCTGGTGACCCATTCTGGCTGACTATTGTAAAACTCTCTTAGTTCAGAGCCCTAGACTAAGTGGGAACCAGGCGTGAGATAGGCTTGTGGAGTGAATGCAGTGCTGGACGGACAGGCTGGGGAAGGAGGGGTGGAGCCTTCCTCTCACCCAGTAAAGATCTATTAGAATTCATAGGAAATCAGAACTGGAAGCTATCTTGCAGGTTGTCTTAGCAGATCTCTCATTTTGCAAATGAGGAAACAATTGGGATTCAGAGAAGCTAAAAATAGCGTGTGTAAGGTCAAAGCACCAGGTGGTAGCTAAGAATGGCCTGGGGCTCAGCTCCTCTGATTCCTAGATTATTCTAAGTATTCTTCCGTGAAAAGACTTGAAGGTTTCACCCTCATATAGATGTTAGAGCTCTTGATAGGGGTTACTGAATGGCCTCTGGCTGCGGAGCTATGTGCATGGCATGCAGAAACTGAAAAGCAAATGACAGACTCTTCCTGTTCCATGGAGAGGAGAGCTTTTCCTAGGTTTCCCTAAATTTATCTGGCTCCTGAGTCTGCCGTGGTGCTCTGCCGTGGAGCTTCTCACCCATGTTTCTAGGAAGATGCAGTCACATTTGGGAGAGTCCACCCCTATCCATGACTCCTCTGGTCTCAGGATGAGTGGCTTCATCAGAGCCCCTTCTGATGTAGAAGAAGATGACAAGAAGATCTAAGTAAGAGCCAGAGTTAGGGGGAAGCACTGAAAGGAGCTGGTGTGAGGATGGATTTCTTTTGGGTCCAGGAACTGGGGAGAAAGGTCCATGGATATCGGATTGCAAATATGACCGAATTCTCCACTCCTTCAATTTAGCCTGGTTGCATGATTTGCTTTGGCCCATAGGATGTGGCAGAAGTAATGTTATACTGGTTCAGAGCTCAAAGCTAGAGAACTCCTGTATTCCCTTCCTCAGTTTCTCAGGACGCTATAACCACTTTCAAGTGAGCAACCCGGACTAACCCGCTGGAGGATGAGATTATGTGGAAGGTGGATGAGCCTTTGTAGTGAAAACTTGCAAGACAGTCCACACAGTGAGGATTGTTACAGCATGAATTGCACCCTCCCCCAATGCATATGCTGAAATCCTAAACCCTAGAGCCTCACAAGCTAACTATATTTGAAGATACTCATTTTTGCTCATGATTCAGG